>NC_134354.1:370878138-371249415 GCF_048569485.1 Anomaloglossus baeobatrachus | reverse complement strand
TGGCTTCTTTTAAAAACAATGTAAGCAAGGGTTACTCCAAGCGGAGTCTCCCTTTTTTCCAAAAATTGGGCCACACAGACACCCACCCCATCAGTGGCAGCACTTGGGCCCTAGTTGCAAACAGGATGTTTTGATTTGCATCAAGCACATTCAAAAATACGCCATTCTTATCCGTCCCCAGGATGACACCGGGGTAGGTAGCAAAGTCTTTCCTGATCCCAGCTCTGTTCATCTTGGCTTCTTTTAAAAACACAGCAAGCAAGGGTTACTCCAAGCGGAGTCTCCCTTTTTTCCAAAAATTGGGCCCACACACACCCACCCCTTCAGTGGCAGCAGTTGTGCCCCAGTTGTACACTTCACAGCTAGATTTGCATCAAGCACATTCAAAAATACGCCATTCTTATCCGTCCCCAGGATGACACCGGGGTAGGTAGCAAAGTCTTTCCTGATCCCAGCTCTGTTCATCTTGGCTTCTTTTAAAAACACAGCAAGCAAGGGTTACTCCAAGCGGAGTCTCCCTTTTTTCCAAACATTGGGCCACACAGACACCCACCCCATCAGTGGCAGCACTTGGGCCCTAGTTGCAAACAGGATGTTTTGATTTGCATCAAGCACATTCAAAAATACGCCATTCTTATCCGTCCCCAGGATGACACCGGGGTAGGTAGCAAAGTCTTTCCTGATCCCAGCTCTGTTCATCTTGGCTTCTTTTAAAAACACAGCAAGCAAGGGTTACTCCAAGCGGAGTCTCCCTTTTTTCCAAAAATTGGGCCACACAGACACCCACCCCATCAGTGGCAGCACTTGGGCCCTAGTTGCAAACAGGATGTTTTGATTTGCATCAAGCACATTCAAAAATACGCCATTCTTATCCGTCCCCAGGATGACACCGGGGTACGTAGATAAAGTCTTTGCTGATCCATGACTTGTTCATCTTGGCTTCTTTTAAAAACAATGTAAGCAAGGGTTACTCCAAGCGGAGTCTCCCTTTTTTTCCAAAAATTGGGCCACACAGACACCCACCCCATCAGTGGCAGCACTTGGGCCCTAGTTGCAAACAGGATGTTTTGATTTGCATCAAGCACATTCAAAAATACGCCATTCTTATCCGTCCCCAGGATGACACCGGGGTAGGTAGCAAAGTCTTTCCTGATCCCAGCTCTGTTCATCTTGGCTTCTTTTAAAAACACAGCAAGCAAGGGTTACTCCAAGCGGAGTCTCCCTTTTTTCCAAAAATTGGGCCCACACACACCCACCCCTTCAGTGGCAGCAGTTGTGCCCCAGTTGTACACTTCACAGCTAGATTTGCATCAAGCACATTCAAAAATACGCCATTCTTATCCGTCCCCAGGATGACACCGGGGTAGGTAGCAAAGTCTTTCCTGATCCCAGCTCTGTTCATCTTGGCTTCTTTTAAAAACACAGCAAGCAAGGGTTACTCCAAGCGGAGTCTCCCTTTTTTCCAAAAATTGGGCCCACACACACCCACCCCTTCAGTGGCAGCAGTTGTGCCCCAGTTGTACACTTCACAGCTAGATTTGCATCAAGCACATTCAAAAATACGCCATTCTTATCCGTCCCCAGGATGACACCGGGGTAGGTAGCAAAGTCTTTCCTGATCCCAGCTCTGTTCATCTTGGCTTCTTTTAAAAACACAGCAAGCAAGGGTTACTCCAAGCGGAGTCTCCCTTTTTTCCAAAAATTGGGCCACACAGACACCCACCCCATCAGTGGCAGCACTTGGGCCCTAGTTGCAAACAGGATGTTTTGATTTGCATCAAGCACATTCAAAAATACGCCATTCTTATCTGTCCCCAGGATGACACCGGGGTAGGTAGCAAAGTCTTTCCTGATCCCAGCTCTGTTCATCTTGGCTTCTTTTAAAAACACAGCAAGCAAGGGTTACTCCAAGCGGAGTCTCCCTTTTTTCCAAAAATTGGGCCCACACACACCCACCCCTTCAGTGGCAGCAGTTGTGCCCCAGTTGTACACTTCACAGCTAGATTTGCATCAAGCACATTCAAAAATACGCCATTCTTATCCGTCCCCAGGATGACACCGGGGTAGGTAGCAAAGTCTTTCCTGATCCCAGCTCTGTTCATCTTGGCTTCTTTTAAAAACACAGCAAGCAAGGGTTACTCCAAGCGGAGTCTCCCTTTTTTCCAAAAATTGGGCCCACACACACCCACCCCTTCAGTGGCAGCAGTTGTGCCCCAGTTGTACACTTCACAGCTAGATTTGCATCAAGCACATTCAAAAATACGCCATTCTTATCCGTCCCCAGGATGACACCGGGGTAGGTAGCAAAGTCTTTCCTGATCCCAGCTCTGTTCATCTTGGCTTCTTTTAAAAACACAGCAAGCAAGGGTTACTCCAAGCGGAGTCTCCCTTTTTTCCAAAAATTGGGCCCACACACACCCACCCCTTCAGTGGCAGCAGTTGTGCCCCAGTTGTACACTTCACAGCTAGATTTGCATCAAGCACATTCAAAAATACGCCATTCTTATCCGTCCCCAGGATGACACCGGGGTAGGTAGCAAAGTCTTTCCTGATCCCAGCTCTGTTCATCTTGGCTTCTTTTAAAAACACAGCAAGCAAAGGTTACTCCAAGCGGAGTCTCCCTTTTTTCCAAAAATTGGGCCACACAGACACCCACCCCATCAGTGGCAGCACTTGGGCCCTAGTTGCAAACAGGATGTTTTGATTTGCATCAAGCACATTCAAAAATACGCCATTCTTATCCGTCCCCAGGATGACACCGGGGTACGTAGATAAAGTCTTTGCTGATCCATGACTTGTTCATCTTGGCTTCTTTTAAAAACAATGTAAGCAAGGGTTACTCCAAGCGGAGTCTCCCTTTTTTTCCAAAAATTGGGCCACACAGACACCCACCCCATCAGTGGCAGCACTTGGGCCCTAGTTGCAAACAGGATGTTTTGATTTGCATCAAGCACATTCAAAAATACGCCATTCTTATCCGTCCCCAGGATGACACCGGGGTAGGTAGCAAAGTCTTTCCTGATCCCAGCTCTGTTCATCTTGGCTTCTTTTAAAAACACAGCAAGCAAGGGTTACTCCAAGCGGAGTCTCCCTTTTTTCCAAAAATTGGGCCACACAGACACCCACCCCATCAGTGGCAGCACTTGGGCCCTAGTTGCAAACAGGATGTTTTGATTTGCATCAAGCACATTCAAAAATACGCCATTCTTATCCGTCCCCAGGATGACACCGGGGTACGTAGATAAAGTCTTTGCTGATCCATGACTTGTTCATCTTGGCTTCTTTTAAAAACAATGTAAGCAAGGGTTACTCCAAGCGGAGTCTCCCTTTTTTTCCAAAAATTGGGCCACACAGACACCCACCCCATCAGTGGCAGCACTTGGGCCCTAGTTGCAAACAGGATGTTTTGATTTGCATCAAGCACATTCCAAATCCACAAGCATTTACTCTCCCCAGGATGACACAGGGGTAGTAAATTCCTTCTGGATCCATGACTTGTTCATTTTGATGAACGTCAGTCTGTCCACATTGTCACTGGACAGACGCGTGCGCTTATCTGTCAGCACACACCCAGCAGCACTGAATACACGTTCAGAGACAACGCTGGCAGCTGGACACGACAAAATCTCCAAGGCGTAACTGGAGAGCTCTGGCCATTTTTCTATGTTTGAAGCCCAAAAGGAGCAAGGCTCCAGTTGCACAGTCATGGCATCGATGTTCATTTGGAGATACTCCTGTATCATCCTCTCCAGCCGTTGAGTATGTGTCAGACTTGTTGTCTCTGGTGGCCTTGCAAAAGAGGGTCTAAAAAAATTATGAAAAGATTCCATAAAATTGCTGTTACCGGCACCAGATACGGTCCTACTGGTACGGGTAGACTGGTGAAGATGACGAGACCGTCCCATGTTTGTCAAGTTACAACTGGGAGATTCCCTCCCTGCACCTGCACGGTTGTTTGGTGGAAAAGCCGAGCTAAGATCGAGTAACAGCTTCTGCTGATACTCCTGCATACGTGCGTCCCTTTCTATGGCTGGAATTATGTCACAAAATTTGGACTTGTACCGGGGATCTAATAGTGTGGCAATCCAGTAGTCATCATCACTTCTAATTTTGACAATACGACTGTCATGTTGGAGGTAGTGCAACAAGAAGGCACTCATGTGTCTTGCGCAGCCATGCGGACCAAGTCCACGCTGTGTTTGTGGCATAGAGGTGCTAACCGTTCTTTCTTCCTCTGACATCTCCCCCCAACCTCTTTCAACTGAAATTTGACCAAGGTCTCCCTCATCCGCTGAGTCTTCCATGTCCATGGACAGTTCGTCCTCCATTTCTTCATGTTCTCCTGCACCTTGCTCAACATTTCGCCTGCTACTATGCGCCCTTGTCGATCCCTGTTCCCCATGGTCCCATGCCTGCTGCGTTGGTGATGATGAACGTCTGGATCTTGGTGATGTTGTTGTCCCTTGCACATATGAATCCTCCTGTAGTTCCTCCCCTTCATGTTGTCCCACCCCCTGACTCCGAATAGTGTTTAGCGTGTGCTCCAGCATGTAAATGACTGGAATCGTCATGCTGATAATGGCATTGTCAGAGCTAAACATATTCGTCGCCATGTCGAAACTGTGCAGAAGGGTGCATAGGTCCTTGATCTGAGACCACTCCATCAGGGTGATCTGCCCCACCTCTGCATCTCGTTGGCCCAGGCTATACGTCATGACGTATTGCACCAGGGCTCTGCGGTGCTGCCACAGTCGCTGTAACATGTGTAGAGTTGAATTCCAGCGTGTCGCCACATCGCATTTCAGGCGATGAACCGGCAGGCCAAAAGACTTCTGGAGCGATGCAAGTCGCTCAGCTGCGGCGCTTGAACGCCGGAAGTGAGCAGACAGTTTTCGTGCCCTGTTCAGAAGGCCATCTAGGCCGGGATAGTGTGTTAAAAATTGCTGCACGACAAGGTTCAACACGTGAGCCATACAAGGTACGTGTGTCACCTTGCCCAGGCGAAGGGCCGCACCCAGGTTTGCAGCATTGTCACACACGGCCTTACCAGGCTGCAGGTTGAGTGGAGACAACCATTTATTAAACTCGGACCGCAGAGCTGACCACAACTCCTCAGCTGTGTGACTCTTATTACCAAGACATGTCAAGCTAAAGACCGCCTGATGCCGTTGCGCTCGGCTGCCAGCATAGTAATGAGGCGTGCGTGATTCCTTCTGCGCAGTGAGAACGCTGGTGGCCTGACCAGGCAGGCTTGGGGCGGAGGTGGAGGACCCAGATGAGGTGGAGGATGCAGAAGCTGTGGCGGAACTTGGACAGACAGAGGATTGACACACAAGTCGTGGGGACGGCAAGACTTGTGCAGCAGACCCTTCACCATCTATCACCATAGTTACCCAGTGCCCAGTCAGCGACATGTAACGTCCCTGTCCATGCTTACTGGTCCAAGTATCGGTGGTGAAATGCACCCGTTCACACACAGAGTTTCTCAAGGAAGCGGTGATGTTGTGTGCGACATGCTGGTGTAGCGCGGGCACACCTTTCTTAGAGAAGTAGTGGCGACTAGGCATCTGGTACTGGGGCACAGCGACAGACATAAGGTCTCTAAAATCCTGTGTGTCCACTAGGCGGAAAGGCAGCATTTCGGTAGCCAACAGCTTACAGAGGGATAGAGTCAACCTCTTAGCTTTGTCATGGGTCGGAGGAAGTGGCCTTTTATTTGACCACATCTGAGGGACAGAGATCTGGCTGCTGTGTGTAGACGGTGTTGAGTAGGGTGTCCCTGGAAAAATGCAGGTTTGTGAGGAAAGTGCAGGCGGAGACATGATGTTGCCTTCATCCAACGTTGGTGCTATCGATGTCTGAGAGAGCTGTACACACTCACTTGTTTCCCCTTCCAAACCAACTGACGACCTTACAAGCAAACTGCCTGTTGCGGTTACAGTGGTGGAAGTTTTGCGTGGAAAAACAGGTGTGACAGCTGTCCCCACAGTCCTAGAAGATGAAGAGCGCGCGGATGCACTGGAAGGGGCGGGCGGTGGATGGTTCGCTCCGCTAGCCGGCATTGCAGCACGGTGAGCTTCCCACCGGGACTTATGATATTTATTCATGTGACGATTCATGGAAGAAGTTGTCAAACTGCTGAGGTTTTGACCTCTACTAACAGAATCATGACAAATGTTACATATCACATGAGTTGGGCGATCTTTTTCGATGTGAAAAAAGGCCCAGGCTAGGCAAGGCTTAGAGGCCATGCGACCTGTTGATCCACCCCGAATAATGCTCATAGGCAGAGTGGTGGCTGAGGATGCAGTTGTAGACGTGCTACCAGTGCTCCGACTCTGTCCAGGAAGGCGCAAGGTAACTTCGTCGTCGGTTGCATCCTCCTCCACCGCCTCTGTTGACCTCCTCGAGTGCCTGACTGGGGGTTGACAGTAGGTGGGATCTAGAACGTCATCATCAATTGTTGTGTTTGCACTCCCCTCCCCCTCAGACCGAGCCTCTTCTTGCCCTGACCGAATATTTAAGTTGTCATCCCAATCGGGTATCTGCGTCTCATCTTCATCAGTATGTTCCTCATTGTCTATAACCACAGGTGTTACAGTTTGTGACAAAGGGTCAACATTATGCTCAGAAACTTGGTCCTCACAGCCTGAATCTGAGTCACAAAGGTTCTGGGCATCACTGCAGACCATTTCCTGTTCTGTACTCACTGTAGCTTGGGAGCAGACCTCTGATTCCCAGGCTATAGTGTGACTGAACAGCTCTGCAGACTCAGCCATCTCAGTTCCACCATACTGTGCAGGGCTGATGGAGACTTCAGAGCTGGGAGAAATCAAGTGTGATTGGGATGACAACTCAGAGGAATGGTGTTTTTTGGATGCGGTACTTGAAGTGGCTGAGAGGGCACTTGTTGGACCACTTGAGATCCATTCAAGCATTTTCCTTTTTTGCCCATCATCTACCTTTGTTCCTCTTGTTCGTGTCCGTAAAAAGGGAGCACATCGGATTGTCCACAATAAGTAGTAGACATCTTACTTTTGCTAGTAGATGGTCTATCTTCAGCAGATGATAATGGAGCTTTGCCACCTTCCCCACTGACAAAACATTTTTTGCCTTTTCCACCACGCCTCTTCCCCTTTCCACCAGCATCTGTCATTTTGCCACTCATGTTGATTGCGACAAGATTGTGGACTGAAAATGTGGTAGTAAAAATTGAGAGGTGGTGAAGATTGCAGTGGTGGTCTAGCTTTATTAACAGCAGAATAATAAAGAATAAATATCCCTGACAATGTAACTTAGTTATAATTCGTTGGAGTGTGCAACGCAGGCAGACGTGCTGCAAATGTCTTGGCACTAGTGGGACTATAGCAAAGTCCAATAGCCACGTATAGGATGCCACTAGGTACACTGAGTGTTTGCTAGTATAATGGCTTCGTTATAATTAGTTGGAGTGTGCAACGCAGGCAGATGCGCTCTGCAAATGTCTTGGCACTAGTGGGACTATAGCAAAGTCCAATAGCCACGTATAGGATGCCACTAGGTACACTGAGTGTTTGCTAGTATAATGGCTTCGTTATAATTAGTTGGAGTGTGCAACGCAGGCAGATGCGCTCTGCAAATGTCTTGGCACTAGTGGGACTATAGCAAAGTCCAATAGCCACGTATAGGATGCCACTAGGTACACTGAGTGTTTGCTAGTATAATGGCTTCGTTATAATTAGTTGGAGTGTGCAACGCAGGCAGATGCGCTCTGCAAATGTCTTGGCACTAGTGGGACTATAGCAAAGTCCAATAGCCACGTATAGGATGCCACTAGGTACACTGAGTGTTTGCTAGTATAATGGCTTCGTTATAATTTGTTGGAGTGTGCAACGCAGGCAGATGCGCTCTGCAAATGTCTTGGCACTAGTGGGACTATAGCAAAGTCCAATAGCCACGTATAGGATGCCACTAGGTACACTGAGTGTTTGCTAGTATAATGGCTTCGTTATAATTAGTTGGAGTGTGCAACGCAGGCAGATGCGCTCTGCAAATGTCTTGGCACTAGTGGGACTATAGCAAAGTCCAATAGCCACGTATAGGATGCCACTAGGTACACTGTGTGTTTGCTAGTATAATGGCTGAGTTTAAAAAACTTGGAGTGTGCAATGCAGGCAGATGTGCTCTGCTAATGTCTTTGCACTAGTGGGACTATAGCAAAGTCCAATAGCCACGTATAGGATGCCACTAGGTACACTGAGTGTTTGCTAGTAAAATTGCTTAGTTTAAAAAACTTGGAGTGTGCAATGCAGGCAGATGTGCTCTGCAAATGTCTTGGCCCTAGTGGGACTATAGCAAAGTCCAATAGCCACGTATAGGATGCCACTAGGTACACTGAGTGTGTGCTAGTATAATGGCTTCGTTATAATTAGTTGGAGTGTGCAACGCAGGCAGATGCGCTCTGCAAATGTCTTGGCACTAGTGGGACTATAGCAAAGTCCAATAGCCACGTATAGGATGCCACTAGGTACACTGAGTGTTTGCTAGTATAATGGCTTCGTTATAATTTGTTGTAGTGTGCAACGCAGGCAGATGCGCTCTGCAAATGTCTTGGCACTAGTGGGACTATAGCAAAGTCCAATAGCCACGTATAGGATGCCACTAGGTACACTGAGTGTGTGCTAGTATAATGGCTTCGTTATAATTAGTTGGAGTGTGCAACGCAGGCAGATGCGCTCTGCAAATGTCTTGGCACTAGTGGGACTATAGCAAAGTCCAATAGCCACGTATAGGATGCCACTAGGTACACTGAGTGTTTGCTAGTATAATGGCTTCGTTATAATTAGTTGGAGTGTGCAACGCAGGCAGATGCGCTCTGCAAATGTCTTGGCACTAGTGGGACTATAGCAAAGTCCAATAGCCACGTATAGGATGCCACTAGGTACACTGTGTGTTTGCTAGTATAATGGCTGAGTTTAAAAAACTTGGAGTGTGCAATGCAGGCAGATGTGCTCTGCTAATGTCTTTGCACTAGTGGGACTATAGCAAAGTCCAATAGCCACGTATAGGATGCCACTAGGTACACTGAGTGTTTGCTAGTAAAATTGCTTAGTTTAAAAAACTTGGAGTGTGCAATGCAGGCAGATGTGCTCTGCAAATGTCTTGGCACTAGTGGGACTATAGCAAAGTCCAATAGCCACGTATAGGATGCCACTAGGTACACTGAGTGTGTGCTAGTAT
This sequence comes from Anomaloglossus baeobatrachus, assembly GCF_048569485.1. Lineage (NCBI taxonomy): Eukaryota > Metazoa > Chordata > Amphibia > Anura > Aromobatidae > Anomaloglossus > Anomaloglossus baeobatrachus. Next base: position 371,240,196 of record NC_134354.1, on the reverse strand, counting down.
AATGGCTTCGTTATAATTAGTTGGAGTGTGCAACGCAAGCAGATGCGCTCTGCAAATGTCTTGGCACTAGTGGGACTATAGCAAAGTCCAATAGCCACGTATAGGATGCCACTAGGTACACTGAGTGTTTGCTAGTAAAATTGCTTAGTTTAAAAAACTTGGAGTGTGCAATGCAGGCAGATGTGCTCTGCAAATGTCTTGGCACTATTGGGACTATAGCAAAGTCCAATAGCCACGTATAGGATGCCACTAGGTACACTGAGTGTGTGCTAGTATAATGGCTTCGTTATAATTAGTTGGAGTGTGCAACGCAAGCAGATGCGCTCTGCAAATGTCTTGGCACTAGTGGGACTATAGCAAAGTCCAATAGCCACGTATAGGATGCCACTAGGTACACTGAGTGTTTGCTAGTAAAATTGCTTAGTTTAAAAAACTTGGAGTGTGCAATGCAGGCAGATGTGCTCTGCAAATGTCTTGGCACTAGTGGGACTATAGCAAAGTCCAATAGCCACGTATAGGATGCCACTAGGTACACTGAGTGTGTGCTAGTATAATGGCTTCGTTATAATTAGTTGGAGTGTGCAACGCAAGCAGATGCGCTCTGCAAATGTCTTGGCACTAGTGGGACTATAGCAAAGTCCAATAGCCACGTATAGGATGCCACTAGGTACACTGAGTGTTTGCTAGTAAAATTGCTTAGTTTAAAAAACTTGGAGTGTGCAATGCAGGCAGATGTGCTCTGCAAATGTCTTGGCACTAGTGGGACTATAGCAAAGTCCAATAGCCACGTATAGGATGCCACTAGGTACACTGAGTGTGTGCTAGTATAATGGCTTCGTTATAATTAGTTGGAGTGTGCAACGCAAGCAGATGCGCTCTGCAAATGTCTTGGCACTAGTGGGACTATAGCAAAGTCCAATAGCCACGTATAGGATGCCACTAGGTACACTGAGTGTGTGCTAGTATAATGGCTTCGTTATAATTAGTTGGAGTGTGCAACGCAGGCAGATGCGCTCTGCAAATGTCTTGGCACTAGTGGGACTATAGCAAAGTCCAATAGCCACGTATAGGATGCCACTAGGTACACTGAGTGTTTGCTAGTATAATGGCTTCGTTATAATTAGTTGGAGTGTGCAACGCAGGCAGATGCGCTCTGCAAATGTCTTGGCACTAGTGGGACTATAGCAAAGTCCAATAGCCACGTATAGGATGCCACTAGGTACACTGAGTGTTTGCTAGTCTAATGGCTTAGTTATAATGAGTTGGAGTGTGCAATGCAGGCAGACGTGCTCTGCAAATGTCTTTGCACTAGTGGGACTATAGCAAAGTCCAATAGCCACAGATAGGATGCCACTAGGTACACTGAGTGTTTGCTAGTATAATGGCTTAGTTAGAATGAGTTGGAGTGTGCAGAGGACAAGAGGGTACAGTGGCAGGATTGTGGTGCTCTGGGTAGAGGAATGGAAGCCTGCCTTTCTATTCCCTCCTAATGGTGAAATGCAGGGAGGAAATCCCTGACCTGGGCTACACAGACGCTGTTGCTGTTTGCAGGACCTGTCACCTATGGCTCTCTGACCCTGCCGGTACGAGCCCTTAAAAGGACTGCTAGAATGTGCTCTCCCTAAGCTGTCTAACGCTGTGTATGCAGCGCATACAGCTGTATCGGCGTTAGGACAAAGGACGGAACTGCGACAGTGATGTCTGACACCAAAGACGCAGAAGGCAGATAATGGCGATCGTGAAGAAAATGTCCGGTTTTATAATGCAGGGACATGTGACATGCAGATCCTATCACACATGCCGTTGCTTCTCTGCCTCAAAGTCCACTTACTTGTGTGTGTGTCTGTGATTGGCTGACATGCTGGCCAGCCCCACAAGACGCGCGCGCTTAGGGAAGGAAGACAAGAAAAAAAAAAAAAATGGCGATCGCCATTATAGAAACAGCAGTGATCTGAAGGCGCTGTTCACGCACACTATACACTGAAATGTGATAATAGTTTGATTCACAGAGTGACTTACACTATTACAGCAGAAACCAAGCTAAGATTTAGCTGTTTTTTGGCTGCTAGAACCGTTCTCGAACGTTTCTAGAACTATCGAGCTTTTGCAAAAAGCTCGAGTTCTAGTTCGATCTAGAACATGCCCCAAAATCACTCGAGCCTAGAACTGGAGAACCACGAACCACGAACCGCGCTCAACTCTAGTTAGCACTATCATGCTCAGGTGCTCTGGACGCATAACATGCAGTTGGACGCTCGGATTGACTCGCCTTGTGTACAAAGTATAATGGGAGTCAATGGCTACCTCAAGCATATTTCCAGGAAGATCTTCTGGAATAATGCTTGCGTTCCCCCATTCCATTACCCTCCATTATACTTGGCACATGAGTCAAGCCCGTCTGAGCATGCAACTGCTCGCTATGTGGCCAGAGCACCTGAGCATGATAGTGCTCACTCATCACTACTCATTACGAGTACCGAGCACCTGAGCATGATAGTGCTTGCTGATCACTACTCATTATGAGTCCAGAGCACCTGAGCATGGTAGTGCTCGCTCATCACTAGTTACGAGTACCGAGCCCCTAAGTGTGGTAGTGCACTGCTTACTCATCATTAGTTATGAGTATCAAGCCCCCGAGCATGAAAGTTGCTCGCTCATCACTAAATACGAGTACAGTGCCCCCAAGCATGGTAGTGCTCACTCATCCCTAGCTATGAGTACCGAGCCCTCGATCACGATGTTGCTCGCTATCACTAGTTACGAGTACCGTGCACCCGCGCATGGTAGTGCTCGCTCATCACTAGTTACGAGTACTGAGCACTAGAGATGAGCGAACCGGTCGCGGTTCGGCTCGAGGTCGGTTCGCCGAACGGGGGTCCCGTTCGAGTTCGGTTCGTCGAACGTTCGACGAACCGAACTCGAACGTATAGGCTATAATGGGAGGCAATCACAAACACATAAAAATGCATGATAAATGTACACAAACAGTTAATAAACATTGCCATAACACTTACTGGTCCTCGCGATCCCTTCTGCACTCTGTCTCCTGCCGCTATTCCATCCGATGATCGCTGAATCCTCCCGGTGACCTGCACTGCCAGCAGAGAAGCAGGACCTATCGTGACGTCAAAATAGCCATGTGACCAGTCACGTGGCTATTATCTCATTGGCTACAGACTGGTCACATGACTATGACACGTCATGTAGGACCTGCGAGTGCATCTCTCCGGTACACGGTGCACATATGTGTATCGCCGTGTACCGGCGACATGCTCTAGCACACGGTCGACTCCCCGTTCCGTTAGGGACCGGCTGACACAGCCGGTCATTAACGGAGATCACCGTTGCCATAGCAACGCAGTTAGCGGTGACGTCACCGCTAACCGCGGCTCCGAGAGCACCGTTGCTATGGTAACGCGTCTGTCAGCGTTACCGCTAGCAGCCAGCACTGATCACTCACAGAGTGAAGGCTGCACGATTGTAGTGAGCATTGTAGTGAGGATGGAGGTTCCCCAGCCCCAAGTGATGCCCCTCACTACAATCGTCACTACTACTACACTAGAAAGAAAGCAGACAGAAGAGCAGGGTCGTGGAGGGCTGACAGGGGTAATAAAGATGGAGTCTCTAATGTGTCTGTGTATTTATTTCTATTAAAGTATTTTTTCTCTGTGTGGTGTCTTTTTTTTAACCCTTTATTGGAGATTCTTAATGGCCGGGTCAAACGTGCCTGACATTAAGAATCTCTGGCTTAATACTGGCTGGTAAAACAAAGCCAGTATTAACTCATGATTACCCAACAAGCCACCCGGCTCCAGGGCTGTTGGAAGAGTTGGATACAGCGCCAGATGATGGCGCTTCTATGAGAGCGCCATTTTCTGGGACGGCTGCGGACTGAAATCCGCAGCAGAGGCGCCCACAAACCTCGGGCTAACCTGTGCTGCGGATTCCAGTCCCCAGCTGCCTAGTTGTACCCGGCTGGACACAAAAATAGGGCGAAGCCCACGTCATTTGTTTTTTAATTATTTCATGAAATAAGTGAAATAATTAAAAAAAACGGGCTTCCCTATATTTTTGGTTCCCAGCCGGGTACAAATAGGCAACTGGGGGTTGGAGGCAGCCCGTGGCTGCCTGCTGTACCTGGCTAGCATACAAAAATATGGCGAAGCCCACGTCATTTTTTTGGTGGGCAAAAAACTTCTGCATACAGTCCTGGATGGAGTATGCTGAGCCTTGTAGTTCTGCAGCTGCTGTCTGCTCTTCTCCATACAGACAGACAGCAGCTGCAGAACTACAAGGCTCAGCATACTCCATCCAGGACTGTATGCAGACGTTTTTTGCCCCCTGAAAAAATTATGTGGGCTTCGCCATATTTTTGTATGCTAGCCAGGTACAGCAGGCAGGTACGGCTGCCCCCAACCCCCAGTTGCCTATTTGTACCCGGCTGGGAACCAAAAATAAAGGGAAGCCCTTTTTATATTATTTCATGAATTTCATGAAATAATTAGAAAACAAATGACGTAGGTTTTGCCCCATTTTTGTGTCCAGCCAGGTACAACTAGGCAGCTGGGGATTGGAATCCGCACCACCGGTTGGCCTGAGCTTTCTGGGCCCCACTGCTGCGAATTGCAGTCTGCAGCCGCCTCAGAAAATGGCATTTTCATAGAAGCGCCATCTTCTGGCGCTGTATCCAACTCTTCCAGCACCTGCCTGCTATACCTGGCTAGCATACAAAAATATGGCGAAGCTCACGTCCTTTTTTTGTAGCTTTTTGGCAAAAAAAATAAAAAATGCTTCCCTGGATTTTCCATTGCCAGTGAAGGTAACACCAAGCAGTGGGGGTTAGGAGCCAGTAGCTGCTTGGATTACCCTTAGCTAGCAATACAAAAAATGCAGCGGGAGCCCATATATATTTTTTTTAATTATTTATTTAAATAACTAAAAATAAAATGGGCTTCCCTGTATTTTGATTGCTAGACATCACAGTGCTGTAAAAATAAATCTTTAAAAAAATGACGTAGCGCTCCGCGGTATTTTTGATTCTCAGCGCAGATAAAGCAGACAGCTATGGGTTGCCACCCCCATCTGCCTGCCGTTACCTTGGTTGGCAATCAAAATACAGGGAAGCCCATTAATTTTTTCTATTTAAAAAATAGTTAAAAAAAAAAAAATTACGTTGGGTCCCCCCATTTTTGATAGCCAGCTAGGGTAAAGCAGACGGCTGTAGCCTGAAAACCACAGCTGGCAGCTTTACCGTGGTTGGGGATCCAATGTGGAGGTCCCCTCAGGCTCTTTTTTATAATTATTTTATAAATATTAATAATTACACAATAAAAGTAGGGTCCCCCCCAAATTGGATCACCAGCCAAGGTAAAGCGGACAGCTGTGGTCTGGTATTCTCAGGGTGGGAAGGTCCATAGTTATTGGGCCTTCACAGCCTAAAAATAGCAGGCCGCAGGCACCCCAGACGTGGCGCATCCACTAGATGTGCCAATCCTGGCGCTTCACCCCAGCTCATCCCGTGCCCTGGTGCAGTGGCAAACGGGGTAATAAATCGGGTTGATACTAGCTGTAAAGTCACCTGAGATCAAGCCCAGCAGTTTGTGATGTCATGGCGTCTATTAGATACCCAACATCATAAACTGTCAGTACTAACAAAAACAAAAAATTGACAAAAGAAATTTATTTGAAAAAACAGTCCCCAAAACATTTCCTCTTTCACCAATTTATTGTAAGAAAAAAAATAAAGGGGTCCCACGACGACTCTGGACCGTCTAGAATATGGGGGGGAGACACTCAGGGAACGTATCCCCCATTTTCTAGGAGTGCGGACCCTTCATGTGAGGAGTGTGGGTGCAATGAATCTGCACTCACTCTCCCCGGGTCCACAGCAGCAGAGTCCATGTCGTAATGGTTGCTACCAAAGCTGCAATGCCCTGCTCATGAGGTAAGGGCATGCCTAATCAGGAGAACTACTGTAGAGGAAGCTCTGCTCACTGGTATATAGGTGCTCAGAGGTAATAATAGATAAAATTAGTGAGTAACCTCGGCACTCTATATCTCCCAGACTAAGTCAGTAAGTCACAATGGATAGTAATGCAAAATCACTCTTTATTGGTCCGTATTAAGAAATTTTTTTTTTCATAAGCATATATGTTTTTGTCCAAAACAAGTTACAAATGACGTTTCGGCCTGAGCCTTCGTCAGATTGGACTTATCTGCATGTAATCATGAAAAATGACAATAATCAGTATCACATAAGAGTGAGAGAACAATAACATAAACTCGAACAATGTAGAGGTACAATTGGGATGCAGCAAAAAAATTGCAACACAGCAAGAAATGAAACACATGATACAAATGTCATAATACAGTACAAGGACAATATAGTAATGACAAATATGGGGTCAGAGTAGGCTTAGACAGCTCTGGTACGAAAGAGATGTCAATCATAAAGTAACATGTGCAGTAGGTGTAGAGCTACAGTATGCATGGCAGAGCTAATGGGTAGACTGACCATAGAAAAAGAACGGAGAAAAAGTGGAGAAAAAGTGGAGAAAAAGTGGAGCATAAGAGGAGAAAAAGTGGACAAAAAGTGGAGAAAAAAGTGGAGAAAAAAGTGGAGAAAAAAGTGGAGAAAAAGTGGAGAAAAAGTGGAGAAAAAGAGGAGAAAAAGTGGAGAAAAAGTGGAGCATAAGAGGAGAAAAAGTGGAGAAAAAGTGGAGAAAAAAGTGGAGAAAAAAGTGGAGAAAAAGTGGAGAAAAAGTGGAGAAAAAGTGGAGCATAAGAGGAGAAAAAGTGGAGAAAAAAGTGGAGAAAAAGTGGAGAAAAAGTGGAGAAAAAGTGGAGCATAAGAGGAGAAAAAGTGGAGAAAAAGTGGAGAAAAAAGTGGAGAAAAAGTGGAGAAAAAGTGGAGAAAAAGTGGAGCATAAGAGGAGAAAAAGTGGAGAAAAAAGTGGAGAAAAAGTGGAGAAAAAGTGGAGAAAAAGTAGAGCATAAGAGGAGAAAAAGTGGAGAAAAAGTGGAGAAAAAAGTGGAGAAAAAGTGGAGCATAAGAGGAGAAAAAGTGGAGAAAAAAGTGGAGAAAAAGTGGAGAAAAAAGTGGAGAAAAAGTGGAGAAAAAGTGGAGCATAAGAGGAGAAAAAGTGGAGAAAAAGTGGAGAAAAAAGTGGAGAAAAAAGTGGAGAAAAAGTGGAGCATAAGAGGAGAAAAAGTGGAGAAAAAAGTGGAGAAAAAGTGGAGAAAAAGTGGAGCATAAGAGGAGAAAAAGTGGAGAAAAAGTGGAGAAAAAGTGGAGCATAAGAGGAGAAAAAGTGGAGATTAAGAGGAGAAAAAGTAGAGAAAAAGTGGAGCATAAGAGGAGAAAAAGTGGAGCATAAGAGGAGAAAAAGTGGAGAAAAAAGTGGAGAAAAACTGGAGAAAAAGTGGAGAAAAAAGTGGAGAAAAAGTGGAGAAAAAGTGGAGAAAAAGTGGAGCATAAGAGGAGAAAAAGTGGAGAAAAAGTGGAGAAAAAAGTGGAGAAAAAAGTGGAGAAAAAGTGGAGAAAAAGTGGAGCATAAGAGGAGAAAAAGTGGAGAAAAAAGTGGAGAAAAAGTGGAGAAAAAGTGGAGAAAAAGTGGAGAAAAAGTGGAGCATAAGAGGAGAAAAAGTGGAGATTAAGAGGAGAAAAAGTGGAGAAAAAGTGGAGCATAAGAGGAGAAAAAGTGGAGCATAAGAGGAGAAAAAGTGGAGAAAAAGTGGAGAAAAAAGTGGAGAAAAAGTGGAGCATAAGAGGAGAAAAAGTGGAGAAAAAGTGGAGAAAAAGTGGAGCATAAGAGGAGAAAAAGTGGAGATTAAGAGGAGAAAAAGTAGAGAAAAAGTGGAGCATAAGAGGAGAAAAAGTGGAGCATAAGAGGAGAAAAAGTGGAGAAAAAAGTGGAGAAAAACTGGAGAAAAAGTGGAGAAAAAAGTGGAGAAAAAGTGGAGAAAAAGTGGAGAAAAAGTGGAGCATAAGAGGAGAAAAAGTGGAGAAAAAGTGGAGAAAAAAGTGGAGAAAAAAGTGGAGAAAAAGTGGAGAAAAAGTGGAGAAAAAGTGGAGCATAAGAGGAGAAAAAGTGGAGAAAAAAGTGGAGAAAAAGTGGAGAAAAAGTGGAGAAAAAGTGGAGCATAAGAGGAGAAAAAGTGGAGATTAAGAGGAGAAAAAGTGGAGAAAAAGTGGAGCATAAGAGGAGAAAAAGTGGAGCATAAGAGGAGAAAAAGTGGAGAAAAAGTGGAGAAAAAAGTGGAGAAAAAGTGGAGCATAAGAGGAGAAAAAGTGGAGAAAAAGTGGAGAAAAAGTGGAGAAAAAGTGGAGCATAAGAGGAGAAAAAGTGGAGATTAAGAGGAGAAAAAGTAGAGAAAAAGTGGAGCATAAGAGGAGAAAAGGTGGAGCATAAGAGGAGAAAAAGTGGAGAAAAAAGTGGAGAAAAACTGGAGAAAAAGTGGAGAAAAAGTGGAGAAAAAGTGGAGCATAAGAGGAGAAAAAGTGGAGAAAAAGTGGAGAAAAAAGTGGAGAAAAAAGTGGAGAAAAAGTGGAGCATAAGAGGAGAAAAAGTGGAGAAAAGGTGGAGCATAAGAGGAGAAAAAGTGGAGAAAAAGTGGAGAAAAAGTGGAGAAAAAGTGGAGAAAAAGTGGAGCATAAGAGGAGAAAAAGTGGAGGAAAAAAGTGGAGAAAAAGTGGAGCATAAGAGGAGAAAAAGTGGAGAAAAAAGTGGAGAAAAAGTGGAGCATAAGAGGAGAAAAAGTGGAGAAAAAGTGGAGAAAAAGTGGAGAAAAAGTGGAGCATAAGAGGAGAAAAAGTGGAGAAAAAAGTGGAGAAAAAGTGGAGCATAAGAGGAGAAAAAGTGGAGAAAAAAGTGGAGAAAAAGTGGAGCATAAGAGGAGAAAAAGTGGAGAAAAAGTGGAGCATAAGAGGAGAAAAAGTGGAGAAAAAGTGGAGAAAAAGTGGAGAAAAAGTGGAGATTAAGAGGAGAAAAAGTGGAGAATAAGAGGAGAAAAAGTGGAGAAAAAGTGGAGCATAAGAGGAGAAAAAGTGGAGAAAAAGTGGAGAAAAAGTGGAGCATAAGAGGAGAAAAAGTGGAGAAAAAAGTGGAGAAAAAGTGGAGAAAAAGTGGAGCATAAGAGGAGAAAAAGTGGAGAAAAAGTGGAGAAGAAGAGGAGAAAAAGTGGAGAATAAGTGGAGAAAAAAATGGAGAAAAAGTGGAGAAAAAGTGGAGAAAAAGTGGAGAAAAAAATGGAGAAAAAGTGGAACACCCTTTGGTACCTTTCATGTGGCACTAAGGGGTGCTTAGCTTTGTATTTAGCCAAAAAAATGAAAAAAAAATGACGTAGGGTTCCCCCTAGTTTTGTAGCCAGCTAGGGTAAAGCAGACGGCTGCAGCCTGCAGACCACAGCTGGCAACCTCACCTTGGCTGGTAATCCAAAACTGAGGGCACCCCACGCTGTTATTTTAAATTAAATAAATAATTAAAAAAAAAAACACGTAGGGGTCCCCCAAAATTGGATCACCAGCCAAGGTAAAGCAGACAGCTGGGGCCTGATATTCTCAGACTAGGGAGGTCCATGGTTATTGGAATCTCCCCAGCCTAAAAATAGCAGGCCGCAGCCGCCCCAGAAGTGGCGCATCCATTAGATGCGCCAATCCTGGTGCTTCGCCCCAGCTCATCCCGCGCCCTGGTGCGTTGGCAAACGGGGTAATATATGGGGTTAATACCAGGTGTGTAATGTCACCTGGCATCAAGCCCTGGGGTTGGTGAGGTCAGGCGTCTATCAGATACCCGACATCACCAACCCAGTCAGTAATAAAAAAAAATAGACGACAAACACATTTTTATTTGAAAAAACACTCCCCAAAACATTCCCTCTTTAACCAATTTATTAGATTGAAAAACAAATCCAGGTCTGGTGTAATCCAAGGGGTTGCCATGACGATCCACACTGTCCCAGTCAATGAAGAGCAGGATGTTCCCCATTGGCTGGGAGAGCAGTGCAGTGACCTGAGCTAACATCAATGGGTCAGCCCAGGTCACTGTAGGGCATGACAAGTGCTGCTGTCAGCGAGGTACATTACCTGCGCTGATCTCCAGCACACTGACAGCCCCTGTCACTGAGGTCAATGACCGGCGCCTTCACAGCAAGTATCGCGAGAGGTCCGTGACGTCACCGCTAGTCAGTCTCGGGTCGGAAGCGAGAGGTGATGTGACAAGCGGCGGCCATGGAGGACAGTGACAGCGCTGAGGTCGGGATGGCGGGACTTCATCACCGCAGGTAAGCCGAGCGGGGGGGGGGATGTGTGTGTGTGTGTGTGTGTGTGTGTGTGTGTGTGTGTGTGTATGTATGTGTACATGCCGCAGGCAGGAGGGGGCGGAGTGAGCTTGAGCTGAGCGGGAAAGTGTGGGCTTCCTGCACGTAACTAAGATAAACATCGGGTTACTAACCAAAGCGCTTTGCTTGGATACCCAATGTTTATCTTGGTTACCAGCTTGTGGCAGGCTGCCAGCGATGGCTCCTGCACACTGTAGCTGTAAAAAGCCCTGCTTTTTGCTGCTAGAACCGTTCTCGAACATATCTAGAACTATCGAGCTTTTAGCAAAAAGCTCGAGTTCTAGTTCGATCTCGAACAGCCCAAAAATCACTCGAACCTAGAACTGGAGAACCACGAACCACGAACCGCGCTCAACTCTACTGAGCACCCAAGCATGGTAGTGCTCGCTCATCACTAGTTATGAGTACCAAGCACCCGAGCATGGTAGTACTCACTCTACACTAGCAGTTTCCCTCATGCAACAATTTTATTTCTTGATTTGGTCAACAAGGGGCTCAAATTAAAGAGGTAGGGTAAGTTCACACAGTGCATTTTTCGCGACGTTTTTGCACGTTTTTCGGGTGCGGTTTTGCTCAGAAAACTGCATGACTTTGCTTCTCCAGCAAAGTCTATGAGTTTTCATTTTTGCTGTCTGCACACAGCGTTTTTTTTTAGCTGCGTTTTTGTGGTGCCCACAAAAAGGCTAGGTTCACACACTGCGTTTTTTTACCGCTGCGTTTTTGCTGCATTTTTGCTCACTGCTTCTTTATGCGTTTTTTTATCAGTGAACAATGCCATTAAAGATTGCTGGAAAAAAAAAAAGGTCTGATGTCATTTCCTTCTTCAATATGTTCTTCATTCTCCACTAGTGTATGCAGGAGAGAAGACATCTGCAGAACTACAAGGCTCAGCATGCTCCATACAGGACTGTATGCTGGAGGGAGAGGCAGGGGAGCAGACCTACAAGGCTCAGCATCCTCCATCCAATACTGTATGCAGGAGAGCAGACAGCAGCTGCAGAACTACAAGGCTCAGCATGCTCCATACAGGACTGTATGCTGGAGGGAGAGGCAGGGGAGCAGAACTACAAGGCTCAGCATACTCCATCCAATATTGTATGCAGTTAAGCAGACAGCAGCTGCAGAACTACAAGGCTTAGCATCCTCCATCCAGGACTGTATGCAGGAAGGAGAGGCAGGGGGAGTAGAACTAAAAGGCTCAGCATACCACATCCAATAGTGTATGCAGGAGAGCAGACAGCAGCTGCAGAACTACAAGGCTCAGCATCCTCCATCCAGGACTGTATGCAAGAGTTTTTTGCCCCCCCCCCCCAATAAAATGACAAGGGCTTCGCCATATTTTTGTATGCTAGCCAGGTACAGCAGGCAGGTATGGGCTGCCAACAACCCCCAGCTGCCTATTTGTACCTGGCTGGGAATCAAAAATATAGGGAAGCACTTTTTTTTTTAATTTCATGAATTTCTCAGCACTATACAATTGAGGGGAACATGTACAGACAATAAAGACAATACAAAGTAACACATAGTTCACTAGTTACAGGAGCGGTGAGGGCCCTGCTTGCAAACTTATAATCTATAATGAAATGGGGGGATACAATAGGTAGTATTGTGCTAGTCATGTATGATCCAGCCATCATGCTAATAAATAGGGCATGATCTAGTCTTCAGCCAGTATCTATGTAAGTGCAGTTAACATGTGGATGTGGACACATACTGTATGAATAAGAGGGAGCAGATTCTGTTTAAATTTTAGAAAGAGGAAATATGGGAGAGTTACCGTATATACTCGAGTATAAGCTGACCCAAGTATAAGCCAAGGCCCCTAATTCTACCATAAAAAACTGGGAAACTGTATTGACTCCAGTATAAACCTAGGGAGGGAAATGCAGCAGCTACTGGGAAATTTAAAAAATAAAGATAGATCCCAATAAAATGTACTGTGCCCATCTTTGTTGTAATGTGCCCATCCTTGTAGTAATGTGCCCATCCTTATCCCCCTTGTAGTAATGTGCCCCGTCCTTATGCCCTCTCCCCTTATTGTAATGTGCCCATCCTTGTGCCCCTTCCTTGGACCCTCTAGTAATGTGCCCTACAGTAATGTCCTCCTATCGGTCCTCAGCTTGTCCTCTATTATGAAATAAAAATTATTCTCACCTGTCCTCCATTCCGGCGGTGATCTCAGCTGCTTCTTATAGATCCCTTGGTGATCGCTTCCGATGCACGGGGCTACAGGCTGCCATCGTGGCTTTACTGCAGTTGAATGCTTTACGGCAGCAGCGGTGCAGAAAAGCATTTAACTGCAGTAAAGCGGCTGACAGCAGCAGCTGCGGATCCATGTACAGGACACAATAACGGAGGGGTCTATGTGCCTGCGGTCTGCAAGAGGCACCCCTTGATAATCACGTCCCATGCACGGAGCCGCCCGCTGCAGGATGTCAAGGTGTCTTTACAGTAGTTAAATGCTTTATGGCAGCAGCAGTGCGCACGGGGCCACCGCTGCTGTCAGCGCTTTACAGCAGTTGAATGCTTTGCTGCACCACCGCCGCTGGAAAGCATTTAACTGCAATAAGCACATGACGGCATCTTGCTGCCCCGTGCATCAGACGCTATCACGGAGGGGCCTTGCGGTCTACAAGAAGCAGGTGAGGTCACCGCGGGAATGGAGGACAGGTGAGAATATGAGAATTTTTTTTTTGTGGGACCGTGACCCAAGTATAAGTTGAGGGGGGCATTTTCAGCTTAAAAAAATGGGCTGAAAAACTCGGCTTATACTCGAGTATATATGGTAGGTTAGTGAGTTGAGGTGATCGCCTTGTCCAAAGAAATATGTTTTTACAGCATGCTTAGAAATATGGGGTCTGTGTATTAGTCGGCTTAATTCGGGTAATGCATTTCAGAAAACTGGCACAGTATGAGAGAAGTCTTGAATATGGCGGCATGAGGTTCGGATTATGGAGGATGTTAGTCTTAGATCAATAGTAGATTTTAGGGCACAGGTAGAGTGAAGACAGAGATGAGGGATGAGATACATGCTGGTGCAGAACTATGGAGAGTTTTATGGGTGAGAGAGATATGTTTAAATTATATTCTACAGTGAATGGATAACCAGTGCAATGGCTGCCACAAGGTTAGGCATAGATGCAGCTGCTGGACAAAAATATGACTGGCTGCTGCATTCAGGACGGATTGGAGAGGAAAATGTTTGATAAGAGGGAGACCGGTAAGTGGAGATCTGCAGTAGTCCAAATGAGAATGAAGAAGAGCAGCAGTAAAGGATACTTTACACGCTGCAAAATTGGTACCGATATCGCTAGCGAGCGTACCCGCCCCCATCGGTTGTGCGACATGGGCAAATCGCTGCCCGTGGAGCACAACATCGCTAACACCCGTCACATGGACTTACCTTCCCTGCGACATCGCTCTGGCCGGCGATCCGCCTCCTTTCTAAGGGGGCGGTTCGTGCGGCGTCACAGCGACGTCACATGGCAGCCATCCAATAGCAGAGGAGAGGCGGAGATGAGTGGCCGGAACATGCCGCCCACCTCCTTCCTTCCTCATTGCTGGTGTATGCAGGTAAGGAGATGTTTGTCGTTCCTGCGATGTCACACATAGCGATGTGTGCTGCTGCAGGAACGACGAACAACATCGTACCTGCAGCAGTAACGATATTAAGGAAATGAACGACGTGTCAACGAGCAACGATTTTTCATGTTTTTGCGCTCGTTGATCGTCGCTCCTTGGTGTCACACACTGCAATGTCGCTAACGGCGCCGGATGTGCGTCACTAACGACGTGACCCCGACTATATATCATTAGCGATGTCGCAGCGTGTAAAGCACCCTTAAGGGTTTTTGCAGTTTCAAAGGTGAGAAAAGGTCGGATTCTGGAGATGTTTTTAAGGTGCAGGTGACAGGAGCGAGTGAGTGATAGGATATAGGGGAAAAAAGGAATATCCTTTGTCAATTATTACTACAAAACAACAAGCATGCTGCTCTAGAGTTATGGTCGAACTACCCTAGGCAATTAAAACATTGTGTGTAGGAAGTTTAGTAGAGGGAGGAAACACAAGAAGTTTGGTTATGGTGAAATTCAGTTTCAAATAGAGGGAGGACATGTTAGAGATAGCGTACAGACAATTACTGGTGTTTTATCTTAACGTGGGGGTGATATAAAGAGAAGAGGTGTATAATTGGGCATCATCATCAGCATAGAGATGGTTTGTTTGAAAGGGGAAGTGTATAGAGAGAAGAGCAGGGGATCAAATGGTGGCATCTAAGAAGTGAATAGCTTTATTACTGGGGTCTGACTGTGACACTAAAGTAAATGTATAAACACACTAAGTAAATTTATAGCTGTTGATTTCAAGGGCATGAAGCCAGTCTGAACTGGATGCATTACCAAGGCAATGACCATGTTCACCCGAGTTGTAAGGGTTTGTAAGTATCTTAAGATCTGACGTCAGTAGTAAAATAGGTCTGCATAAGTTTGGTAGTTATTTATCCTCCTTACCCTCTTTAGTTAAAACAACAATTATTGCCTCATAGAAGGATTTTGGAAGCTTTCTGTACAGGAACGCAATGTTACTCATTTCCAAGTAATGTGGCAATATTTCGCCCGCAAATTACTATTTCTATTGGAAGTCCATCAGCCCCAGGGGTCTTATCATTTAACATTTTCCCCACAGCTTGTTGGATTTCCTCCAAAGGAATCGGCATATCCAGAAAATCTCTATCACTATCCCCCCCCCTCCCCCCGGGGAAGGGAGGCCGATATCAGTCAAATACTTCAACAGATCTTCCTGTGAGTAGTTAACCCTAAAAGCATTTAAACTGGAGTAAACATTATGCAGAATAGGCAGTATTTTAGGAGTCTGGGTATACACTGTATAGCTATGACTGATGGGTTACCACTGAAGCTGGTGATTGACCACATGGCCATCTGGGAATGACATACTAAGACCACCTCCTGCTTGGGTCTAGATTGACATGCTGTGCCCACTGCACTCAATCAATGGCCACATCATAATTGATATGGTAATCACCTTTAAGGCTAGTGATTGACTGCACTGGTCACATCTGATTGATCAGAAAATAATATACAGAGCAGCTACAGAAAAGATAGTCAGAGGTTCATCAATATGTGAAAAAACTTCATATAAATATTGTGGAACAGATTCAGAACATTGTTCATCAATGTAAAATTGTGAAGAATATCCCACCATCTACAGCACATGATATCGTCAAAAGATTCACAGGTTCAGAAGAATTTAATGTGCACAAGAGACAAGGCTGACGGTCAATATCGATGCTCGTGATCTACGGGCTTTTAGGCAACACTATTAAAAATAGGTATTATTCAGTCCCGAAAATCAGTATATGAGCTCAGGAATACTTCCATAAATCATTGTCTGTGAACACAGTCTGCTGTGCAATCCACAAATCCAAGATTAAGCTTTATCATGAAAGAAGTCAGAGGCGTAATGATAGCGGTTGCGGAGATCGCGACTGCGACCAGGCCTGGTGCCTGCCTTGCAGAGAAGCAGCTGGCTCCTCTCTGTGAGAGAGGAGCTGTGCTGTTCAGTGGCAGTCCACACTGCTGCAATAGAGCACCGGGTGCCCATCGCCCGCGGACCCTCTTCCGTCATCGCACCTCTCTGCTCTATCCTTTATCATTCTCCCCCTGTGCCTGCACTCGACGTCTTAGTGCAGCAGAGCACAGTGACGTCACAACTGCATGCTGCTGAGCTCAGACTGCAGAGCGTGAGACACTGACCAGAGCAGTGGGGGAACGAGTGGAGGTGAATACATGTTTATTTTTTTTAATCAGTGAGTACATGGTGGCCAGAGGCCTATGGGGGTGCATTAAACAGTATGGGGGCTGCATAATACAATATGAAGGACCCCTAATACATGGACTATGGGAGTGCATTATAGTACATGGAGGCCTACGGGGGGCATTAAATGGTATGGGGGCTGTATAACATTATTATGAAGGATTAATGTGCCGCCCCCGCAGCTGATCGAAACGCTCTGATCTGGGGGTGGTGGTTACTCGTGGCTCGAGGTTCTCCGGACCTGGGGGCTAGGGGCCACACTCAAATGTAAAAGTGAGTTACTTACAGGGGATTTGGTATAGTTTGTGACGCCACCCGTGGTGTACGGTAATTGGGAGTACCGCCGCTGCCGTTGGGAGTACCCGGGGTGATGGAGTGGGGCAGCTAGGTGACGTTGCCCTCCACGGGTAGGGGTAAGCCCCGGGACTCTGGATGATGATGCAGGGATGCAGTGCAGGGGTCACTCGTGTACTCACTCAGCAATGAAGCAGACGCTGACAACAGGGTAAACCAAGTCTCTGAATGCCGTTGCCTCTCAAGGGAAGCTCGTCCGGGTCCCGTCCACTGCAGCACTGCCGGTGGTCCGTAACCAAGTTTTAGATTGTCCGTTGTGGCCCAGTAGCTTAGAGCTTTCCGGGCCTTGCTCCCCACTGTGGCTAAGTGAAGGAGCCTGCTCTCAGGAGCTCACGCTTGGGATTTTAGTGGGCCACTTGTTTGGAAAGCCCGATCCCTCTTGTTGCGCTAATGCCCCCGATCTCAGAGCTTCGTGGGAACAGTCCATAAAGACCCTGTCCTCCGCAGGTTAATTGCCGGGTCGCCGGAAGCTTCTCCCCGACCTAGGATCCGTGTACACCGACATGCCTTCGGTCCCGGACTGGTGATAGAACCCGGCTGCTGACCATCCTCCAAGACAGGTCCCAAGCCTCTAGCCTCAATCCCCTGCAACCAGGGGTCCGACTCCTCTAAGTCCAGACCACCGTCTGCGACCTAGTCTGCTTCTCCTCTGGGAGCTACAACTCCCAGCTTCCTCAGAGCTCCTCACAGCTTGAGGGCTACCACTGAACTGAACTTGACACTTCCCGCCTCCCTGCCTGACCACTAGGTGGGCGGCCCTATTCCTGATTAAGTATCCCACTGGTGTCCCTGACAGGTGTGGTGCAAAGTGTATCTAGGATTTGTGAATGCTGATAGAGGCAGTACTGCAGGATGGAGACCCAGAACCATGGGGGGTTGAATCCTGCACTAAGAAAAAGAGCGTGCAGAACCCTGTGATGACCTGAATAGTCCAGGGCGTCAGACTAAGGGGCTGCATTATAAAACATGGAGGATTATGGGGCTGTATTATAATATATGGAGGCCTATGGGTGTGCATTAAATAGTATTGTGATGCATAATACAATATGAAGGACTATGGGGGCTGCATTATAATATTTGAAGGGGTATGTGGGACCCATTATACTATATAGAAGGCTATGTGGGGGCTATTATAGTATTTGGAGAGCTATATATGAGGGGGGACAAAGATAAAACCATGGGATGAAGATGTTTTGTGCTGAGGGAAGGAGGCTCTTTCCCAGGCTCTGCTATACAGCTTTCCCTTAGCACCCAGCTTTCCTATGCTCTGATATCATGGGACAGCTGGGTGCTGAGGGAAAGATGTATAGCAGAGCATGGGAACGCTGCGTGCTGAGGACAAGATGGATATCAGAACATAGGAAAACTAGGTGCTGATAGAAAGAGGGTTTTCAGATAATGGGAAACATGAGTGCTGAGGGAAGGAGCCAAGTGTCAGCGACACTATCCTGTACCTCGAGTGTCGGCATCATTAGCCCGTATCCCGAGTGTTGGTGTATGGTTGGCGGGGAGGGGGCCCAGGTCCAAACTTTGCACCGGGGCCCATCAAACTCTAGTTACGCCACTGAAAGAAGTCATATATTGTCACAATCAAGAAATGTTGCTGTTTTCTCTGGGCCAAAGCTCATTTGAAATGGACTGAGGCAAAATGGAAAAGTGTTCTGTGGTGAAATAAATCAAAATTTAAAAATTCTTTATGGAAACCCAGACTCAAGAAGGTGGGGAGGACCATCTAGGTTATTATGTGCGCATGACTCAAAAGCCTACATATGTGATGGTACAGGGTTGCATTAGTACCTACGGCATGGACAGCTTACATACCTTGAAAGACACTGCTGAGCATTATATAGAGGTTCTAGGACAACATACTCTACCATCCAAACAACAACCATTTCAGAGAAGGCTTTGCATATTTCAGTAAGACACTACTAAAGCACATACTGCATCCATTATAACAGAATGGTTTTGCACAAAAGTGTAAGTGATGAACTGACCGCCTTCAGTCGAGACCTTTCACCAACAGAAAACATATGGAGCATTATGAAATCAAAGAGCCAAAGACTGTTGACCAGCTAGAATCCTAAATCAGACAAAATTCCAACCATTGATCTTCACTCTTTCCAGACATTTACAGACTGCTGTATAAAGAAGAGTGGATGCTACACAATGGTAGACATGGCCCTGTCCCAACTTTTATAGATGTGTTGCAGCCATCAATTTTTAAATGCATCAATTTTCTTTTTCATTCAAAAAAATAAATAATTAATGTTCTCCTTCTGATCTGTGTTCCATGTCTGTTGTGAATAAAATATAAAATATAGCCATGAGATATTTCCAAATCATTGCGTTCTTGTTATGTTTACATTTTAAACAGCGTCACAACTTTTTAAATTGAGATTGTTTTTTCAGCTTGGTTCAGAAGAGCTCCTTAACATGTTTTATGTAGCAAACACAATGACATTTCCTGTTCATTCAATTATGCCGAAAACACAATGCCTAGATTCAGCTTTACGTGTCCTGAATGTAAACACAATAGCCCATCAAATAATGTATGCTTATACATAGGCAAGCTAAGCACGTGGAGAGTGTTGAGTATAATGTTGCTTATAGTAAGGTATCTCTTAACTTCTCCATTCTATAAAATATTTTAGTGTCCTTTTGGCGATCTCAGACTAAGAAATAACACATTCTGAAGTGCTATTCAATACAAATATAAAAGACTGACCAGAACATCCACTAGGTGTGAACAAGTACACTCTGAAAATTCAACAAAATTACAAAAATATATACAGCAGCACTCTGAAAAGCTAAAACATGCAAACATTGACTATAGGAATTTTGGTATTGCACTACTGCTATTGGAAAAAATGAGACAGAACGAAAGATATGCCTAGTCGTTGCTTAAATTGGCCAATTTGTAAACTAAAGGGGGCTTTCCACGCAGCGACATCGCTAGCGATGTCGCTCATGAAAGCACCTGCCCCCGTCGTTTGTGCATCACGGGCAAATCGCTGCCCGTGGCGCACAATATCGCTAGTATCAGTCACACCAAGTTACCTTCCTAGCGACGTCGCTGTGGGCGGCGAACAGCCTCTTTTCTAAGGGGGCGGTTTGTGCGGTGTCACAGCGACGTCACACAGCAGGTGTCCAATAGAAGCGGAGGCGCGGAGAGCAGCCGCATGAAAGTCACACCCACCTCGTTGCCGGAGGACGCAGGTACGGTGTTGTTCGTCTTTCCTGGGGTGTCACACGTAGCAATGTGTGCTGCCTCCGGAACAATGAACAACCTGCGTCCAGCACCAGCAATGACATTTTGGAAATGAACGACGTGTCAACGATCAACGATAAGGTGAGTATTTTTGATCGTTAGCGGTCGCTCATACGTGTCACATGCAACGACGTCACTAACAAGGCCGGATGTGAGTCACGAATTCCGTGACCGCCAACAACATCTCGTTAGCGATGTCGTTGCGTGTAACGGGGCCTTAAATACTGCTAAACCATGCAAAGTCACCCCGAACAAAAATGTATGCCTTGATGTTTATGCTTTTCTTTAGATGCTTATTGGTAATATATGGCACTATTAGTGAACAGGTGCACTCTGAAAAATTAACAAAGTTACAAAAATATATACAGCAGCACAATGAAAAGCTAAAATATGCAAATATTAACTATAGGAATTTTGGTACTGCCTTACTGCTATTGGAAAAAATGAGATAGAAAAAGAGATACGTCTTGTCACTGGCTGTCAGGCTTACATCAATTAGCCAATTTGTAAACTAAAGCCTTCTTTACACGGGACGACCAATCATGCGATTTCACGATCGATCGTACCCGTCATTTGTGCGTCACAGGCAATTGATTTCCCGTGGCGCACAAAGTCGTTTAACCCCCGTCACACGCACTTACCTCCCATGCAACATCGCTGAGGGCGGCAAACATCCACTTCCTGGAGTGGGAGGGATGTTTGGCGTCACAGCGACGTCACACGGCGGCCGGCCAATAGAGGCGAAGGGGCGGAGCTGAGGGATGTAAACATCCCGCCCACCTCCTTCCTACCCCATAGCCGGCGGGAGCCATGGGAAGCAGGTAAGCGATGTTCATCATTCCCGTGGTGTCACACGGAGCGACATGTGCTGCCACGGGAACGATAAACAACCGGCGCCATGTTTCATAGACGATATTATGAAACCTAGCGACGAGTACACGACTCACGATTTGTGAGTGATACTGCGTCGCTAGAAGGTGTCACACAGGCCGACGTCGCAAGCGATGCCGGATGTGCGTCACAAAAACCGTGACCCCGACGATCTATCGCACGATAGATCGTCTCGTGTAAAGCAGCCTTAGTCCTGCTAATCCTTACAAAGCCACCCTGCACAAAGATGTATGCCATGATGTTTATGCTTTTCTTTTCATGCTTATTGGTAATATATGGCACTATTACTGTACAGCTACAATGGGGCAATACATCGATGGCTCGTTTGAATTGTAAAAATTAACCCTAATGTAAACCACACAGATATAACCACCCTCAGTAAGGCAAATAATTGTTGCCCTTTAACCCCCTATTACACATTTTGTTCATGATAATCCCAAATATTAAAAACACCAGAAAACTCCAGCATGTATTATAGACGACTGACAGCAATGAGCATTATTGCCTCTGCTAAAACAGGAAAAAGTTATCTGGTATTGACACAATGATATAGAAAGAATAAACAGGACCCTGCCCTTAGCAATTCCTAATCATACAAGCAGTGAACATAATGGGCTACTTCCAGAGCTAACTATGGGAGGCTACTTTCACACACTTCTATGGCAGTGTTTTGGACCAAAAAGGTGCACATAAAATTATCATTTTTACAGTATTTATTTTTTACTATTTTTTAAATTACCTTTTTTTTTTCTTGTTATTTTTAGTTGAATTTTAAGCTAAGCATTACAGGTCATGTGATTCCAAGATTCCCCATAGAACAGAATCACAAGTTGTATTGCCAAAAAAATGTCATCCAAGCGGTGTAGGTCTATAGGTGAGAAATGGAAAAACCTACCTTAACGTAAAAGTCTTTCTATTGTGATTAGTATTTCATTATTGATACCAAATATATATATATATATATATATATATATATATATATATATATATATATATATATATCTCTGCCTGTAGCAATTTTTACCACTAAAAAGTTAACAAAAAGAATGTTTTGAATAGAAAAAATACTAAAATACTATGTGAAAGGCACTTTAGTAGATATGCCTTAAAATGTGGTTAAAGAGAGAAAGAAAGTGTACGGATTCAGAATGTAATCCGTTCATTCATTCGGTTTGGTGGTTTTCCATGTGGACTATGAATGATCAATCTAATTTAGCAATAGCCACAGACTACAAGACAGCATTCTCATCCCCTTTCTGAGGCTATAAGCTATTTTCCAAAATGAATTTCCATTCACCCATCTCCGATATATTATGATGATGCCTTATTACTCCTCTATAAGCCATAGCCATGCTTGCTATGTAATTAGCTTAGTAAGACTTACCCAGTGTGCTCATGGTGTGGGTCTGTCTCAAGAATGGGCAGTGTATGAGAATCACATCCAGATATATGCGATAAGGCCTTGCGTTGGCCCCAGCTTCCTGCTTTTCACAATCAAGAACAACTTTCTAAAGAAACAGTTCCTTAATCCTGAAGCTTACGAAAAAAAAAAAAAACTTGCCATAACTTGAGCACAAGGATTGGTTGGTAGAAAACAGGAAAGGCGAGTTAAAGGAATGAACACGAGGACAGACAGATACTTAGTCTGATACACGGTTAGTACAGGAGAAGGGGAGTGAACAGGTTTTACAAGTGTTGACATCAGATGGCGACATAGGGCAGAGGTATGTGTTTGTAACAAGTTAGGAATGTATTGACGGTGAACATGAACAAGGTCCAGAATAAACAGTCATTATTAGGTAGTACTTCCTAGACCTTGACATCACACTCACGAGACCTCAGATAATAGGCCACGGGAGATGCGGGGAATTCAATGTCATCAACTACAGCTCACATATCCCTGGAATTATAGACTGTGGTGAGCAATTGTATTCTCTAACTCCGTGGCACTTTATTATTTGAGCACAAAGTAATTGCAGTCCTTCCAATATTCTGGAATTATTCTACTATATTAGTCTTGTGTCACTAAAGATGAACCTAAACTTTAAAGTGTATGTCTATAGAACACCACCATCTAAATACAGTGCCTACAAGTAGTATTCAACCCCCTGCAGATTTAGCAGGCTTGTTAAGATGCAAATAAGTTAGAGCCTGCAAACTTCAAACAAGAGCAGGATTTATTAACAGATGCATAAATCTTACAAACCAACAAGTTATGTTGCTCAATTAAATTTTAATAAATTTTCAACATAAAAGTGTGGGTCAATTATTATTCAACCCCTAGGTTTAATATTTTGTGGAATAACCCTTGCAATTACAGCTAATAATCGTCTTCGTCTGATCAGGCTGGCACAGGTCTCTGGAGTTATCTTGGCCGACTCCTCCATGCAGATCCTCTCCAAGTTATCTAGGTTCTTTGGGTGCCTCATGTGGACTTTAATCTTGAGCTCCTTCCACAAGTTTTAAATTGGGTTAAGGTCAGGAGACTGACTAGGCCACTGCAACACCTTGATTTTTTCCCTCTTGAACCAGGCCTTGGTTTTCTTGGCTGTGTGCTTTGGGTCGTTGTCTTGTTGGAAGATGAAATGACAACCCATCTTAAGATCCTTGATGGAGGAGCGGAGGTTCTTGGCCAAAATCTCCAGGTAGGCCGTGCTATCCATCTTCCCATGGATGCGGACCAGATGGCCAGGCCCCTTGGCTGAGAAACAGCCCCACAGCATGATGCTGCCACCACCATGCTTGACTGTAGGGATGGTATTCTTGGGGTCGTATGCAGTGCCATCCAGTCTCCAAACGTTACGTGTGTGGTTGGCACCAAAGATCTCGATCTTGGTCTCATCAGACCAGAGAACCTTGAACCAGTCTGTCTCAGAGTCCTCCAAGTGTTCATGAGCAAACTGTAGATGAGCCTTGACATGATGCTTTGAAAGTAAAGGTACCTTACGGGCTCGTCTGGAACGGAGACCATTGCGGTGGAGTACGTTACTTATGGTATTGACTGAAAACAATGTCCCCACTGCCATGAGATCTTCCCGGAGCTCCTTCCTTGTTGTCCTTGGGTTAGCCTTGACTCTTCGGACAAGCCTGGCCTCGGCACAGGTGGAAACTTTCAAAAGCTGTCCAGGCAGTGGAAGGCTAACAGTAGTTCCATAAGCCTTCCATTTCTGGATGATGCTCCCAACAGTGGAGACAGGTAGGCCCAACTCCTTGGAAAGGGTTTTGTACCCCTTGCCAGCCTTGTGACCCTCCACGATCTTGTCTCTGATGGCCTTGGAATGCTCCTTTGTCTTTCCCATGTTGACCAAGTATGAGTGCTGTTCACAAGTTTGGGGAGGGTCTTAATTAGTCAGAAAAGGCTGGAAAAAAAGATAATTAATCCAAACATGTGAAGCTCATTGTTCTTTGTGCCTGAAATACTTCTTAATACTTTAGGGGAACCAAACAGAATTCTGGTGGTTTGAGGGGTTGAATAATAAATGACCCTCTGAATAAACTTTTCACAATTTAAAAAAAAAAGAAATAACATTCTTTTTTGCTGCAGTGCATTTCACACTTCGAGGCTGATCTACAGTCCAAATGTCACAATGCCAAGTTAATTCCGAATGTGTAAACCTGCTAAATCTGCAGGGGGTTGAATACTACTTGTAGGCACTGTATGTCAAATAATGGCCTTTTAACATGAATGGACACTTATCAAAAGGAGCATTCATAAGAACACCCTTTCCCAATTATTGCCCCATGTAAACATGACAGCACAAAGGCTTGTTCATCATCAGCCAATTTATCTGTTCTCTAAAAATCGTTGTCAGCAGCTCATCTCCCCTTCTAAACAGATGTGCTGCCCGCAATATGGTGTCTGAACAATCACTTATCCTTACAATTTCATCAGCCTGTTTAAAAAGGTCTTTCATTTAAATAAGCTGTACCTGTGATCCCTCCATGCTAAAGTGTTAAGCACTCCAGCAGTTCTTTTTATTTCACCACTGGATGGTGCTTTAAATCTAAGTCCACTGTCACAAACTCACCTGCCACCATCTTCAGCTTTTTCAAGCATCTCTCTCCAGCAATATGTGATCCGCCTACAGCTCCAGTGTTTCACGGAGGGCACCGGAGGTTACAACTCTATGAGAGCCTCGTTCCGGCTTTACCGAACACAGACTTTTACCTATATATATGGCACCTGTTCAGATTTGTCATCCAAATAAAGCTTGTTGAAAAAGTTGCAGAGCAGCAAATTAGCAAGCTTTTCCTGTGTGAGCACTTCTGACGCCATCATAGCCATGTCAAATATTGGCATGGCTGTACTTGGCCGGCGCACCAATGTAAAAAGAAAAATAAATAAATAATAAAATTACTTCAGTTCCCATTCTCTTAACCAGCACATGTAAAGCAGCAGCTACAGGCTGCAATCCCAGTTGTCAGCTTTACTATGGCTGGTTATCATAAATAGAGGGGATCTCACGCAGTTTTTTTTAAATAAATAATTTTAAAAAACGTAATTGGGTCATCCCCATTATTTATAACCAGCTATGCTAAAGCTGACTGGTGGAGGCTACTATTACCAGGGTGGAAGAGTCATGGCTATTGGCCCCTCTCAGCCTAAAGATACTAGCCCCGAGCCACTCTAGAATTGGCGCTTTTCCCAGCTCTTTCCAATAGCCCTGGTGCAGTGGCAATCAGAGTAATATATGGTGTTGATCACATCTGTGATAGATTTGTCAAAAATCACAGCTGCCTTCAAGCCCTAGGTTAGTAATCAATAGGGGTCTATAAGACCCCCCATTACTAACCTGTAAGTCTAAAAAAAATAAACACACAAACACCAACAAATCCCTTTTTTTTTAAAATAAAAAACATATACACTTTCGTTCACCCCTTTATTAAGCCTGAAAATACCTTTGACGGTCCAATGTAATTCACACGATGTCCCACGATGATCTTGGGTCTTCTACATCCAGAGTCAGTAGAGGTAGACAATGCGACTGCTCACTACAGACTCCAGGTCACACTAACAGCAGTGGGGAGCAGGGATCCCGATTGTGAGAAGTGGGGATGTCAGTCAGGTCACCCAAGTACACAGCCAGGTTCCCATGGTACCAACTGTGACCGACGATGAACCTGCTGCCAGATTGCCAGACTACTGGATTGTGGGATATGGTGGCACAGCATCCTGGCAATCCAGCAGTCACTTCATCAGTTTTCACACTAGAGGCTCCCCGCCGCCCTTGGATATAGTAGAATCCACTACCGAATTGCTCGAATGCTGTGTGGCTGTGTCCCACAATCTGACAGTCCAGCAATCTAACTGAGTTCACTATGAGCAGCAAGGGAGCCCACTCAGTGTGAACTCTGGTGACTTAACTGCCGAATTGCTGGATTGCAGGACATGGTGGCACAGCAGTCTGGCAATCCAGCAGTCAAGTCACCAGAGCTCACACTGAGGACTCCTCACTGGCCTCAGTGAAAGTTGAACCGCTGCTGGATTGCCGTATTGTGGGACACAGCGGTACAGCAGTCAGGTGTCATGACTGTCACGGCCATCTCCCTGTTTTTGGAGATTAGTGGCAGCTTGAGGACTGGAGCCCCTTATCTCTATCTGGGACGGTGTATTTAAATGTTGTTTTGTTTCCTTTGGTTCGGAAGTAGTTAATGTCAGTTTTTCTGGTAGCAGCTTTCCTGAAGTTACGGTCAGCTGCACCTGCTTTGTAGACACACCTTCTTGTGTTTAAATAGTTAGGTCTCCCAGTGAGCTTTGATGACTATACAAAGCTATTTGTATGCAAGCCGCCTTGGTGGAAGAAGCAGCTGTGGATTCTCTTGAAGTCATATTCTCTCCATTTTGGTTGTTTATCCCCTGTTTGTCTTCCCTACCCTCTTGTCTTATTAATGCAGCAGTGAGTCTAGTGAACCTCACCCGCCTCTCAGTAGCAAGGGCATCTATAGGGTTTCCCAGAGTCTCAAAGTGCTGCTCATTGGCAGTTGCGGAGACTGTATAGGGACTGGCTAGGAGAATAGGGACAGTTACAGGTGAGGATAGGAGGTGTCCATATACCCTCTCACTAGTCCCATGGCCCACCGTTATTATTGTTTTCCCAGTGTTCCTCTAGTTTGTGGTGGTTTATAGGTGTGTTTTTCATTGATTTCAGATGCTTTGAACGTGCTCGCCATGCTTGTTGTGGGACATCAGGTTACCAGAGTTCACATTGGGGGCTCCCTGTTGCCATCACTGAAAGTTGAATCCGCTACTGGATTGCCGGACTGCTGTGCAGCCATGTCCTGCAATCCGACAGTCCAAGAATACAGAAAAAGCTTTCAACTGTTCAACTGAGTTCATGCAGAGAGCCCCCCAGTTTGAAATTTGGTTTCGGTTCCCGAATAGAACTTTTTTTCAGTCAGTGCAGATTTGGTGAACCCTAATATTCACGGGTCCATTCATCTCTACTTGTAAGCACAAGCTCTTTGTCTAGAGGACTGGCCACCTTTGGTAGACTGCAGGGATGACCAGTGACCTAGGATACAAGCAGTACACTATAGAATACTTGAGAACAGTGATGATTTTTAACCCTTTCCAAAGTGGCCAATTTCCATTTTTTTCCTCACCTTCCCAGAGCCATAACTATTTTTTTATTTTTTCTGTCCAGATAGACATAGTTACATAGATTAAACAGAAAAGGATCAAACATGGATGTACAATAATATGTAAAAGGACACTCAGGAATGGGTTATGCAAGGAAAAGAGAGTGCTGAGTTTTAGTTGGCCATACATAATAATTGAATAAGAAGTGCAACTATAATAATGCAAAATATTTATTTAGAAAAATATATACAACATGAAGCACTTTCATTTTTCATATGACATTATTAAAATACAGATAGGTGAATGGAGATACAGAGTCAGATTATTCCCTGTTTAGGGCCTCAGCAGCATATAATAGAAGGGTATATCTCATGTCCCCCTGCATGTGGTATTTGGCCCAAGCCATGCATAAGGATCTCCACATAGAAGACCCAGAAAAAATTCCAAGTGGAAGGGAGAGTAGATCCAGCCCTACACAGAGGGACCAAGCTTACCCATTTGTGAAATACAAGTGCCGCCGCTGCAGATAGAGGTCCTATGGGAAAGGAGGAAAGCCCCGACGCGTTTCGCAATGCTTCCTCGGGGGGCCGTGTGATCATGTATGATGAGCCTCACCTTATATGTCCACCCTAATAATCTTCGTAGTTACCGCCATTTTTAGCGCCGCATGCGCAGTGGCGATGCCCGCGGTTCGCGCGTCACTTCCAGGTCTCCCCGGCGGAAGTGACATCCACAAAGGGGATTACACTTCTCGCCGGAACGGAGCTCCTCAGTGCGCGCGAGACCGCGAGCAGCACTGGGCATGCGTGAGCACGTGTGGCCATCTTGGATGTGGGCAAGCTTATGGGCAAGTATAGAAAAGATGTTCAAAACGTCAATTCATCACTTGTATTATTAGAAACATGTGCATAATTAATCTCACTAAGGTATAGACAATGCATATAATAGCAGAGACAATGATTTAAACAGTCAAAGAAGCATATGTACATATGCGCATATATCAGGATATATAGATCCACAGTGTCGTATACCCGCAGATTCATAATTGAAAAAAGGGGAAAGTATGCAAGTATATTTAATGTATGAGGGGCCACAAAA
The DNA here is from genome assembly GCF_048569485.1 of Anomaloglossus baeobatrachus. Taxonomy (NCBI): domain Eukaryota; kingdom Metazoa; phylum Chordata; class Amphibia; order Anura; family Aromobatidae; genus Anomaloglossus; species Anomaloglossus baeobatrachus. The sequence goes on along the minus strand of NC_134354.1, from coordinate 371,211,834 downwards.
AGAAAGCCCCCCACATCTGCATCAACGCGCAATGTGGACATAGATATCATAATCATATACAAGGAACAATCAGATTCACAGATTGAAAGAATCCCATTATATCCGTTACATAATGTACTCAGTTATACACTTCAATTACATTCAAAGAATAATATAGTTATCTGTTACATCTCGTGGCTCTCCTGAGGCAGTCTCCCATTCCTTGCCTGCCACGAGCACTCCTGCTCAGCAGCGCCGAAGGTCTGCCAGACTGCGCAGTGTGCAGGAGATACCTTCTCAGAGAGGCAGCAGAAGGGTGACACCTAGTGGTTCTCCTGTTACAAGGAGTGAAGCGGTCTCCCATTCCTGGCCTGCCGCAGACTCTCCTGCTCAGCGGCCCCGAAGGTCTGCGAGGCTGCGCAATGTGCAGAGGTTTACTGCTCAGGGAAGCAGTGAGATTCCCGTTATCTCTCCACATTGTGAGACCGAGGATCCCGCCTCTATTTCCCAGAGGCAGGAGGTGACATGTGCAATGCGTGGTGGGTCCTGATTCGCTCACTGACGTCACACGGCTTGATGACAAGGCTGGTGACGTGGTGAATCCTGACTGGCCAGGCTGGGACGTCGTGGACCCTGATTGGGTCAAGTCCGTCATCTCCGCCTCGCGCCCGCCCTCGGGTGGAGCTGCACCTCCTTAAAAGCTCCCCCTGCCATCATGGCGGCGTGCGACCGTCCTTCTATGTTTGGATGTCTGGCAGCGTGCTGCCACGCCACTGCTCAGGCATTACTGGCTCTTGTGGGCTTGGCCCTTGCTGCTCCGGCAGTACCTCGTTTGCAGGCCGTGTTCCTGCCTTGCTGCTCCGGCAGTACCCCCGTCAACAGGCCGTGTTCCTGTCCCAGGTGAGCTCCTCAAGTCTCTATTGGACTCACCTGGTTATTGAAAGCACACGTGCGTGGGCACCTCTGTGCTACCCTCGTGCCATATTCTCGTGACTTCCACTGGCACACGTGCGTGGGCACCTCTGTGCTTCCCCGTGCAACAGGTACACCGAGCCGTGAGATCTGTGCCATGCAACCCTCACGGGTTAGGGCAGATCGGTGTACATAGATCGTCTGTGACATTCCAGACGATCGCTAGCAGCAACCCGCTCACTCTTCACCCACCATAGCGGCGGTCCCTTACACCGCACAGTGGACCTTGACCGGCGGAAGCAGTCCATTTCCCATCTTGGCACGCTTCCCCGGGTCCCCCTCGTAACAGTTATCCATACATGTACATATGATCATGTCCCTGCGCATAATATACATACTTGCATATATCAATATGCATGTGTACACGCAACACATGCACACCCGCATAAAACATACTACATTACAGAAAAGCACTAATGATGAAATGATCCTGAGAACTTTATCAAAATGGTATTAAAGTGCCAGATAATAAGCTTCGAGGGTAGATGTTCATCAATGCCCACATGCAATATCCAAGGGAGAATATAAATGGAGGTCCATCACACAGTTCACATCTTAAAGTAAAGAAACAGAAAAAAAGAGAAAATTAAAATCAATTTAAAACAACCAGAGGGAGAATTGAAAAGACTCCCTCCCCAGAGAACACGGATATATACGTCTCATAAAAATGAAGAGAAACTCATTTTTTCATTAAGGCCAGTAGGAGCCATGGTACCTAGGCGCACAATCCAAGAACACTCCCGTTGGGAGAGGATTTTGCCATAGTCCCCACCTCTAGTTCCTAGATGAACGACATCTATACCCCTTACTTTAAAGTTTTTAGGGTCACACCCATGCTTTAATTTATGATGTCTTGGTAAGGTTTTCAATTGGGGATCATCTAGGTCAATATTTGCCGCTGCCAGGATTCCCCTCACATGTTCCCGCGTACGAAGCCTCAGCTCACGAGTAGTGAGCCCAATATATATCTTACCACACCCACATGTGGCATAGTATATAACGTTGTCTGTGCGGCAGGTAATATGTTGTTGTATCCGAAATTCGGATTTCCCATCTGCCGACACAAATGACGTTGCCCTGATCATGTTACGGCACGCAATGCAGGACCCACATGGGAAAAATCCTTTGGCGGGCTCACCAACACCAAAAATACGCGGTATTGTGGCCACGTAATGACTTTGAACCAATTTGTCACGCAAATTCGACGCACGTCGAGATGTCATTAGGGGCCTCGATGGTATTAATGCCCCAATAGATGGATCAGTTTTCAGAACACCCCAATGATGTTTCAATATTGAGCACATCTCCTGCCACTGATCATTAAAAGAGGAAATGAAACGAACAGGCGGATAAGATCCCTCCTCATCTCTTTTTCTGGGAATCAACAAATCAGTCCTCAATGTATTCCGGGCACGTCCATATCCACGACGCACACTCCTTCCACTATAGCCCCTCATCAGGAACCTTTCCCGAAGGTCCCTGGCTTGTTGTTCAAAGAGGGTCTCAGTAGAACATACTCTCCTGGCCCTCAAATATTGGCCAGTTGGAATTGCCGAGATTGTGGAAGGAGTGTGCGCCGAAGAAGCATGCAACAGACTATTCACAGAAGTCTCTTTCCGAAAGATTGTTGTTTGGATAGAGCAGTCGGGATGCACCAAAATACGAATATCTAAAAAATCAATAGAACTCTTCTCACACTTAAAAGTAAGCTTAATATTGAAATCATTGGAATTTAAATCATGAATAAATGTAGAAAAATCAGAAAAAGTGCCCTTCCAAAAAATCAAAACATCATCAATAAAACGCAGCCAGCACTGCGCCTGGGACGCGGCGGGCACGCCCTCGCCGAAAACCTCCCTCTCCCAATACCCCAGAAAGAGGTTTGCGTACGAGGGCGCACACGCCGCGCCCATCGCAGTGCCGCGCTCCAGTAAAAAGAAACGATCCTTAAACAAAAAATAATTGTGAGCTAAAATAAAAGAAAGTAATTCCAAAATTAATTCAATCATTGGTGCATCCAGACTGCTCATCCCGAGGAAGTAGCTCACCGCCTGAAGTCCATGTTCGTGTTTTATCGAGGAGTACAGTGACTCAACGTCCACCGTGGCCAATATAACGTCTGGGTCCACAAAGATCCCATCGATCTGTCGCAGGACGTCCGTAGTGTCCCTGACATAGGACGGCAAAGTCTGAACCAGGGGATGCAGGTAATATTCAATAAACCTGCACACTGGCTCAGACAGCCCCCCAATGCCAGAGACAATGGGACGCCCCGGAGGGACAAGGGGATCTTTGTGGACTTTAGGAAGTAAATAAAAAGTAGGAATTTTGGGGTCTCTTACTAATAATCCATCCATGATCTTTTTGGGGATAATCCCTTTTTGAGAAGCCATGTCGATAATTCCAAAGAGTTCCGCCATATAACCATTAGTTGGATTAGAGGACAGAGGGGAATATGATGACTTGTCCTTCAACTGTCTGAAAGCTTCCCGTTCGTACATTTTAACGGGCCAGATAACCACATTATGTGGAACTCGAACCGCATAGGAAACAATAGGAGGCAATCACAAACACATAAAAACACATTATAAATGTACACATACAGTTAATAAACATTGCCATAACACTTACCGGTCCCCGCGATCCCTCCTGCACTCCGTCTCCTGCCGCTATTCCATCCGATGATCGCTGAATCCTCCCGGTAACCAGCACTACCAGCAGTGATGCAGGACCTATCGTGACATGACATGACATGACATGACGTGACGTGACATGTTACACGGTGCACGTTTGTGTATCGCCGTGTACCGGCGACATGCTCTAGCTCGACTCCCCGCTCTGCTTCCCCGTTCCCTTAAGGTACCGTCACACTAAGCGACGCTCCAGCGATCCCACCAGCAACTTGACCTGGCAGGGATCGCTGGAGCGTCGCTGCACGGGTTGCTGATGAGCTGTCACACAGGCAGATCTCACCAGCAACCAGTGACCAGCCCCCAGCCAGCAGCACACGTGGAAGCGATGCTGCGCTTGGTAACTAAGATAAATATCGGGTAACCAACCCGATATTTACCTTGGTTAACCGCGCACACCGCTTAACGCTGGCTCCCTGCACTCCTAGTTACAGTACACAGCGGGTTAATTTAACCCGATGTGTAGTCTGGCTATGTGTGCAGGGGGCTGGCAGTGGCAGCGTGAGAGTGGTGGACGCTGGTAACTACGGTAAATATCGGGTAACCAAGGAAAGGGCTTCTTGGTTACCTAATGTTTACCGTAGTTACCAGTGTCCGCAGAAGCCGGCTCCTGACCGGCTGACACAGCCGGTCAATCACGGAGATCACCGTTGCCATAGCAACACGCTTGGTAGCGGTGACGGGGACGTCCCGCTACCAGCACGCAGCGGCACCGGAATCACGTGATCGGAGCAGCGTTGCTATGGCAACCCGTGCCACCGCTTACAGCCGGGAGCCTGTGGTCACTCTCACAGAGTGATTTCTGCACGGAGCACAGCGTCTTCCCCCATGCAGCTGTGCTGTCTGATGGAGCAGAGCTGCATGTGTTGAAGAGGAAAGAAGACAGAAGAGCAGGATCGTGGAGGGGTGACAGGGGGTAATAAAGATGGAGTCTCTAATGTGTCTGTGTATTTATTTCTATTAAAGTATTTTTTCTCTGTGTGGTGTTTTTTTTAACCCTTTATTGGAGATTCTTAATGGCCGGGTCAAACGTGCCTGACATTAAGAATCTCTGGCTTAATACTCGCTAGTAAAACAAAGCCAGTATTAACTCATGATTACCCAACAAGCCACCCGGCTCCAGGGCTGTTGGAAGAGTTGGATACAGCGCCAGATGATGGCGCTTCTATGAGAGCGCCATTTTCTGGGGCGGCTGCGGACTGCAATTCGCAGCAGAGGGGCCCAGAAACCTCGGGCTAACCTGTGCTGTGGATTCCAATCCCCAGCTGCCTAGTTGTACCCGGCTGGACACAAAAATGGGGCGAAGCCTACGTCGTTTTTTTTTTTTTTTTTAATTATTTCATAAAATTCATGAATTAATTAAAAAAAGGGCTTCCCTATATTTTTAGTTCCCAGCCGGGTACAAATAGGCAGCTGGGGGTTGGGGGCAGCCAGTACCTGCCTGCTGTACCTGGCTAGCATACAAAAATATGGCGAAGCGCACGTCATTTTTTTTTTGAGTTTTTTGGCAAAAAAAATAAAAAATGCTTCCCTGGATTTTCCATTGCCAGTGAAGGTAACACCAAGCAGTGGGGGTTAGCAGCCAGTAGCTGCTTGGATTACCCTTAGCTAGCAATACAAAAAATGCAGCGGGAGCCCATATATATTTTTTTTAATTATTTATTTAAATAACTAAAAACAAAAAGGGCTTCCCTGTATTTTGATTGCCTGACATGACAGTGCTGTAAAAATAAATCTTTAAAAAAAATGACGTAGCGCTCCGCGGTATTTTTGATTCTCAGTGCAGATAAAGCAGACAGCTACGGGTTGCCACCCCCATCTGCCTGGCGTTACCTTGGCTGGCAATCAAAATACAGGGAAGCCCATTAATTTTTTTTTTTTAAAAAATAGTTAAAAAAAAAATGATGTTGGGTCCCCCCATTTTTGATAGCCAGCTAGGGTAAAGCAGACGGCTGTAGCCTGAAAACCACAGCTGGCAGCTTTACCGTGGTTGGGGATCCAATGTGGAGGTCACCCCAGGCTCTTTTTTTATAATTATTTTATAAATAATAATAATTACAAAAAAAAAGTAGGGTCCCCCCCAAATTGGATCACCAGCCAAGGTAAAGCGGACAGCTGTGGTCTGGTATTCTCAGGGTGGGAAGGTCCATAGTTATTGGGCCTTCACAGCCTAAAAATAGCAGGCCGCAGGCGCCCCAGAAGTGGCGCATGCACTAGATGCGCCACTCCTGGCGCTTCACCCAAGCTCATCCCGTGCCCTGGTGCAGTGGCAAAAGGGGTAATAAATGGGGTTGATACTAGTTGTAAAGTCACCTGACATCAAGCCCAGCAGTTTGTCATGTCATGGCGTCTATCAGATACCCGACATCATAAACTGTCAGTACTAACAAAAAAAATCGACAAAAAAAATGTATTTGAAAGAAAACTCCCCAAAACATTCCCTCTTTCACAAATTTATTGTAAGGAAAAAACGGGAACGTATCCCCCATTTTCTAGGAGTGCAGACCCTTCATGTGAGGAGTGTGGGTGCAATGAATCTGCACCCACTCTCCCCGGGTCCACAGCAGCAGAGTCCATGTCGTAACGGTTGCTACCAAAGCTGCAATGCCCTGCTCATGAGGTAAGGGCATGTCTAATCAGGAAAACTATTCTACATTTCCAAATATTGGTATTTATTTGTATATTTTTATTTGTATTTATTGCTATTCCACCTACTATATATTGGGGATAGGATCTTGGAGATGGAATACCCCTTTAAGGTCAGTTATCCAGCTGAATGAATACTAAACAACAGAGCTCGCTATTTAGATGTGTTTTCTTGTGGTGTATAACGGACTCATGTTTGGTAGTCATTCAGCAGGGCAACTATAAAATCAAATACCTCCATTTGGAAATGTAGTATATAGCTCTCCTGATCAACTATGTTCCTTACCTCATGAGCAGGGCATTGCAGTAATAATAATAATTTATTCATTTATTTAGCGCTATTAATTCCATAGCGCTTTGCATACATTGGGAACACTGTCCCCATTGGGGCTCACAATCTAAATTCCCTATCTGTATGTCTTTGGAGTGTGGGAGGAAACCAGAGAACCCGGAGGAAACCCACGCAAACACGGGGAGAACATACAAACTCCTTGCAGATGGTGTCCTTGGTGGGAAATGAACCCAGGACTTCAGCGCTGCAAGACTGCAGTGCTAACCACTGAGCCACCGTGCCGCCCATTTAGCTTACAGATGCATAACCACCACTCACTGTGTCTGAACACAGGAACTTGAGCTGACAGCCGCTCTGTGCATGCGGCAGCGTCTATTGTGAAGGAGAGGGCCGCGGGGGATCAACACTGCACAGGTACCGTGGGACACCGGGGAACACCGATGGGGTTATAGGGGGTGACCTGGCAGGGCCTGGAGAGGAGTTTTCTGTCGCATGTGTCATGGCACATGCGACAGAAATCAGAGGAGTAGGGTGAATGCGGCCGGCGCGCTGCTGTGCGCGCGGCCATCTTGGATTTCTGGGAGGGCATCAGGGGGGGCACTTTGGCGACACCGGGGGACCGGAGGGGACCGGGTAGGAGATTTATCATGTTTGTTCATGCCAGATGGGAGATAAATAATTTTTTACCGACACTGTCATTTACTGTAACGTGATCATCAGTGTATGGTGTATACCTGTGATCACGTGAGCGGGGACCGGAAAAACCGTCCTGAATCATGATCTCCAGGGTCTCAGCTAGCCCTGAAACCCCGGAGATTTTCTGACGCTGGAGGGCGTTATTCACTTATTTTTGCCTGATGTTTATAAACGGCAGATCAGAATAAGGCTACATTAACACGACCGATCCATTTTTGCAGTCTGCAAAAAACAGTCCGTTTTTTTTCACGGGTGCATCCGTGTGGCATCCGTTTCCGTTTCGTATATGGTCCGTATGTCATCCATTTGTCATCCGTGTGCCTTCCATTTTTTTTCACGGGTGCATCCGTGTGGCATCCGTTTCCGTTCCGTAGACGGTCCGTATGTCATCTGTTTGTCATCCGTGTGCCTTCCGTTTTTTTTGCGTACTGCAAAAAAACTGAAGGAGGGAAAATACATAAATTTACCCAGGATCCATAGCTTCAACCTACATGAGGCGGTCACATGTTCACTCCAGTGCCATTTTCTACTGCTTTTCACAGTGTAGAGCGCTCTGGTGATTTTCTTTTGCTTGTACACTTCATATCAGTCTTTTCTGTCATTATAATGGCAGAAAGACACATAATGTCCCACTCTCCTGCATTTTGTAATTTTGCACCCTTTGGTGCCTTTCATGTGGCACTAAGGGGTGCTTAGCTTTGTATTTAGCCAAAAAAATGAAAAAAAAAAAATGACGTAGGGTTCCCCCTATTTTTGTAGCCAGCTAGGGTAAAGCAGACGGCTGCAGCCTGCAGACCACAGCTGGCAGCTTCACCTTGGCTGGTAATCCAAAACTGAGGCACCCCACGCTGTTATTTTAAATTAAATAAATAATTTTAAAAAAAAAACACGTAGGGGTCCCCCCAAAATTGGATCACCAGCCAAGGTAAAGCAGACAGCTGGGGTCTGATATTCTCAGACTAGGGAGGTCCATGGTTATTGGACTCTCCCCAGCCTAAAAATAGCAGGCCGCAGCCGCCCCAGAAGTGGCGCATCCATTAGATGCGCCAATCCTGGTGCTTCGCCCCAGCTCATCCCGTGCCCTGGTGCGGTGGCAAACGGGGTAATATATGGGGTTAATACCAGATGTGTAATGTCACCTGGCACCAAGCCCTGGGGTTGGTGAGGTCAGGCGTCTATCAGATACCCGACATCACCAACCCAGTCAGTAATAAAAAAAAATAGACGACAAACACATTTTTATTTGAAAAAACACTCCCCAATACATTCCCTCTTTAACCAATTTATTAGAAAGAAAAACATATAAAGGTCTGGTGTAATCCAAGCGGTTACCATGACGATCCACACTGTCCCACTCAATGAAGAGCAGGATGTTCCCCATTGGCTGGGAGAGCAGTGCAGTGACCTGAGCTAACATCAATAGGTCAGCCCAGGTTACTGCAGGGGATGACAAGTGCTGCTGTCAGCGAGGTACATTACCTGCGCTGATCTCCTGCACACTGACTTCAATCATCTTCACAGCCAAGTATCGCGAGCGGCCCGTGACGTCACCGGTAGTCAGTCTCGGGTCGGAAGCGAGAGAAGGTGATGTGACAAGCGGCGGCCATGGAGGACAGTGACAGCGCTGAGGTCGGGACTTCATCACCACAGGTAAGCCGAGCTGGACCATGTGTGCAGAGTGCCAGGTGGGCGGAGCCTAGCGGGGTAATGTGTGCAGAGTGCCAGGTGGGCGGAGCCTAGCGAGGTAATGTGTGCAGAGTGCCAGGTGGGCGGAGCCTAGCAGTGTCATGTGTGCAGAGTGCCAGGTGGGCGGAGCCTAGCGGGGTAATGTGTGCAGAATGCCAGGTGGGCGGAGCCTAGCAGTGCCATGTGTGCAGAGTGCCAGGTGGGCGGAGCCTAGCGGGGTAATGTGTGCAGAGTGCCAGGTGGGCGGAGCCTAGCGGGACCATGTGTGCAGAGTGCCAGGTGGGCGGAGCCTAGCGGGACCATGTGTGCAGAGTGTCAGGTGGGCGGAGCCTAGCGGGACCATGTGTGCAGAGTGTCAGGTGGGCGGAGCCTAGCGGGACCATGTGTGCAGAGTGTCAGGTGGGCAGAGCCTAGCGGGACCAGGTGGGCGGAGCCTAGTGGGGTAATGTGTGCAGAGTGCCAGATGGGCGGAGCCTAGCAGCGCCATGTGTACAGAGTGCCAGGTGGGTGGAGCCTAGCGGGACCATGTGTGCAGAGTGCCAGGTGGGCGGAGCCTAGCGGGGTAATGTGTGCAGAGTGCCAGGTGGGCGGAGCCTAGCAGTGCCATGTGTGCAGAGTGCCAGGTGGGCGGAGCCTAGCGGGGTAATGTGTGCAGAGTGCCAGGTGGGCGGAGCCTAGCGGGACCATGTGTGCAGAGTGTCAGGTGGGCGGAGCCTAGCGGGACCATGTGTGCAGAGTGTCAGGTGGGAGGAGCCTAGCGGGACCATGTGTGCAGAGTGTCAGGTGGGCGGAGCCTAGAGGGACCAGGTGTGCAGAGTGCCAGGTGGGCGGAGCCATGTGCGCTGGCGGTGGAGTGCGAAGTGGGTGGAGCCTAGCGGGGTCATGTGGCGCTGAGGACGTCAGTGTCGTGGACTGCATGGCTGGGGACAGGTGAGTGTGTGTGTGTATATGTATGTGTACATGCCGCGTGCAGGAGGGGGCGGAGCGAGCTGAGCGGGGAAGTGTCGGCTTCCTGCACACGTAACTAGGATAAATATCGGGTTACTAACCAAAGCGCTTTGCTTGGATACCCAATGTTTATCTTGGTTACCAGCTTCTGGCAGGCTGCCAGCAATGGCTCCTGCACACTGTAGCTGTAAAAAGCCCTGCTTTTTGCTGCTAGAACCGTTCTCGAAAGTAACTAGAACTATCGAACTTTAGCAAAAAGCTCGAGTTCTAGTTCGATCTAGAACACCCCCCAAAATCAATCGAACCGCGCTCAACTCTAATAAAGACGTTTGTCCTAATGTGAGAAGTCATAGTTTAGTTAACATGAAATGTTAGAGTTAATAAATATATGGTCAAGAAGGGCAGTGAGCCCCATAGGGGTGAATGGACCCCATGACGATCGGGAGGGTGCAAGGTTAGGAAAGGGTTAATAGGTTTGCATGGGATGGGGGATGTGTGGGAGTACAGGATTGGTAGTAGGGAGCTGTAAGGGGATTGGGGGGGAGCAAGGAAGGGGTGGGGTGTTGGGAGAGGTATAAGAGAGGGGGGTGTGCTGTTTACCTCCCCTTTCGTCGATAGATCTTTGTGTCCCAGGACGTAGTGCTGCTGCTGCTTCCTGCCATGGCTGCCCTTGCTGAACTCCTGGAGATGGTGCGGGGGGCATCCGAGGTCGTGGGAGTGGATGCCCTGAGGCAGCAGCTGGCAGCGGTCTGTGGGGCTGGAGCGGCGCCGCCTGCTGTTCCAGCGCCCGGGCCGTGGCTACGTGCTCGGCGGGCGCGACCGCCGGACCGCTACTCCCCCAGCTGGAGGGGGAGAATCAGATCAAGGAGCCCCTGCGGGGACCCTCCGGAGCAGCGGCGGAGCCCTCCAACTAACCTAGGGGAGCAGCCGGCCACCGGGAGGAATCCGCGACGGAGATCCCGTGGGTCGGGGGTGGGCGGAGCCTCTGCGAGGCCCACTTCCGGTCCGCGGCCTGCGCAGCACCAGACCGGAGCATGGATGACGGCAGCCCCCAGTGATGTGCCGGCTGGGGGTGGCGCTCGGCGTGCCGGATTGCCGGAGGAGACTCCCTGCAGGCCGCAGGGGAGAGCAACAGGACGGGGGACGGGAGCGGATGTGAGCGGCGAGGTCAGGAGATCGGAGGAGGGGTACGGTGGCCCGCAGGCACAGAGGAGATCGGTAGTCACGGTCCCCCCCGGCGAGGAGCGAGCTGGGGGTGGGTCCCGGCGAGAAGCAAGCTCGGCACGGCCTTCCGGCAGTCGGCAGGGAGGGAGCCCACTGAGGACGACAGGAGAAGGGGCGGCGCAGCAGGATATCACGATCACAGCGGGAAGAGACGGCGGCAGGGCGCCACGGCGGGAGAAAAGGAAGAGGTCAAGCAGGAGTCGCCCGGACGAGCGGGGTGCGGTGACCGTGGGGGTCGACGGCCGCCAGGTGCGGGCTGTCCCCTCGCTGGTCCCCCCTGAGGATTTCGGCAGCGCATCGGACTCCAGCGAGGAAGAAGGAGCAGCGGCAGGTCGGACGGAGCGGCAGCTGGAAGATCGTGGCACGGCTGTTCCGGCGTCGACTCAACGGCAGCCTGGTGAGCAGACAACAGAAATGTTACATGCTGTGGGTAGCGCGGGCGAGGGCGGGGGTTCCGTCGCGGGACGCGTTGCGCTGGGGGCGAGTGCGGTCGGGCAGTCTGGTTTACCGGGTCCAGAGTTTTGGGGGCAGCTTTTGGGGGTGTTGCAGGGGTTGTCTGCGGAACGGGGTAGTCGGACTGGGCCTGGGGCTCCGGTGGGGGCGTGGGTGGGCCCCACGGAAGTGGTGCGGACAGAAGCGCCGGTGCGCGATGTTGCGGCGGGGGACACGACCTCGGCGGCAGGTACGGGACAGGAGGCTGGTGGGGCGGCTTCCGTGGGTGCGAGTAAGGAGGCGGAAAAGGAAAAAGAAAAGGAGGATGAGGTAGTGCGTTTGGATGATAGGGCACGGAGTGAAATTTATGTGTGCTTTGAAGGGCAGTTAGGGGTTCATTTAAAAAAGGAGGTGAGGGAAAAGATTTGGAAGGGGGAGTATGTGGAAATTTTTTCCCTGCTTCCCTTGGAAAAGTTTAATTTGGATAAGGTGAAACCTAGTGATACAAAAAAGGAGAAGGAGGATGAGGAAAAACGGCGGTATAGGTTGATCCCGAGGACGTTTACTAACTGGCTACAGGCCTTTGCTATCTTAGCCAGTGTGATCGGGGAAAAGGAGCCGGAGCATTGTTCCGCCCTATTTGGATATATGGACGCGATAGGGGAAGCGTATAGAGTATACGGCGGTTGGGGGTGGTTGAGATATGATGAGCAGTTCCGGCAGCGGAAGGCTCTGCGGCCGGGAGTCCAGTGGGGCCACAAGGATATTTCTTTGTGGATGCGGTTAATGACGGCGCCGGCTCAGCCCTTTCGAGGGGGTGCCGGGAGCCCGGGTGCGAGTGGCGGGTCCTCGGCTGGACAGAAAAAGGGAGCTTGTTGGCAGTATAACGAGGGACAGTGTAAGTTCGGGGCCTCTTGTCGGTTCAGACACGAGTGTTCCGGATGTGGAGGGTCCCACCCTCTGGCCAGGTGCTTCAAGAAAGGCAAAGGAAAGGCGGGGGAGGGGTCTGGAAAAAGGGAGGACGCCAGTGAGGGTAGAGGCGATGCTTCCCTATTTAAGTAGATACCCGGAGGTGCGGGCGGCGGAGTTGTTGGAACGTGGTTTTACAGAGGGCTTTCGGATTCCGTTTGAATCTGAGGCGCCGGTGTTTCGCCCGGGAAACTTGCGGTCCGCAAAAGAACATCCGGCGGTGGTGAAGGAAAAGCTGCAGAAGGAGGTGGAGTTGGGGAGGATGGCGGGCCCATTCCAGGACCCGCCATTCTCTAATTTACGGATTTCCCCCCTTGGGGTGGTACCTAAGAAGGAGCCGAACAAATTTCGGCTCATTCATCATTTATCTTATCCGGCGGGATTGTCGGTGAATGATGGGATATCACCGGAATTGTCGGCGGTATGTTATGTATCGTTCGATAGGGCCTTGGAGCTGGTAAGGGTAGCGGGGCGGGGGGCCTTGATGGCAAAGGCGGATGTGGAAGCAGCTTTTCGTTTACTCCCGGTGCATCCAGAGAGCTTTCATCTCTTAGGGTGTATGTGGGATGGTGAATACTATGTGGATCGTTGCCTGCCGATGGGCTGTTCCATTTCGTGTGCTTATTTTGAGGCATTCAGTACGTTTGTGGAATGGGTAGTCAAGGAGGTGGCAGGAGTCCATTCGGTGATTCACTATTTGGATGACTTCTTTTGCGTGGGTCCGGCGGGCTCTTCGGTTTGCTCCTTGTTGTTGTTTACGTTAGAGCGGATCGCGCGGAGCCTGGGTATTCCGTTGGCAAAAGACAAAACAGAAGGGCCGGTGACGGTATTATGTTTCTTAGGTATCGAAATTGATACACTGGCAATGGAATGCCGGTTGCCGGAGGGAAAGCTGTTGGATTTGAAGGCGTCGGTGCGGTTCTTGTCTCAGGCCAAGAAGGTGCGGTTGCGGGAGTTGCAGTCAGTGCTCGGAAAATTGAATTTCGCTTGTCGCATTATGCCGATGGGGCGGATATTTAATAGGAGACTGGCGAGCGCAACCGCAGGGGTAAAAGCTCCAAATCACTTTGTCAGAGTGACAAAAATGATGAAAGGGGATTTGTTGGTGTGGGAGGAGTTCTTGGACCGGTACAAACGGTCGGACCCTTTGGATGAGCGAGGCGGTGTCCAATAGCCAGCTGGAATTGTACACGGATGCGGCTGGGGCGACAGGTTTTGGAGCAATTTTTCAAACGCGCTGGTGTGTGGGAAAGTGGCCGCGGCTGTGGGTGGAAGCAGGTTTGGTGAGGAATTTGGCGCTGTTGGAATTGTTTCCCATTATTGTGGCGGTGGAGTTGTGGGGCCCTGTTTTTGCTGGAAGAAGGGTTTGCATGCATTGTGACAACATGGCGGTGGTGCATTCCATCAACGCACTGTCGGCAAAATCCCCGCCGGTTGTGGGGTATTTAAGGCATCTAGTGTTGCGTTGTTTGGAGTTAAACATTTGCGTGGTGGCTCGGCATGTGCCTGGGATTCGCAACGAGGTGACTGATGCGCTATCACGGTTTCAGTTTTGCAGGTTCAGGAAGCTGGTGCCGGAAGCGGACGCGGAGGGGGAACCTTGCCCGAACTGGCTGTGGGACCTGGCATCGGTGTAGCTTTTGAGGGAATTCGGAGATCGGTGTCTGAGGCTACTTGGTGCCGATATCAGGCGGTGTGGCTGGAATGGGCAGAGTTGGAAAGTAGGGAGTTCATGGAGTCGGGTTACCAGGGTCGAGTGTTGGGGGTACTGATGTTAATAAGTGGGGATTTTTCGGAAGGCAGGTCTGTTTCGGTGATTGGTTGCAAGTTGGCGGCGTTGGCCTTTTTGTTCCAGATGCAAGGGGTTCGGGACGCGACTAAGGATTTTCTGGTGCGACAGGCGATGAAGGGTTTTCGAAAAGGGGCTCAGTCGCGTGACTGTAGGCGGCCGGTGTCATTGCCATTGTTGGTGCGTTTGGTGGGGTGTTTAGGGGAGTTGTGTTCGTCTCCTTATGAGCGGGTGTTGTGCTCGGTAGCTTTTGTACTGGCGTTTTTTGGGGCCTTTCGTATTGGCGAATTGGTCAGCCCGACTAAGCAAGCGATGGGTGGTTTGCTGTTGGGTGATGTGATGCTGGGGGAGGATAGAGTGGAATGTCGGCTTCGTTTTTCTAACACGGATCAGAGGGGCCGGGGGCGCTTAGTAGTGTTGTACGCTTTACCGGGGCACCAGTTGTGCCCAGTGTTACATGTGTCAGAGTTTTTAAAGGTGCGCGGCGGTTACCCTGGTGTTTTTCTTAGACATACGGACGGATTGGCTTTGTCGCGGTATCAATTCAATGCGGTGCTGAAGATGGCTCTAGCAAGGGTGGGGGAGGAGCCACGTGAGTACGGGTCTCACTCCTTCCGGATTGGGGCGGCAACGGAGGCCGCCAGGTGGGGTTTGAGTGAGGATTGTATCCGGCGGATTGGGAGGTGGGAGTCTTCCAGGTTCCGTTTGTACATTAGGCCTCACTTGGTCAGGTGATGGTCAGGGGTGGGGGATTCAAGGTTGGTGTTAGATGCCGGTTTGTGGGCAATTTCTTGTGCTGTTGCTGTTTTATTCGTGGTCTTTGTATTTTATAGGTCCATGCCTTGTGTGGATCCTCGGGCACTCCTATGTGTATTGGGGAGCGTTACGGGCGGATGTGCGGCGTGACGGTCGGCAGCTCGGAGTGTCGGTGTCGGAAGCTCGAGTAAAGTGGCTCGGAATTCGGGGCATGACCTGGGGTAGGGTGCGCCCTGAGGGTGGCTTATTATAGCCGTATGGATCGTGTCCCTGAAGTGTTAATTTTGCATGTGGGAGGGAACGATTTGGGAGTAAGGTCGGCGAGGGAATTGAAAAGGGATATAAAGCTGGACCTGTTACATTTGTGGAGGGCGTTCCCGGGCATAGTTATCGTTTGGTCGGACATTATAGCTCGGACGCAGTGGCGTTTTGGGAGGTCGGTGGACCGTATTAATAGGGCTCGGAGCAAGCTGAACCGGGCTATTGGCAGGTTTGTGGCGAGAAATGGTGGGTTGGTGGTGCGGCATAGAGAATTGGAGGAGTCCACGGAGCAGTATCTAAGGAGAGATGGGGTTCACCTGACTGATGTGGGTCTGGATTTATGGATGTTGGGTTTGAGGGATGGCCTAGAGCAAGCACTGGGGTTGTGGGGGGCCCGGGCCAAGTAAGGGTGTCACTTGGCCGGCCTGTGGCGGGGTGATAGGTCCGTCTGAGAGGTTGGGAGTACCGACAGTCGGCTTGTTGGTACGAAGTCGCTCAAGGGGAGTGGCTTCGGAGTGGATGGGAACTTGTGGGCGGAGGTCCCGCAGGTTCTGGGTAGGGGTAATTAACGATGGAACGTTGTTACCCCTCACCTCGGGCCGGGTGGTCACGGCCGAGGTGGTCCTCTGGGCCGGTTTGGAGGTTACGGCCGGGGGGTTAGGAATGATGGTTTGCCTCTCGGATGGATCTATCGGTGTTTCTGGTTATACGGGTATATATGTATAAGGTTAAGTTTAACAATTGAGTGGCATGTTGGGCCACAAGTTTGGTATACATATATACGGTAAAATAAAACTGTGGCCATTCCTGCAATAAAGTCGTGGTTCTCGTCTCATTTAGGTAGATATGGTACGGGGGGGGTGTTTTACAGGATAACCTGCTTGTCCCTTATAGATGCGTCAAGAAGGGCAGTGAGCCCCATAGGGGTGAATGGACCCCATGACGATCGGGAGGGTGCAAGGTTAGGAAAGGGTTAATAGGTTTGCATGGGATGGGGGATGTGTGGGAGTACAGGATTGGTAGTAGGGAGCTGTAAGGGGATTGGGGGGGAGCAAGGAAGGGGTGGGGTGTTGGGAGAGGTATAAGAGAGGGGGGTGTGCTGTTTACCTCCCCTTTCGTCGATAGATCTTTGTGTCCCACCCGCCCGCCCTGATATATAATTATATGTATATGTTCAAGAAAAAAAAAAAAAAATAAAAAAATAAATAAAAAGGTGAAAAGGTGATGGTTTTCAAAAAAAAAAAAAAAAAAAAGAACTTTAAAAAAAAAAAAAAAAAAAAGAGGAATAAAGGAGAATACAAGGTTGAGTTGCTAATTTATTGTTGTCACAGCGGGGTGATAGGTCCGTCTGAGAGGTTGGGAGTACCGACAGTCGGCTTGTTGGTACGAAGTCGCTCAAGGGGAGTGGCTTCGGAGTGGATGGGAACTTGTGGGCGGAGGTCCCGCAGGTTCTGGGTAGGGGTAATTAACGATGGAACGTTGTTACCCCTCACCTCGGGCCGGGTGGTCACGGCCGAGGTGGTCCTCTGGGCCGGTTTGGAGGTTACGGCCGGGGGGTTAGGAATGATGGTTTGCCTCTCGGATGGATCTATCGGTGTTTCTGGTTATACGGGTATATATGTATAAGGTTAAGTTTAACAATTGAGTGGCATGTTGGGCCACAAGTTTGGTATACATATATACGGTAAAATAAAACTGTGGCCATTCCTGCAATAAAGTCGTGGTTCTCGTCTCATTTAGGTAGATATGGTACGGGGGGGGTGTTTTACAGGATAACCTGCTTGTCCCTTATAGATGCGTCATGTTTTTGCCTCTATTAAGACAAAGCAATAGTCCTAAAATATGGAAATGAGGTCAGTCTGGTGGAGTCAAGGTCACCGCATTGACTAAAGCCATATTAATATAGTTCTACATAAGGGGGTGTAGGACTATATTATTATGGCATTGACTAAAGCCATATTAATATAGTCCTACATAAGTGTGTGCACACTATCTTCTTATTTTTTATCTCCTGGTGATAGCGTGGCAAAAAAAAACCGATTCTCATGCCTCACATTCTTATTTATCACCATTCTTTTAACCACATAGTGTAGTATTGGAAAATGGGAAAAAAAATCAAAGTGCGGTGAAATTGTGAAAAAAATTCCGCAATCCTGATATTGATTTTTGGTAATTGTTTTACAGCATACACTATATGGTAAAGTTGACTTGACAATATGACTTTCCTCATCAGTATAACAGCGATAACAAACGTGTCCAGTTTTTTTTATTATTTCAGTAGTGAAAATGTGATGCCCCTGAACTAGTCAGGGTGTCACAGGGTACTGCACTCTCTCTATCTTTTGGTGCAGGACTCAACTCCTCATGGTTCCGGGTTCCCAACCTATGGTACTGCCTCCATCCACATCCAAATCTCAACTACACCTCACACCACACCCTGTCAGACACACCAGTGGGCTGCCTAGCTGGAATAGGGCCGCCCACCTAGGGGTCAGGTAGGCTGGTGGGAGGGAAGTGAGCAGTACGGTATTAGCCCTCAAGAAGTGGGGAGCTGAGGGAGTAGTGGCTCCCTGTATGTTGTCAGTTGGGTCGCAGACGGTGGTCTGGGCCCGGAGGAGTCGGAGACCTGGTCGCAGGGTATTGAGGCTGAGTGCCTAGACCCGGTCTTGGAGGATGGACAGCATCTCAAGCCTAATAATTGGTCTTGGACCGAAAGCACAGAGGGGTACAGGACCCTAGGTCAGAGTAGCTTCAGGCACCCCGGAAATTAGCCTGTGGAGGATAGTGTCTTTACGAACTGTCCCCAAGAAGCTCAGAGATCAAGGGCACTAGCGCAATGAGGGGATAGGGCTTTCCAATCTATGCAGCCTGCAAAAATCCCAAGCGTGAGCCCTTGAGAGCGCAGCTCCACTACCAGCAAGTAGGGAGCGGGACCCAGACAGCTTTAAGCCAACGGGCCACCAGAACATTCCAAAAATTGTGCACGGAGGCAGGCTCCGGACCATCCGGCAGTACCAGAGGAGATGGACACCCGGACAAGCTCCACCTAGAGAGCAGCGGCACCCAGAGACTTGGTTTACCTTTGAGTCAGAGTCTGCTTTACGGCCGCAGCACTACCAACCCTGCCTGAGTGAGTACGCTGTCCTCCCCTGCTAACAATCTGCACCACGCTCCCCACCACCTCCACCATGCAGAGTCCCGGGGCCTACCCTACCCATGGAGGGAACTTCATCTGGCTGACCCACTCCATCTCCCCCGGGTACTCCCATCGGCAGCGGCGGTACTCCCCTTGCTGCGAACCACGGATGGCGTCACAAACTCTTATCCCCTGTAAATACCCCCTTTTCATTTGAAGTGGCCGTAAGCCCCCGGGTCCGGAGACCCTCGAGCCACAGCAGCAACCCCCGGATCCGAGTGGTTCTGTGACGCCCTGGACTAGTCAGGTCGTCCCAGGTAGTCACACACACACATCACCCCCCTCCCCGAGTAGGTGACAGCAGCCAACCAAGAAACCTTTGTCACCAGCCTCCAGGTTTGATGTCCACACCAGGGGGGGCGGAGCCAGGCAGTTGGCTCTGCCCACCGAGGAGTTCACAGGCCTGGAGGCGGGAAAAAGGCACAAGTTCAGACAGAAGTTGTAGAGCAGTCTAGAGAGTAGCCTTGACAGTGAAGGAGGGAGGACGAGTTCAAAGGCAGACCTATGACCAGGCCTGCCAACAGTCTACTCAGGTGGCTGGGTCGGAGCCCAGTCACCTTTGGCAAGGAGGCAGACGGTGGTGGCCACCTGCAGGAGCTGGGATTACAACCGGTGGAACCGTAGGTACCGAGGTCGGGCGGTGGCCCGTCGGTACCGTACCGGGGAACCGATTGGAAACCGGGGCACCAGGAGGGTTACTCAGACCCAGTACAAAGCCCCGAACCGACAGGGCCGATTCAAATCAACTGATTGAGGACTGGACTTAAGGACCTATCCCACACAAGACCCGTTAGAAGACAACAGCCCAACCATACAGGGTAAAGCTACCGCCAAGGCATAGAGACCCAAAGGGCCAGCGTCTGCGGGCAAGCAGGGCTCTTCTGACAACCAGCAAGCCGGGGAGCAGACTACCGTTGCATAGGCATAGGAGTCAAACATTCCTATAAGAGGTGCAGCAGAAAGGCGGAAACCACCAACCCGTTCAGGGAGAAGCTCCAGCTGGCTGCGGGCCCCGTTCATCATCCCGTTTGGTTTACCAGGGATTCCAGTGTATTGTGTCATAGTGAGTACACCAGTGCCTTCGGGCCGCGCACCGTGCCGCACCGCTTCAGCATACGCCCGTACCCACTCCCACGCCTCAGCACCTCCCTCGGGCCCCCGGGACCATCACTCCCCTACCCACAGAGGGGTCAACACCAAGCTGTGCAACACCGTCCCCGGGAGGCCTAGTTAACGGCAGCGGTGGTGTCCATCTATTCACCACAACCCGTGTGTGGCGTCATGAACTTACACTCCAAACCAAACCACCGTGGCCCCGGCCATGGAACTTCACCATCAAGTCCCTGCGTGTAGCGACAACCCCCTTGCAGAGCGACGTGACCCCCGGGTCCGTGAGGAGCTTAAGCCACCACCCACTGTATGAGCACGGATCCGAGCGGCTCAGCGGTCGCAGCCCTGCCCGCGGGGGTGGTACACATCAACCGCTGCAGGGGCAGCACACCTCAAATTTCTGGCGCCACAAAAAGGATTCGGACTGTGCCCACTAACCTGGGTGATGTGCGCCTTGAAAATCCAAGCTGCGGTGTTAAAGTTCCGTTCCTACGATTTTCCGCCATCTTTGGCGCCAAAAACGCCATCTTCCCGACCAAAAGTGCGTGAAGCCGAAGCTCCGCCCCTCATCCTGAGAGCGCGGACGGAAACCGATAGTGGCCAGAACTGGAAGTTCCCAGCGATTGCTGATGAACACCAAGGGGGAACAGGAGGATGTCCGTGCCGGAGGATGGGAGCGCCACAGCGCTACCCCCGCTGGACCAGGGTGATGCGGATGCAGCGGGCGCAGCTCTGGCTGCTGGAGCGGGGCTGAGGTGGTCATGCCAATCATGCCGATCACCCTACCCTATGTGCCTGGCCCTGCCTGGCTACCTCAGTATGATGGCCAACCTGACGCCTTGCAGGGATTCAAGTGGAAAATCTGCACAGTCCTAGATATGTATGTCCTCACCGGCCGGCAGCGAGCGTCTGTGGTACTCAGTTAGCTGACAGACGCAGCAGAGCTGGAGGTAGAAACTTGGACTGATGAGGACCGGACCTCAGTACCCGCCATCTTTAAACGGCTGGGAGCTGCGTTTGAGACCCGCCCCGAAGCTGAGCTGAGGATACGGTTTTACAACTGCAAGCAGTGCTGAGGACTCTGAGATTGGTCAACGACATTAGTGAACAGGAAGGAAACAAGATGCTTGTGGAGCAATTCCTACAGGGCCTGGGGTCAGTGGAAGACCGCAAGCAGCTGTGGGCCCGAGAGCATCCTACACTGGACTTTGCTATTCTGAAAGAATGGGCTATCAAAGCCCTGCAGCCCCCAGGGAAGATCCAGCTAGCCGACTGCCCAGAGGATGTCCCTGGGTGAGAGGAAGAACTTCGAAGTACAGAGGAAGGAGGAAGGAACAGTGACCGGTATGAACAGCTTGTCTGTTATAAATGTAACAAGACCGGCCTTTACACCCGATTTTGTCCTTTAAACAGGCAACCTCTGGGGCCAAGGGCCAATCCCCAGGTATAAACTCACAAGGCCCAGTGGACTGGCGAGAGCGATACGTGGAAGGACGGCCCATCGTTTCCATCACCCTGGATGGGATCCCGACCTCTGCACTCCTTGATACCAGCTCCCAGGTAACAACTATTCCCTATGTACTGTATGAGAAGTTCTGGTTAGATGATGAACTCACCCTGCCAGATGACAGCATTACCATCTATGCCGTCAACAGGTTACCAGTGACTCAAATTGGGTTGAAGGAGGTGACCATTAAGGTGGGCCGGGTAGAGTTAGTGCGACAAGGACTCATAGTCATGCAGAGTGACCCTAGTGACCGGAACCCTAAGATAATTTTGGGAACAAATGTCATTGACAACTGTATGGGGGAAGTGTTGTTTTTACTTCAACAGCTATCTGAGACTGCAGGAGCAGGGTGACAGAGGGTCCTGCAACGGGAGATCTGGGCCCTCCTGCAGTGGCAACAGATAAATCTATCTGGAGGAGAAATTAGCGGTGTACGGGTAATGGATGTAGCACCTCTTGTAGTGCCCCCACGGAGTGAGATGATGATATGGTGCAGGGCAGCTGTAGGCTCCCGTGGACAAGATTACCAGGCAGTGGTAGAGCCCCTGCCCTCAGAGCATTGGCCCACAGTATTGACGGCCAGAGAGGTAGTCGATGTCCGGAAGGGGAGGGTGCCCGTACGAGTGCTGAATTGCTGGGAGGAGGAGGTTAAATTGCCCAGGTATCCCACAATTGCCAAGCTGTTCACAGTAAACATAGATTCCATCCATACAGCAAATTCCCCAAATACATCAGACCAGTCCTCCAGTGACAGTTCCCAGGGACAGTTAGAAAAGTAGTGCCAGGAGTTACATGTAGGCACCGACTCTACATCTCCACATCACAAGCAGTGGGTCTACAGGGTAGTGTAGGAGTATGAACAAGTCTTTAGCAAGCACCCACTAGATTTCGGGAGGATAAAAGGGGTACAACACCACATACACACAGGTGCTCATCCACCCATCAAGGAGAGGTACAGGCCCATACCACCTGCCCATTACCAATGTGCAAAGGACATGCTGAAAAACATGAAGGAGGCTGGGGTCATCCGTTATAGTTGCAGCTCCTGGGCAGCTCCCCTGGTACTGGTAGAGAAGAAGGACGACACTATGGGGATGTGTGTGGATTACAGACAAATCAACAAGATCACACAAAAGGATGCCTACCCTCTACCCTGAATTGAAGAATCCTTAGCTGCCTTGAAATCTGCAAATTGTGGCTGTTGCTGAGGAAGACCGTGAGAAGACTGCCTTTGCCACCCCGATGGGATTATGCGAATTCAACAGCATGCCAGTCGGGCTGTGCAATGCACCGAGAAGATTTCAGAGACTCATGGAGTGCTGTTTGGGCCACTGCAACTTCAAAACTGTCCTGCTTTACCTGGATGACGTCATCGTGTATTCCAAGACATACAGTTAGGTCCAGAAATATTTGGACAGTGACACAATTTTCGCGAGTTGGGCTCTGCATGCCACCACATTGGATTTGAAATGAAACCTCTACAACAGAATTCAAGTGCAGATTGTAACGTTTAATTTGAAGGTTTGAACAAAAATATCTGATAGAAATTGTAGGAATTGTACACATTTCTTTACAAACACTCCACATTTTAGGAGGTCAAAAGTAATTGGACAAATAAACCAAACCCAAACAAAATATTTTTATTTTCAATATTTTGTGGCGAATCCTTTGGAGGCAATCACTGCCTTAAGTCTGGAACCCATGGACATCACCAAACGCTGGGTTTCCTCCTTCTTAATGCTTTGCCAGGCCTTTACATCCGCAGCCTTCAGGTCTTGCCTGTTTGTGGGTCTTTCCGTCTTAAGTCTGGATTTGAGCAAGTGAAATGCATGCTCAATTGGGTTAAGATCTGGTGATTGACTTGGCCATTGCAGAATGTTCCACTTTTTTGCACTCATGAACTCCTGGGTAGCTTTGGCTGTATGCTTGGGGTCATTGTCCATCTGTGCTATGAAGCGCCGTCCGATCAACTTTGCGGCATTTGGCTGAATCTGGGCTGAAAGTATATCCCGGTACACTTCGGAATTCATCCGGCTACTCTTGTCTGCTGTTATGTCATCAATAAACACAAGTGACCCAGTGCCATTGAAAGCCATGCATGCCCATGCCATCACGTTGCCTCCACCATGTTTTACAGAGGATGTGGTGTGCCTTGGATCATGTGCCGTTCCCTTTCTTCTCCAAACTTTTTTCTTCCCATCATTCTGGTACAGGTTGATCTTTGTCTCATCTGTCCATAGAATACTTTTCCAGAACTGAGCTGGCTTCATGAGGTGTTTTTCAGCAAATTTAACTCTGGCCTGTCTATTTTTGGAATTGATGAATGGTTTGCATCTAGATGTGAACCCTTTGTATTTACTTTCATGGAGTCTTCTCTTTACTGTTGACTTAGAGACAGATACACCTACTTCACTGAGAGTGTTCTGGACTTCAGTTGATGTTGTGAACGGGTTCTTCTTCACCAAAGAAAGTATGCGGCGATCATCCACCACTGTTGTCATCCGTGGACGCCCAGGCCTTTTTGAGTTCCCAAGCTCACCAGTCAATTCATTTTTTCTCAGAATGTACCCGACTGTTGATTTTGCTACTCCAAGCATGTCTGCTATCTCTCTGATGGATTTTTTCTTTTTTTTCAGCCTCAGGATGTTCTGCTTCACCTCAATTGAGAGTTCCTTAGACCGCATGTTGTCTGGTCACAGCAACAACTTCCAAATGCAAAACCACACACCTGTAATCAACCCCAGACCTTTTAACTACTTCATTGATTACAGGTTAACGAGGGAGATGCCTTCAGAGTTAATTGCAGCCCTTAGAGTCCCTTGTCCAATTACTTTTGGTCCCTTGAAAAAGAGGAGGCTATGCATTACAGAGCTATGATTCCTAAACCCTTTCTCCGATTTGGATGTGAAAACTCTCATATTGCAACTGGGAGTGTGCACTTTCAGCCCATATTATAGATATAATTGTATTTCTGAACATGTTTTTGTAAACAGCTAAAATAACAAAACTTGTGTCACTGTCCAAATATTTCTGGCCCTGACTGTATGAAGCGCATCTGGAACATCTGGCGGAAGTATTTGAAGCTCTTTCCAGGTATGTGATGAAATTAAAACTATCCAAATGTCATCTTCTAAAACCTAAAGTCCAGTACCTGGGACACGTGGTCAGCACTGAGGGTGTGTCTAAAAATCCTGAGAGGATTACGGCTATCCAGCACTGGCCAAGGCCTAAGAACATCAGAGAAGTACGCCAGTTTCTAGGACTGATGGGCTACTACAGAAGGTTTGTGAAAGGCTACACCAAAATGGCAGCTCCCTTGCAAGATCTCTTAGTTGGCGAAACCAAGCACGGCCAGGCTTCTGGATCTCCATTCACCTGAGGTGAGGAACAAAAAAATTCTTTCAGCCAGAAGAAGTCTGCCCTAACAGGGGAAGAAATTCTGGCATACCCCGACTACAACCTCCCTTTCATTCTGTATACTGATGCCAGCAACATGGGATTCGGAGCTGTTTTATCCCAAGTGCAGAATGGCAAGGAAAAGGTGATTGCATATGCCAGTAGGAAGCTACACCCCACAGAAAGAAACCCTGAGAACTGCAGTTACTTCAAGCTGGAGTTCTTGACACTCGTCTGGGCTGTAACCGAGCGATTCAAGCACTACTTGGCCTCTTCAAAATCTACCGTGTACACGGACAACAATCCCTTGACCCACCTGGACACGGCGAAATTGGCATAATTAATGCACCGATTGGTATCTTCATGGGCACAGACTAACATCTCCACCACTTCCTCGGTCATCTTTTCTCCTAGGTTGGGTTGCACGACTGGCAAATTATGACTTCACCATAAAATACAGGGCTAGTCGCAGGAACGCCAATGCGGATGCATTATCCAGAATGCCCCATTTACCTGATGATGGAAAGGATAAAGATGACTTGGAGGAGATTGAATTGCCTGCCTTCCATTGCCCTGTTAGCATGGAACAGTCCCGGTCCCACAGCAATCAACAGGAGGCAACCTTCAATCCATTACCCCATCACGGTTGGCAAGAAGCTAAGGATGGGGATCCTGCAATCAGATTAATCAAGGCATAAATATCCCAAGCTAGCTCTCGCCTTGAACCATGTGCTCCAGAGGAAGCTACGAAGTTGTGGAAAGACAGGAATCTACTGTATCTCCATCGGGGCAAGCTGTGCAGGAGTCTAACTAATCCCAAGATGTATGAAAGGATATGCCAGATAGTGATACCTGTTGTGAATGTCAGTTATGCATTGGCTGCCGGGAGGCTCCCTCTTGTGGCCAGGAATGGTTTGGACATAGACCAGGTGTGTTGAGCAATGGGCGTTTCCATTGCTAACTCTCTGCTTATTTAAATCCTGGTCTGATAGCAGGCTATGCCGGATGTCAGTTGTTCTTTGCTCACCAGCCTGCTTCATTCTGCTCCACACCACACCTACCCCAGATAAGTGCTTTGCTTTTTATTTGTTGTTTGGTTCTTTTACTCTTATTTGAGTTTGTAATTTGCTGTGGTTTGTTTTCAGTTTATTGGCATGCAGGGATCTTCCCTCTCAGTTGCTTAGCTGGGGAACTCCCTGCAGTTATGTTTGGAGTATAGCTCCTATAAGTCCATGTGTTTGTGGCTTTTTGAATTTGTAATGATTCTTGTTTTCTGTTCATAGGTATGACAAGAGCGCCTGGTATAAGACGGAGTGCAGATCGTATGATCTGAGGGCCTTTTTGTACTATCAGGAATTTGGAATTTTGCAGGGTTTTTCTCTGGCCACCATCAGCCCCTTTCCTGTCCTTTCCTATTTTAGTCAGGGGGGGGCTTGCTATTCTTTATCTATTTTCTGAGGCAGAGAGTTATTCATCTTTCCTTCCTTTAGGATAGCTAGTTCTCCGGCTGGGTTCGCGCCTTCCATCATGCTCATCCCGAGCGACCCGGTGGCGTTGGTGAGGGTTTATGTGACCCCTCCTCAAGGGGGGGTAGTGTTGTGAATGTCAGTTATGCTTTGGCTGCTGGGAGGCTCCCTCTTGTGGCCAGGAATGGTTTGGACATAGACCAGGTGTGTTGAGCAATGGGCGTTTCCATTGCTAGCTCTCTGCTTATTTAAATCCTGGTCTGATAGCAGGCTATGCCGGATGTCAGTTGTTCTTTGCTCACCAGCCTGCTTCATTCTGCTCCACACCACATCTACCCCAGATAAGTGCTTTGCTTTTTATTTGTTGTTTGGTTCTTTTACTCTTATTTGAGTTTGTCATTTGCTGTGGTTGTGCTGTTTCTATTTGTCTTAGTTAAAACTGTTATTTAATGTTTTTCATGCTTGTCTCTGCTGCCATCTACTGGTCAGACCTTTCGGCTCCTCTGTTTCTTTTGTCCAGCCCATGGGAGTGTCTGATGACCCTCTTGCATCACATCCTGGTATGTTCATTCCAAACCAGAGTTTGTGAGAACAACATCCCTTATTGGAGCTGCTAGAAGCAAAGTCTTCTGACCGTAGTAGCTTCAGAGACAAGCATCGCAGGAGAACTACAATGCCAAGTACTTGGACCGCTGTACTTCTGCATGTCCTTAACCTTTGGAGAAAATAAACCACCATTGTTTCATCTCAGCATGTGCATGTTTAACTCTGGAGCGCTCTGGTCCTGTCTGCCTCACCTATAGGAAAAATGAAGGTAAGATTCTCACAACCTCTCACAACTACGCACCTTCCATCGCCTTTAAGTGGGGACAGAACAGTCAGAAGACTGCTTAACAGCTCAATACCCCGGCTACAGATCCCTAAGAGCACTGTAACTTCCCATGTAATCTGCCTAGCAACAAGCCTTGTGCACTAGTCTGCCTGCAACAGTGCATGCCTGGACAAGCCTAAGGGGAAGCTCTCCCATCTGCCACGTCCTGTCACCTCTGCTTGCATTGTAAAGGGACAGTTTATGCACCTGCTGTGTCTCTCTTGCTATACCCCTTCTATAGACTTGCAGTACATTATACCTCATTAATGCACATTGCTGGACTGCGAACCCCAAGTTTTGCTAAAGACACCTTGGGAATCTCATCAGGGAGACCTTGCAGAGCTGCACAACGATTTTCGGACCCCTATTCAAAAGTCAAGTTTCTTAAAGAGACAGTACACCTTAACTCAAAATGGCTGAAAAAGACCTCGCACAGTTCCCCACTGCTGAAACAGAGCAAATACAATCCGATACTGTCCACTATGAAGCCCAGGAGGCAGATCCCGCACTTCCAGCAGACCAAGTTGTCCGACCGAAGTGCTCTTCCAAACCCACGATAAAGGCCACTGAAAACTATCACACTATGAAAGATGAGCTATGTGAACACCTGGAAGAACAGTGGGAACAAGTCACCTATTACATGCCAAGACTTGAATCCTCATCAGGTGATGCCGCATGCTTACAAGCCGCTCTGGAACGGCTGAACACAGCTCATGAAAGGTACAAGAGACTGTCAACAAGGTACATTACCTTTTTAAAAGACTCTAAAATTGATGAAGCTCTTTCAGACCTGAGCAAGGCAAAAGAGGTGGACAAGGAAAGAGATGCCAAGGTGCAAGATGCCATAGACAAGGCCGAACACCGTATCTCTCACCAGCAAGAAACTAGATCACACCGATCAACCTCATCTAGACGTTCCTCGCGGTCATCCGGGTCATCATCCTCAAGAAGCTCAACCCTGAGCGACAGGATACTAGAGGCCCGCATAAGAGCAGAGGAATCCAAGGTGAGACATTCCTTCACAGAAAGAGAAGTAGAGGAAGAAGCCCATGCAAAAGCAGAATCCAATAAAGCAGAAGCCAAAAGGGCAGAAGCGGAGGCTCGGATAAAGATTATTCGGTCACAGATGGAAGAGGAAGTTGCGCTAGCTAAAGTGAAACTATTTGAGCAAGCATTGATCCAAGGTCCTGATCCAGCTCACTCGCCACCACTGGAAGCAGACAATCCAGTTGATCGCACAAGAGACTATGTACTGAATCAGTTACCTGTAGCAACCCCGGTTTGCAGTACCGTCCAAGCCGACAACACCGAAACCTCCAACTTACCTCTATCAGTGCCAGTACCACCTAAAGCACCCGAGCAAATTAATAACAGTCACCAAGAGGTGCCCTCTCAAACACAGTCACCACGGCAAGATGACAACCAAGTGTTTCCTGACCCACTTCCACAGCTCAAGCAGCGGTCATCAAAATCTACAGAGGCTAAACCACAGCTCAACCCTGCACCAACGCCATTCTACCCGGGAACATCTCATCCATTCATGCCAGGCAGCCCATACACCCAAGGGGCATCACGAGTCGTCGTGGCAACAAGTGGTGAGAAATCAGATATGTCTGAGTTTGCCAGGTTCATGGTGAGCAGAGAGCTAATCAACACTAGTCTCACGAAATTCAGTGCAGAGTGAAGAATGCAGAATGCAATTATATATAGCTAAATTTTGGATGTGCAGCTATGTACTAAAGGTGCTTACCTCTCCATGCTTTCCTGGCTATTAGAATAGTGTAAACTGTTATGTTAAAATGAAACTGGTGGCTATTATGGCCCGTTAGCTATATATAATTGAAATGTGAGATGGTGGCGACTGGGTGGATTCGACCCCCCCAGGAGGAGATGCACGTGGTCTATATATGCAAGTAGTATCGCTACTACTTAGCTATCCATGCTGAGCGCGGCTGGGATCGGGCAGGAGGATTCCTCGCTCTGCAGTACGGCCGCTAGGAGGGGGCCGTGCGCATGCCTGGTAGCGGTGGCATCGCGTTGCTATGGCTGCCAGGCCGGCGTGCGTCCTTCCCCTGGCCGGAAACAGAGTGAGGCAATTTCCGATGTATCCTCCAACCGGAACTATGCCGCGCCAACGCAAACATGGAACCAAGCGTGCAATTATGCACCACGTGCACATAACCTCAGATGGATATATAAGGGGTGTTAGCCACACAAGACATGTACCTTCCTCCTGACGAAGCCCTAGGCGGTGAAACGCGTTGAGGTGTGGTGGGTGAGATCCGTTATTACTTTGGTCAGGTCTGTATATCGCTGTATAACCTTGCACTGTTAATGACATTATTGGCTGATTGTTGCTGTGAAGCGCTCCTGTGGGTCTCTTGCCTGATTGGTGGGTCGCAGGTACTAGATGTTGGGGGCCATATGCCCCATAACCCCAGTACTGGGGGAGTGAGAGGGTGTGGATGCCATTAAGGTGCATACCCTATCTATGTAGAATTGGGGGGATGATTACTTGTTGAGAGACCCCCTCCTGTGACCTACGGATATAGCAGTTACCCACGGGGCGCTGAATTAACATTTTTTTGTCAGCAAGTATATTATTGTACAAATGCTTTACTGCTAATGATGTTATAGACTGATTTGTGCTGTAAGCGTTCTCCTGTGGTGTGCATGTGCCCCAAAAGTTTGGGAGTGAAAGGATGTGGATGCCACTAAGGAACATATCCTACCTATGAAATGCTAGGGGGTTAATTACTAATTGAAAGGCACCCTCCCGTGACCTAGGGGTATGGTAACCACCCACGGGGTACTGAATTAATATAAAAACTTTGTATCAGCAATTAAAAAGCGGGTCCATCTGGCTGTATGTGGTCGAACTCCCTGTTAGTGAACAGACTGATTTTCATGTTTTATTATGCATTATCTACTTTAGTAAATACATCCATGAATTTTTTCGGATGCTTTTTTGAATGTGCTAATCAGGGTGCTCACACAGGGACATTTTCGACTAGGGACTTTGTTGAAGTACTATATGAATATCTGGAGAGACCTATTTTGATCTCCACCCACCCCTCCCCTAATCCGTGGGAGTCACAGTTGTATCTCTCTACCCTGCTGTGCCTTTGTTGTCTGTTTATATGTCTTTTATATTTTTTCGGAATTAATAAAGTATTTTTAAGGAAGTTTGGCATCATACATATTCTTGTTTAAGGATATAAGTGGTATTATCAGTCGATAGGATGCAAACCTGATTACATCAGTGCAAAAAATGTAGAATGTGTGGCTATATTGGTAGGAGTATTGCTGAGGTTCAGAAAAGAGCTTGTCGCCATCACTGCCGATATTGAACAGATGTTCCACTGTTTCCTAGTCAGAGAGGACCACCGGAACTTCCTCAGATTTCTGTGGTACAAGAACAATGACACCAATAAAGAGATGGTGGAATATCGTATGAGGGTCCACGTATTTGGAAACAGCCCTTCACCCGCAGTTGCAACCTATGGCCTCCGGAGAACCGCATTAGAGGGAGAGTCTGAGTATGGAACAGACGCCAGAGACTTTGTTGAGAAAGACTTTTATGTAGATGATGGGCTCAAATCACTACCAACCGAGGAAGAAGCCATTGATTTGCTCAAAAGGACTCAAGGCATGCTGTCCCAGGCAAAACTCAGGTTACACAAAATTGCTTCAAATAGCCTGACCGTAATGAGAGCCTTTGAGTCGGGTGATCACGCCCCTGGGTTCAAGGACATTGACTTGGGGCTAGACAGTCCACCTGTGCAGAGGAGCCTGGGCATCAGATGGGATCTTGCAGCCTTCGGATTTCAAGTAAGTTGCTCAGACAAGCCATTCACAAAACGTGGTGTCCTTTCTATAGTGAACAGCTTATTCGACCCGCTGGGATTTGTGGCGCCTATCACTATACAAGGCAAATGCTTGCTGAGACAATTATCTGAAACCGTCAAGGACTGGGATACCCCACTCCCTTCCGACAAACAACAAAAATGGGAAGCTTGGAAACAGTCGTTGTGTGGGTTGAACAACATTCACATCCCAAGATGTTATATCAAAATCTCCCTCACCTCTAGCATAAAGAAGGAACTGCACATCTTCTCAGATGCCTCCACAGAAGCCATAGCAGCGGTTGCATACCTGAAATTGACATACCCCAACGGACAAAACTACGTTGGATTTGTATTTGGCAAGGCGAAGCTAGCCCCGAAGCCCGACCATACCATTCCCAGACTGGAACTCTGTGGCACCGTTTTGGCAGTGGAAATTGCCGACTTCATACGACAAGAACTGTGTGTCGAAATAGATGAGGTCCAATACTACACTGACAGTAAGGTCATTTTAGGTTACATCTACAATCAATCAAGACGATTTTATGTGTACGTCAGTAACCGCATTGAAAGGATCAGGAGATCCTCCAAACCAGAACAATGACGTTATGTACCATCTGAACTGAATCCAGCAGATCACCCAACTAGACCTATGTCTATAAGTTCTTTTGCTAACTCTTCTTGGCTTACAGGTCCAGGGTTCCTGCTGAGACAGTCAGAAGAGGGTGTCCAGGAAGCCTTCAGCATCCTAGATCCAGACAACAATCCAGATGTCCGAGCTGACGTCAATACCCTGGCCACCAGTGCAGAAAAAACTTCCAACCTCGGTTGCCAACGTTTTGAACGTTTCTCTAGCTGGATGAGGCTCATCAGGACTGTCGCTAGGTTAGTGCACATCGCCAGATGCTATCATACGGACCTTAAAAACAAAGACTGTCAACGCTGGCATGTCTGCCACAAACCCCTTTCTGCTGAGGACATCTCCCATAGCGAGTCCCTCGTAATACGCCACCTCCAACAGAGTGAATTCGCCATAGAATGGAAGTGTTTACACAACAAACAGCAGATTCCATTAAGAAGCCCTCTTGCCAATTTAAACCCAGTCATCGACAGTTTCGGCTAAAGGTCCAGTCACACTAAGCAACTTACCAGCGATCCCAACAACGATAGGGATCGCTGGTAAGTTGCTAGGAGGTTGCTGGTGAGCTGTCACACTGCGACGCTCCAGCGATCCCACCAGCAACCTGACCTGGCAGGGATCGCTGGAGCGTCGCTACACGAGTTGCTGGTGAGCTCACCAGCAACCAGTGTCCCAGCCCCCGCGTGGAAGATGCTGCGCTTGGTAACTAAGGTAAATATCGGGTAACCAACCCGATATTTACCTTGGTTACCAGCGCACGCAGCTACACGTGCAGAGAGCAGGGAGCAGCGCACACTGAGTGCTGGCTCCTTGCTCTCCTAGTTACAGCACACATCGCGTTAATTACCCGATGTGTGCTGCAGCTACATGTGCACAGAGCAGGGAGCAGCGCACACCGCTTAGCGCTGGCTCCTTGCTCTCCTAGTTACAGCACACATCGGGTTAATTAACCCGATGTGTCCTGCAGCTACATGTGCACAGAGCAGGAGCCGGCACTGACAGTGAGAGCGGCGGAGGCTGGTAACAAAGGTAAATATCGGGTAACCAAGGACAGGGCTTCTTGGTTACCCGATGTTTACATTGGTTACCAGCGTCCGCAGAAGCCGGCTCCTGCTGCCTGCACATTTAGTTGTTGCTGTCTCGCTGTCACACACAGCGATCTGTGCTTCACAGCGGGACAGCAACAACTAAAAAATGGCCCAAGACATTCAGCAACAACCAACAACCTCACAGCAGGGGCCAGGTTGTTGCTGGATGTCACACACAGCAACATCGCTAGCAACGTCACAAAAGTTGTTCGTTAGCAGCGATGTTACTAGCGATGTTGCTTAGTGTGACGGGGCCTTTATTGAGAGTTGGCGGTCGTTTAAATCAGGCTCATCTTGTAGTTGCAAAACAAAATCCTCTCATCATTCCCAACAAACACCATGTTACAGTCTTGCTGATCCGACACCACCATGAAAAGACTGAACACCAAGGCAGGCAAATTACAGAAGGTGCTTTACGGTCTGCAGGCCTCTGGATTATTGGGATGAAGAGACGTGTAGCACAAATACTACACGATTGTGTGCACTGTCGTAAAGCGAGAGGAAAACAACTGTACCAACAAATGGCTGACTTGCCTACAGACAGACTTTCTACAGAGCCACCTTTCACCTGCATGGGCCTAGACGTTTTCGGACCATGGATGGTGTCCACACGTAGAACTCGCGGCGGCCAAGCAAACAGTAAGCGGTGGGCTGTGTTATTCACCTGCATGAGTGTTCGAGCCGTTCACATTGAGGTGTTAGAGTCCATGGATACCTCCAGCCTAATCAATGCCTTGAGAAGGTTCCTTGCCATCAGAGGACCAGTGAAACAGCTGAGGTCTGACCGTGGAAGCAACTTCGTCGGTGCATGTAGAGAACTGAACATCAACACCAAACCTATCCAAGATCAGCTGGCAGAGAAAGGTTGCACCTGGATCTTCAATCCCCCTCACAGTTCTCACATGGGAGGCTCCTGGGAGAGGATGATCGGGATTTCACGCAACATCTTGAACTCCATCCTAATGGACGTCAATTCCTAAAGACTCACACATGAGACTCTAGTCACTCTTTTAGCTGAAGTCTCAGCCATTATCAATTCAAGACCCCTTGTGCCGGTGACCATGGATCCAGAAACACCAACCATATTGACTCCTACTATTCTTATTACCCAAAAAACTGACAACGCGCAAAAACACTGGAAATGGGTTCAATACTTGGCTGACTACTTCTGGAACCGATGGAGGAAGGAATACCTCACCATTCTTCAAGGAAGAAAGAAGTGGTGACATCCCAAGCCGAACCTCAAAGAAGGAGACCTAGTCCTCATGAAAGACCAGACCACAGAAAGGACTGACAGGCATATGGGACTGAATACTAGGATACTGCCTAGCCAGGGCGGAAATGTTCGGAAGGTAGAGCTAAAGGTCATCAGGAAAG
Organism: Anomaloglossus baeobatrachus; assembly: GCF_048569485.1. Taxonomy (NCBI): domain Eukaryota; kingdom Metazoa; phylum Chordata; class Amphibia; order Anura; family Aromobatidae; genus Anomaloglossus; species Anomaloglossus baeobatrachus. The sequence continues at coordinate 371,177,998 of NC_134354.1, read as the reverse complement.
GTGAGACGAAGACCTTTGCAAGGTCAATCCACGAACTTGTTCTGCTGTTGCCCATAGAGAGCGTCCCTATGGGATGAACACTACCGGACCTGAACTTTGAGCCATCCTCCTTGTTTGGACTCAATTGATCTTGTTTTTGCATTTAACATGCCTTTCCTTTCAGGTTGTATTATGGACTCAATAGTGAAATCCCCAAAATGAATTTCAGACGGGGAGTGTGCTGTTTCTATTTGTCTTAGTTAAAACTGTTATTTAATGTTTTTCATGCTTGTTTCTGCTGCCATCTACTGGTCAGACCTTTCGGCTCCTCTGTTTCTTTTGTCCAGCCCATGGGAGTGTCTGATGACCCTCTTGCATCACATCCTGGTATGTTCATTCCAAACCAGAGTTTGTGAGAACAACATCCCTTATTGGAGCTGCTAGAAGCAAAGTCTTCTGACCGTAGTAGCTTCAGAGACAAGCATCACAGGAGAACTACAATGCCAAGTACTTGGACCGCTGTACTTCTGCATGTCCTTAACCTTTGGAGAAAATAAACCACCATTGTTTCATCTCAGCATATGCATGTTTAACTCTGGAGCGCTCTGGTCCTGTCTGCCTCACCTATAGGAAAAACGAAGGTAAGATTCTCACAACCTCTCACAACTACGCACCTTCCATCACCTTTAAGTGGGGACAGAACAGTGGTTGTTTTCAGTTTATTGGCATGCAGGGATCTTCCCTCTCAGTTGCTTAGCTGGGGAACTCCCTGCAGTTATGTTTGGAGTATAGCTCCTATAAGTCCATGTGTTTGTGGCTTTTTGAATTTTGTAATGATTCTTGTTTTCTGTTCATTGGTATGACAAGAGCGCCTGGTATAGGACGGAGTGCAGTTCGTGCGATCTGAGGGCCTTTTGTACTATCAGGAATTTGGAATTTTGCAGGGTTTTTCTCTGGCCTCCATCAGCCCCTTTCCTGTCCTTTCCTATTTTAGTCAGGGGGGGCTTGCTATTCTTTATCTATTTTCTGAGGCAGAGAGTTATTCATCTTTCCTTCCTTTAGTATAGCTAGTTCTCCGACTGGGTTCGCGGTGCACAGGATGTTAGTTCACCCCTCGGCTACTTCTAGTTGTGATGGTTAGTAAGGGGATGGCGGCCAGATTAGTTGCCAATGCTCTTGTCACCTTTTACCAATGATTTATGTGGTCTTCCATGGTTCCGGATCATAACAGATACCCAAAGCGTACGCGCCGGTGGTCTTAGAGGCGTACCATGATCGAGCTGGGCACTTTGGATGGAAAAAGTTGGAGATGCTGCTGAGGAGTCACTTCTATTGGATTGGAATGAGAGACACCATAGAAGCATGGTGCAGAAACTGTGGTCCTTGCGCCTTGAGGAGGAAAGATGGCACCAGTCAGCGAGCGCCACTCCAACCAATAGTCACCAAACAGCCCCTGGAGCTTGTAGCTTTGGATCATGTCAAGCTTACCCCAAGCAGGAGTGGTTACACCTATGTACTCACGATGGTGAATCACTATTCAAGATTCCTGGTGGTGGTACCTGTTAAAGATCTAACTGCCAGCACAGCGGCGAAGGCCTTCCAAGCACACTTTTCCAGGCCGCATGGGTATCCCGACCAAGTCCTCACAGACCAAGGTCCCGCGTTTGAGGCTGAAATCTTCAAGGAATTTTGTAGTCTGTACGGATGTAAGAAGATACGCTCTACCCCCTACCATACTCAAACAAATGGGATGTGCGAAAAGATGAACCACCTAGTAATCAACCTGCTGAAGACTCTTCCACTTGAGGAGCGGAACTAGTGGCCTGAAAAACTGCCAGATCTCGCGGACATCCACAATAATATTCCGGTGGGCTCCACCAAATGTACACCCGCTTACCTGATGAGGGCTAGACCTGGGAGACTTCCAGTAGACTAATTCGGGCTTCACACGGTATGATCTATTGTGCGATTGCACGAGGGATCGTACCCGCCCCCGTCATTTGTGCGTCACGGGCAATTAGTTGCCCATGCCGCACAAAGTTGTTAAACCGCCGTCACACGTACTCACCTGCTGAGCGACCTTGCTGTGGGCGGCAAACATCCACTTCCTGAATGGGGAGGGGCATTCGGCGTCACAGCGACGTCACACAGCGGCCGGCCAAAGAAGCGGAGGGGCGGAGATGAGCGGGACGTAAACTTCCCGCCCACCTCCTTCCTTCCGAGTAGCCGGTGGGAGCCGCGGGACGCAGGTAAGCTGTGTTCATCGTCCCCGGGGTGTCACACGGAGCGATGTGTGCTGCTCCGGGTACAATGAACAACCGGCGCAAAGTAGAATACATTTTTTTTTTAAAAATGAGCGACCTGTACACGATTCGTGATTCGCAACCGATTTGCGATCGTTTACAGACGCGCATAGGTGTCACACGGGACGCCGCCGCAAGCGATGCCGGATGTGCATCACGAAAACCGTGACCCCCAACGACATATCGCACGATAGATCATCTCGTGTGACGCCCGCATTAGAAATGGAAGTTGAACTGCCTGAAGCTTACTCGCCCGATGCGGATTGGGACTTCAGTCGCCAGATCCAGTATAGACAAATCGAGCAATATGTTGAAGAGAATTTGAACCAGAGTAGAGGGAAGCAAGAAAAGAATTTCAACAAGCGGGCAAGGGCTACTCCTTTCTCACCAGGCGAGATGGTACTAAAGAGAAAATTACGCAAACTGCATGACCAATGGGAGTAGAAACCCTACGTGGTGCAGCCCTCTAACTTTGACAATCAGAAGACTTGCCTTATCAGCAAGGATCAAGGAAGAACCACATCTGCCATCTCCAGGGATCACTTAGGGGTTCTGGACACTTCTTTAAGAGTTCCAGATGAACCCCAGCCCCAACCTCAAGTCATGGAAAGGAAAAAGAGAACCATCTGTACCATCCTAGGTGATTTCCCAGAAAATTGGCCTTTGCAAAATGGAGCAGTAATAGTTCCTGTGTTAACGTTCCCACAACCCATGGAGGAACCAGAACAGGAAAGGCTTACTGACACTGCACTCCCCTCAGCACCTAGAGTAGTACCCGTACCCTTACCACGAACACGTATAGTCCTACCAGCCACACCTGTAACTGATAGTGAGGAACCCACAGCAGACATTGCCACACCACAAGGGGAAGAAGAGGGTCCAGAGTTGAGAAGGTCGACTCGTGTTAACTGTGGTCAGCCCCCACTGAGATATAGATAGTGATGGTAGCGGCACCTGGCTACCCCATGAATGAAGTTCAAATTTAGACTGTTGATAATGCTGCCAATGTTAATATTTATATACCAATGCTGATTTATGCTGATTTATATGCTTACCAATTGACCGAATACCTAACCTGACTAATGTTTGCATTCAGTGCATGGACCCTGTTTTATTTTTGTGCTAACTAACATGGGCCATGGATGCAGGACTGGCGGCAGCCAGCACGAACTTGTGCTAGTGTATATAGTTGCTCATCGTGCGCCTACCAGAGTCATCTTTTACACCTTCAGGACTTCAATGCTATCACAAGGAACCGGGGGAAACAGGTTGTTTGGGTGGAGGGCTGAAGGGAGAGGGACAATGGGAATGGACTGTTGCAGGAAGGGGCTGCAGCAGAGTAGGCTGAGCCACCGACTACCGCTACAACCGGTAGCATTCCCATGGTTCTTATAAAATGTGAACTCTGAGAGATTTTGTTATGCAACGTTTAAGTGATGTGCCTCCCTGTGTGGGATGAGAAACTGTTACATTAAGAATGTTATTTTCTTCTTTTTCAGTTATACAAAAATAAACCTCTGGTTGTCCAGTAGCTCGGAAACGAGCTACGTTTAACCAAGGGGGAATATGATGCCCCTGAACTAGTCAGGGAGTCGCAGGGTACTGCACCCTCTCTATCTTTTGGTGTAGGACTCAACCCCTCATGGTTCCGGGTTCCCAACCCATGGTACTATCTTCATCCGCATCCAAATCCCAACCACACCTCACACCACACCCTGTCAGACACACCAGTGGGCTGCCTAGCTGGAATAGGGCCACCCACCTAGGGGTCAGGTAGGCTGGTGGGAGGGAAGTGAGCAGTATGGTGTTAGCCCTTAAAAAGTGAGGAGCTGAGGGAGTAGTGGCTCCCTGTATGTTGTCCGTTGGGTCGCAGACAGTGATCTGGGCCCGGAGGAGTCGGAGACCCGGTCGCAGGGTATTGAGGCTGAGTGCCTAGACCCGGTCTTGGAAGACGGACAACATCTCAAGCCTAATAACCGGTCCAGGACCAAAAGCACGGCGGGGTACAGGACCCTATGTTGGGGAGTAGCTTTAGGCAACCCGGCAATTAACCTGTGGAGGATAGTGTCTTCATGAACTGTCCCCAAGAAGCTCAGAGATCAGGGACACTAGTGCAACAAGGGGGATAAGGTTTTCCAATCCATGCAGCCTGCAAAAATCCCAATCCTGAGCCCTTGAGAGCGCAGCTCCACTACCAGCAAGTAGGGAGCGGGACCCGGACAGTTTTAATCCAACGGGCCACCAGAACATTCCAAAAATTGTGCATGGAGGCAGGCTCCGGACCATCCGGCAGTACCAGAGGAGACGGACACCCAGACGAGCTACCGCAAGAGAGCAGCGGCACCCAGAGACTTGGTTTACCTTTGAGTCAGAGTCTGCTTTGCGGCCGGAGCACTACCAACACTGCCTGAGTGAGTACGCTGTTCTCCCCTGCTTCCAAACTGCACCACGCTCCCCACCACCTCCACCATCCAAAGTTCCAGGGCCTTCCCTACCCGTGGAGGGAATGTCATCTGGCTGCCCCACTCCATCTCCCCTGGGTACTCTCATCGGTAGCAGCAGTACTCCCCTTACCGCGAACCACGGGTGGCGTCACAAACTCTTATTCCCTGTAAATACCCCCTTTTCATTTGAAGTGGCCATAAGCCCCCGGGTCCGGAGACCCTCGAGCCACAGCAGCAACCCCCGGATTTAAGCAGTTTGACCGCTGCAGGGGCGGCACAAAAATATATCAAAAGTTTGTAAAAAAATTATTTTAGGTTGTGTCGCCATTTTCCCACACTGTTTTTATTTTTTGTTCGATGCAGCAGTGATGGCTTATTTTTTGCAGGGTGAGACAATGTTTTTATTCTTACAATTTTGAGTTAGATATGAAATTTGATCGCTTATTACAGCATTTTTTGTGGTATTGCAGAGATCCTGCAAAAAAGTGCACCTGCGCGAGGCAGCAATGTCTCTACACAGGTGAGAGATTTTGCCTGACAACGCGGATGGCGCAGAAGGCATCACGCATGTCAATTATTAAGAGGACAGTGATTAGCGCTGAGAGGAGGAGCAGGAGCCACAACCAAGGACGCCCATTGGACCGGACCCAAATGTTTACATACAGCGTGAGCAAATATAAAAATGTATTTGTTGGGTGTGCAGGGGGAGTCAGGGGGTACTGTGCACCTTTATGGAATGCAGCACAGGCGCTGCTTATGGTGCTAGTTTTGGTTTATACCTCAAAACTCTGGTGACAAGTTCTTTGTTGAAGTAATTCTGATGTGTCTTCTCTCCGCTTAGCTCGCTTTTTACCCGACTGGATGTCCACAAAAGTGGGAAACATAATTTGAGTGAGTTACCTGACCCATTCATTTTCAAAATTTCTTGTAAAGGGTGTCCTACTTCCCAAAGTGAAGCTAAGTACATAGACTTGTAATTAGGCTGCTTTGTGCACCCAGGGTAAAATGGTGTGATTTTTAAAAGGTTTTAATCCCCTATAAGGCCATGTTTGGAACTTATATTGACAGACTCCCAGTAAGGGCCCCTTCACACGTCCATGCATTAAATGTGTGTGATGGTCCATGTGTGTTCTCTATGTTCTGTTCGTGTGATATCCGTGTAACATATGGACAGCATGAACTTGTATACTTACCCATCTCCGGTGATGCTGTCACACCTGCTTACAGGCACGGTCGGCTCCAGGTTTTTGTGGACCCCAGGCGAAAAAGTGTCAGTGGGCCCCATGCACACAGAAAAACGCACATAAACAGATACATACACACATACAGGCATACATACAGCACAGGCATATATACGGCAGATTTTTTGCTTTTTTGGCTTTTTTCAGAAAATATGAAAAATAACACTTTTTTTCCCACTCACCTGTGACCTGTTTGCTTATAGTCAGTGTGTGTACATAAAAGCTGAGTGAGTTTCTGGGATCCAGACAGACTCTTGCATCTTTTATCCAGCCACTGATGTTTCTGGATTGTGAGTCATGGGGAAAGCAAAAGAATTGTCAACGGATCTAAGGGAAAAGATAGTTGAACTGTATAAAACAGGAAAGGGATACAAAAAGATATCCAAGGAATTGATAATGCCAGTTAACAGTGTTCAAACTGATTAACAAATGGAAAATCAGCGGCTCTGTAAAAACCAAACCCCCATCAGGTATACCAACAAAAATTTCGGCCACAACTGCCAGGAAAATTGTTCGGGTGCAAAGTAAAACCCAGAAATAACATCATCTGAAATACAGGATTCACTGAAAACTAGCAGTGTCGCTGTTTCAAGATGCACAATAAGTAGGCACTTGAAAAAAAATGGGCTGCATGGTCGAGTCGCCAGAAGAAAGCCATTACTGGGCAAATGCCACAAAGTCTCAAAACTTCTGGAACAAGGTAATTTGGAGTGATGAGACCAAAATCAAACTTTTTGGCCACAACCATAAACGTTACATTTGGAGAGGTGTCACCAGGGCCTATGATGAAAGGAACTCCATTCCTACTGTAAAGCATGGAGGTGGATCGCTGATGATGTGGGGATGTGTGAGCTACAAAGGCACAGGAAACTTGGTCAAAGTTGAACGAAAGATAAATGCAGCAGATCAGCAAATACTGGAGGCAAATTTGCACTCATCAGCCTGGAAGCTGCGCATGGTACGTACTTGTACGTTCCAACATAACAACAATCCAAAACACAAGGCCAAGTCGACCTGTCTTTGGCTACAGCAGAACAAAGTGAAGATGATTCTGGAGTGGCCATCTCAGTCTCCTGACCTCAATATCATTGAGCTACTCTGGGGACAACAAAGCCCAGGAATTCACAGGAACTGGAGGCTATTTGCCATGAAGAATGGGCAGCTTTACCATTTGAGAAAAAATGAGCCTCATCCACAACTAGCACTAAAGACTTCAAGCTGTCATTGATGTTAGATGTTGATGTATTAAGAACTAGGGTATGTGAACTTTTGATGTATTTGGTTGTCATTATGATTTAAAAAGAGAAAACACAGTAGTTTGACAATAAATGGCTTCACCCAACCACTAACCATGAGTAGCAAAAAAGGTTTTGTGTTATTCATATTCTCTGAACAATGACCAAGAAAAAAATCTTCTGTGGTATGTAAACTTTTGAGCACAACTGTATATACAAATTTGAAGATAAATTCACAAAAATACATAGAAACAGAAATAAATATATACACAGTCATATACACTGACATACATAGATATACACGCCATACATGCACATGAACAGATATATTAAAGATATTATTAATATGGGGAAGTCGCCAGCAGCCTCACTCACTTCTCCGCTTGTCTCTCTTCAGCTCCTACTGGGCATGTGGCTGTGCAGGGCGCACTGCGTGATGGACATCACTTTAACAGACCTAGCTGCGCACAGTGAGACTTGTATATACATGACAGGGAAGGCTGGGGGCTACAGTATATATATATATATATATATATATATATATGTGCTACAGGAGGAGCTGGGGGCTGCAGTATATTCCTCACAGGAGGAGCTGGGGACTACAGTATATACATCACAGGAGGAGCTGGGGGCTACAGTATATACATCCCAGGATGGGCTGGGGGCTACAGTATATACATCACAGGAGGCGCTGGGGCTACAGTATATACATCATAGGAGGGTCTGTGGGCTACAGTACATATATCACAATAGAGGCTTGGACTACAGTATATACATCACAGGAGGGGCTGGGGCTATAGCATATACATCACAGGAGGGGCTGGAAGCTACAGTATATACATCACAGGAGGGGCTGGGGGCTACAGTATATGCATCACAGAAGGGGCTGGTTTCTGCAGTATATACATCATAGGAGAGTCTGCGGCTACAGTATATATATCACAGGAGGGGCTGGGGGCTATAGTATATATATCACAGGAGGGGCTGGGGGCTATAGTATATACATCACAGGAGGGGTTGGGCTACAGTATATACATCATAGGAGGGGCTGGAGGTTACAGTATATACATCACAGGAGGGGCAGGGGCTACAGTATATACATTACAGAGGAGGCTGGGGGCTACAGTATATACATCACAGGAGGGGCTGGGGCCATGGTATATACATCACAGGAGAAACTGGGAACTACATCACAAGAGGGGCTGGGGGCTACAGTATATATATCACAGGAGGGGCTTGGGCTACAGTATATACATCACAGGAGGGACAGGGGCTACAGTATATACATTACAGAGGAGGCTGGGGGCTACAGTATATACATCACAGGAAGGGCTGGGGCCATGGTATATACATCACAGGCGAAACTGGTGGCTACAGTATATACATCATATGAAGGGCTGGGGGCTACAGTATATGCATCACAGGAAACAGGAGGGGCTGGAGGCTACAATATATACATCACAGGAGGGATGGGGCTACAGCATATACATCAGAGGGGAGGCTGGGGGCTACAGTATATACATCACAGGAGGGATGGGGACCACATTACTGGGCACATACAGTGCCTTGCGAAAGTATTCGACCGCCTTGAATTTTTCAACCTTCTCCCACATTTCAAGCTTCAAACATAAAGATAAAAATTTGAATGTTATGGTCCAGAATCAACAACAAGTGGGACACAATTATGAAGTTGAACGAAATTTATTGCTTATTTTAAACTTTTTAAAAAAAAAATAAATAACTGAAAAGTGGGGCAGTGGGGCATGCAATATATATTATTCGGCCCCTTTCCTTTCAGTGCAGCAAACTAACTCCAGAAGCTCATTGAGGATCTCTGAATGATCCAATGTTCTCCTAAATGACTGATGATGATAAATATAAGACACCTGAGTGTAATCAAGTCTCCGTATAAATGCACCTGCTCTGTGATAGTCTCAGTGTCCTGTTTAAAGCGCAGATAGCATCATGAAGACCAAGGTACACAACAGGCAGGTCCGAGATACTGTTATGGAGAATTTTAAAGACGGATTTGGTTACAAAAAGATTTCCAAAACTTTAAACATCCCAAGGAGCACTGTGCAAGCGATCATATTGAAATGGAATGAGTATCATACCACTGCAAATCTACCAAGACACGGCCGTCCATCCAAACTTTCATCTCAAACAAGGAGAAGACAGATCAGAGATGCAGCCAAGAGGCCTATGATCACTCTGGATGAACTGCAGAGATCTACAGCTGAGGTGCGAGAGTCTGTCCATAGGACAATAATCAGTCGTACACTGCACAAATCTGGCCTTTATGGAAGAGTGGCAAGGAAAAAGCCATTTCTCAAAGATATCCATAAAAAGTTTAAAGTTTGCCACAAGCCACCTGGGAGACACACCAAACATGTGGAAGAAGGTGCTCTGGTCAGATGAAACCAAAATTGAACTATTTGGGCACAATGCCAAACGATATGTTTGCCATAAAAGCAACACAAGTTATCGCCCTGAACACACCATCCCCACTGTCAAACTTGGTGGTGGCAGCATCATAGTTTGGACCTTCTTTTCTTCAGCAGAGACAGAGAAGATGGTTAAAATTGATGGGAAGATGGATGGAGCCAAATTCAGGACCATTCTTGAAGAAAACCTGTTGGAGTCTGCAAAAGACCTGAGACTGGGACGGAGATTTGTCTTGTAAAATCTACAATGGAATGGTTCACAAATAAACATATCCAGGTGTTAGAATGACCAAGTCACAGTCCAGACCTGAATCCAATCGAAAATCTGTGGAAAGAGCTGAAAACTGCTGTTCACAAATGCTCTTCATCCAACCTCACTCAGCTCGAGCTATTTGCAAAGGAAGAATGGGCAAGAATTTCAGTCTCTCGATGTGCAAAACTGATAGACACATACTCCAAGCGACTTGCAGCTGTAATCACAGCAAAAGGTAGCGCTACAAAGTGTTAACTTAAAGGGGCCGAATAATATTGCACTCCCCACTTTTCAGTTATTTTTTTGTTATAAAAAGATTAAAATAAGCAATAAATTTCATTCAACTTCGCAATTGTGTTCCATTTGTTGTTGATTCTTTACCATAACATTAACATTTTTATCTTTATATTTGAAGCCCGAAATGTGGGAAAAGGTTGAAAAATTCAAGGGGGCCGAATACTTTCGCAAGGCACTGTAGATGTTACTGGGGGGCAAAGATGTTATTGGGGGGTCATGCAAATTACTGGGGGACATACACATCACTGGAGTTGGAAGCATACAGCTCTGGGAGGCCCATACAACTCTGTGGGCACATACTGCTCTGGATGGGCACATACAGCTCTGGGGGGGCATACTGCTCTGGGGAGCCCATACAGCTCAGGAAGGATACTGCTATGGGGGGGCCTATATTGCTCTGGGAGTCCATACTGCTCTAGTGGGGGTACATAAAGCTAGAGGGGGGAGGCAGGGGGCCACATACAGCTCTGGGCCCGGGTAACATTGCCTGGCGCTACGGCTCCTCTCTTCATCTGTGGGACGAGAGCACAGCATATCGCACGCCCACAGATAAACTTCTATACACTTGCACCCCAGCGTTCAGCAGAGAATGCTGGGGTGCAGGTGCTGGGTTTAAAGGGCCAGCAGCCAGGAACGTTCGGCTGCCACCCTGAGAACTGCGGTCCCTGGAACGTTGCTCATGGGCCACAGAACTGATCACCGCCCCTAACAATGGTGAGTGGGCCCCGGCTGTCCAGGGCCCTGTTACATGCCCGAGTGAACCGAGTGTTGACGCCAGCCCTGCTTCTGGGTCCGCAGTCAGTGCAGTGAATATTCATGAGGCATTATGAGCGGGATCCGGCAGCAACAGCAGCGCCGGAGACAGCAATGTCGGAGATAGGGAAGCATAAAAATCCATTTAATTTCAGTGAATGGATGTACTCCGTTACATGTCATACTGTCACTTGGATTACGTCAGTGTGAGGTCCATGTAACATCTGTGTTGCCGGCCAAAAATGGACATGTCACCTTGTGGAGCACTTGGACATGTGTGGGCTCCACACAGACACATGGTCCGTGTCAAAACACGGACGTGTGAGCAAATCCATTGATTTTAATGAGTCTACATGTGTCCTTGTCTCCTTTTCATGTGGAAATGGACACCATACGTACTGGAAGCATTGATGTGTGAAGGTAGACTAAAGCAGTTGTCTTGAGTTTGGGACACAAATACGGCGACTTTGTGCTGAATTGTGACAGCGTGCAGTTTACAGGCATGTATATGATTTGCATATTGACAGTCAAGAGACAACTAGACATGTCCAACTACTCTGAATTCCCTTCTACTGGGAAAAACTGAACATGACTCATTAGAACCTTGATAGCAAGTATCCAAATTGCATATATGTGGTCATGTGATTGTCTTCTCATATAGGGAATATCGGGGGAATTGTGACAGCATGCGAACCGCACATGGTTACGATTTAACAGTCTGCAGTCCATTAGAATGAATGCGAATATTGTCCTAGTCAGAACAACCCCATTAAAAGGAATTTGTCAGCAGGCGTTTGCTAAGTAAGCTGAAGACAGCATAATGCAAGAGTTAACACAGAGAATTCAGGGATGCCTGTTTTGTCATAGTCCGATCTGTTGTTTATTTCAGCACCAGGACACTTATCATTGCTCGGACTACAAAGTCATGCACAGTAGTCTGTCACACCCCCTTCCTCTGATTGTGCATTGACAGTGAGGTGTCAATCTCTAGAGCCTGGTGTGGGCAGGGGCAGCTCTCATAGCTCTGCTACATGACTAAATCTAAACATTCTGTGTCAGAACTGCTTCAGACAGTAATCTAAGTGATACACAGTTGGATTCAGGATCTTTTTATGCTACATAATGCTATTCTCATATGAATTAGTAACCACATATCCAAAATATTTCAACACATAGCACTCCATACAGCATAATTTGAACACAACTTGGACATCGGTAAATGGCCAATTAAAGGAGTGACCAAGATACTAAAAAATATCAATCTTTATTTATCTTCTAATAAAACACTAAAATATAGCATAAAGGTACCGGCAATAAATAGAGAGACGCAGACAGTTAGTGCATTAAGTCCCTATACATAATCCAGGACTTTTTTAGAATTTAGAATGAACACATCAAAAACACCAGATGAATATATATTAGACCTGAGCCAAAAAAATAATTGTTCATTAAGGACAGGTGCGACTCCGTAATTCTATCCGTGCTGATAATAATATATCCAATATTAATTCATTTTTACTAGTCAATACCCCATCCAAAATTACATACCCATAGGTAGGGATAGAAAATATATGGATATAAGGTTCCCACCACAGGAAACCAGGCATAAACGCCTAGTGAATATGTAAAAGACACAGAGAACACAGAGGCGCACAGGTCATTAACCATTCAAAGTGTAAGAAAGGCAAACAGGACAGTGAGATAAAGATTCAATTACATCACCTGGGGAATGATAGACTGCTGCGACCCTCACACTCCGACCCGTGTTTCGCAATAGCTTTTTCGAGGAGCGTGTCAGAGGTGAGGGGCAGGCTGGTTAAAAATAGCAGAGTGGCCAATGTGAGGGCAGACACCGATCACATGCTCCGATCAAAGCCGGAAGCAACATTGATCCAATTAACGGCGCATGGCAACAATCACCATCACCGCTTAATGTAAAGAGCCTCCAGGACGCCGCGATCACGTGACCGTGATGTCATGACCCACATGTTAGTGAGTCATGGCAACCACGGGACGCCATCTGACGCGACGGAAGGAAGCCGGCGGTTGGTTTTGCACGCATGCGCACTGGATCACTAGTTGCACTTAGAAGACGGCAAAGTAATATAAAGAGCTGCTCCGACCATTGCATATTCAATATAGATAATTTTAAATACAAGCACACTACAGTCCCTATAATGGTTTACTGCAGACCACATACATGAATACATATAGTCAGATATTATAATGGACATAGACTACACTATACACCAATATACCGCTATATATACTGCCCCATATAAACTTGTAGATAAAGATCATTATATTATATACCAAATCATATAGCGGAAATACAAAGTACCAAGCTTCAAATGTTGTTTACTCCCTACAATCAGTATACAGAGCTATAAATTCCTTTTTCATATCTGACATAGAATGTTCTTGAAGGGACAACACTGCAGCCATTATATCTGAATTTAGGACCATACGTATACATATATTAGGTCAGGTATTATAGCACACTGCACAGCAGATAAAATACAAAATTACACGTCCATCTTGCATTGTAGAAGGGAAGAGGGTGCATATAAATTGAACAGTGCATCATAACCGGAGCAGCATAACAGCAACAATTCTTTATTCTTTATGGCCGTCACCACAGGCGTCCTAGATGGATGTCCTCATAGATGAAAATAAGCCACTCCGTAGATGGTAATAAACCAGGCAAAGGTAACCTAAAATGCTAAAGAAAAAACAAGGAATTAAAAACATATAAAACCTAACCCACCACAACACCCACTAAAACCAGGTATGTCAATGTAAGAATGCATACAAAGAGAATTCCCTCGTAGTCAGACCTATATAAACTTTTTTGCAGGGGCACTCAATCCTGTAAATAACCCCTTTTGAGGAGCACGTGATACGATGTCTGATGTCGAATTCACGTGAACCATCAAAATTATGAAATTTTTTGGCTTTCACAAGATTGGCGCACGCCTTGCAAAGGCCACACGGAAAAAAGCCAACCGGTAACACCTGGCTAGAAATGCCAGTCCGAGCCGGTTCATATTGGCTGTGTACCAGTACGTCTTTTAAAATTTTTGCACGTTTGGCCACCATATATGGTCGAGATGGAAGAATTTTCTTTAACACAGAATCCGTCAACAAGATGTTCCAATGTTTTTGGATAATTGCTTTCATTTTATCCCACTTGTTGTTATATGTGGTGATAAGGCGTACCACTTGATCACTCTTTGGTTTTATCGTATTGGAAAAAAGGAGAGAATTCCTGGTCAGCCTTGCCGCTCTTTTAAAGCCATTTTTTATTATTCGCCTACTATAACCCCTGGATTCAAACCTGTCGGCCAGATCCTCCGAGTGGGTTAGAAAACTGCTATCATCAGAGCAAATTCTCCAAGGCCGGACAAATATTAAGGCTTGGGAATTTTTTAGATTTATTCATGAGTTGCAACGGGAAATTACCAACCTCATGTCCTGAATTCTCATCCTCCAATGACTGTAAAATTGCAAGTGCCTCCTGCTCCTCCCTCGTGGTGAAAATATCAGGAGCCTGTGTCTTATGATGTAGTTTTTGAAGAAGTATTTTTCTTGAAAAAAGGTGAACATCCTTCACCGCCGTGAACGCGTCTAAAGGATTAGAGGGGGAAAAAGTTAATCCCTTCTCCAGAAGACCAATCTGAACATCTGAAAGCTTGTGTTGTGAAAGATTTATTACCTGTGGCCCATCCCTGCGTTTATCTCTAGGATTGAAAATATCATATCCTTTACGCTTTCCTTTATATCCACCATATGAGGAATCTCTAGGACCTTCCGAGCCACTGGTAGACACCATGCTTTCAGATGCAGAATTGAGGGACTGATTCGATGCAGATCTAGAGATGTCCATTTTGGATTCTTTTTTAATCTGCCACTTATAAATTTTCTTAGTCTCAAAATCCTGAACATCCCGTTGGTACTTCTTTAATTTATCTGCACTTATCTCTTTCTCCCAACGCTCAAAATCTTTGTCCAGGCTCAAGAATAATTCCTGCAAATCATCCTTAGATAAATCTTTTTGAAGGACATCCTCCAAATCCTTAATCTCCGTGATCGCGGCGTCCTGGAGGCTCTTTACATTCAGCGGTGATGGTGATTGTTGCCATGCGCCGTTAATTGGATCAATGTTGCTTCCGGCTTTGATCGGAGCATGTGATCGGTGTCTGCCCTCATATTGGCCACTCTGCTCTTTTTAACCAGCCTGCCCCTCACCTCTGACACGCTCCTCGAAAAAGCTATTGCGAAACACGTGTCGGAGTGTGAGGGTCGCAGCAGTCTATCATTCCCCAGGTGATGTAATTGAATCTTTATCTCACTGTCCTGTTTGCCTTTCTTACACTTTGAATGGTTAATGACCTGTGCGCCTCTGTGTTCTCTGTGTCTTTTACATATTCACTAGGCGTTTATGCCTGGTTTCCTGTGGTGGGAACCTTATATCCATATATTTTCTATCCCTACCTATGGGTATGTAATTTTGGATGGGGTATTGACTAGTAAAAATGAATTAATATTGGATATATTATTATCAGCACGGATAGAATTACGGAGTCGCACCTGTCCTTAATGAACAATTATTTTTTTGGCTCAGGTCTAATATATATTCATCTGGTGTTTTTGATGTGTTCATTCTAAATTCTAAAAAAGTCCTGGATTATGTATAGGGACTTAATGCACTAACTGTCTGCGTCTCTCTATTTATTGCCGGTACCTTTATGCTATATTTTAGTGTTTTATTAGAAGATAAATAAAGATTGATATTTTTTAGTATCTTGGTCACTCCTTTAATTGGCCATTTACCGATGTCCAAGTTGTGTTCAAATTATGCTGTATGGAGTGCTATGTGTTGAAATATTTTGGATATGTGGTTACTAATTATATGCACCTGCTGTTTTTTGAACAGTTGTTCCAAATCCACTATGGATTTCAAAGCCAGGGAAATGAACTGGCTTTCAAAAGCCTCTACTCTATTTAGTAAAGGTGCCGGTATGAATACATTTCAGGTGTCAAGTAAGGACAGCATCAAAAGATATAAAAATGTTTTACATAAAAAAACAAAAATATGGTGGACGAACAGTGCACTGGAACGCTACTGTGAGCAAGAGATCATTCCTCGTGGTCTGCGGATACATCTATATCCAAGCTTTGACTTGGAACAAGAGGATTTGATATTGAGATGGCAAAAAGCTGCTGCTAGATGCTCATTGGAGTTTATGAAGATTATTAATGAGAAAAATAAAATTACCCTACAAAAATTGGAGGAGGAGATTAAGGATTTGGAGGATGTCCTTCAAAAAGATTTATCTAAGGATGATTTGCAGGAATTATTCTTGAGCCTGGACAAAGATTTTGAGCATTGGGAGAAAGAGATAAGTGCAGATAAATTAAAGAAGTACCAATGGGATGTTCAGGATTTTGAGACTAAGAAAATTTATAAGTGGCAGATTAAAAAAGAATCCAAAATGGACATCTCTAGATCTGCATCGAATCAGTCCCTCAATTCTGCATCTGAAAGCATGGTGTCTACCAGTGGCTCGGAAGGTCCTAGAGATTCCTCATATGGTGGATATAAAGGAAAGCGTAAAGGATATGATATTTTCAATCCTGGAGATAAACGCAGGGATGGGCCACAGGTAATAAATCTTTCACAACACAAGCTTTCAGATGTTCAGATTGGTCTTCTGGAGAAGGGATTAACTTTTTCCCCCTCTAATCCTTTAGACGCGTTCACGGCGGTGAAGGATGTTCACCTTTTTTCAAGAAAAATACTTCTTCAAAAACTACATCATAAGACACAGGCTCCTGATATTTTCACCACGAGGGAGGAGCAGGAGGCACTTGCAATTTTACAGTCATTGGAGGATGAGAATTCAGGACATGAGGTTGGTAATTTCCCGTTGCAACTCATGAATAAATCTAAAAAATTCCCAAGCCTTAATATTTGTCCGGCCTTGGAGGTTTTTACTAAACTTGTCTCAGAGGAGATCGAGGATTTAGCCGCCTTACCCTCACCTGCCCGTAATCTTAGCAGGGTTGAGTGGGTTGGTTTGAAGGAGTTACAATCCTGGCATGATATCTTAATCAAACCGGCCGATAAATGCGGCAACCTCGTTATTTGGCCTTGTGATAAATATGAAGAACAGGCTAATAAATTATTGTGAGATGTTAAATGCTACCGGAAATTGCCATATAATCCTACCTCATCATTCCATACTGCGCTTATTTTGATTCTTGAGCAAGCCTATGAAAAGAGTATTGTTCCAAAAAAATTCCTTGATACCATTAAAAAACTCCATCCACGCCTCCCGGCATTATACCTTATTCCTAAAATTCACAAGGATCCGACTAACCCCCCTGGCAGGCCCATAATATTGGGAAATGGTAGCCTCATTGAATTGGTGTGTCAGGTTATTGATTATTATTTGAAGCCGCTGGTGCAAGAGTTGCCGTCGTATGTTCAGGATACCACGGCCGCTCTGAGGCGTCTGGATGGGATTCATCTGGAGGATAATATTGTGATGGTGTCTGCCGACATTGAATCCCTATATACCTCCATTAGACATCCGGACGGTCTGAGAGCGGTGTCGTGGTACCTGGAATCGAGCAACATCGCATGGTCAACGGCGGATTTAATTTTAATCTTATTGGAATTTATCCTGACACAAAATGTGTTTACATTCAATGGGAGGGTCTACCTACAAACCCAGGGCACTGCCATGGGGGCGTGTTGTGCGCCTTCCTATGCCAATCTTTTTTTGGGGGCATGGGAACGGCAGATCTTTGTGAGTGATAACAACTTGTGCACACATCAGGTCCTAAATTGGATCAGATACATAGATGATGTGTGGTTTATCTGGGAGGGTGAGGTTGGTGGTTTACAGGAATTTATGCAGTGTTTGAACTGCAATGATCTTAACATCAAACTTACCTTTGAGTATGGCCGCAGTATTAATTTCTTAGACCTCAAGATTGTTGCATTATCGGACGGCCTCCTCTCCACACAAATTTTTCGTAAGCCTACGGCCACAAACTCTCTTCTCCTTGCCTCATCTGCCCACCCCAAGAGTACCATCAAAGGGATTCCTGTGGGGCAGTTCCTCAGGGTTAGGAGAATTTGCTCTGATGATAGCAGTTTTCTAACCCACTCGGAGGATCTGGCCGACAGGTTTGAATCCAGGGGTTATAGTAGGCGAATAATAAAAAATGGCTTTAAAAGAGCGGCAAAGCTGACCAGGAATTCTCTCCTTTTTTCCAATACGATAAAACCAAAGAGTGATCAAGTGGTACGCCTTATCACCACATATAACAACAAGTGGGATAAAATGAAAGCAATTATCCAAAAACATTGGAACATCTTGTTGACGGATTCTGTGTTAAAGAAAATTCTTCCATCTCGACCATATATGGTGGCCAAACGTGCAAAAAATTTAAAAGACGTACTGGTACACAGCCATTATGAACCGGCTCGGACTGGCATTTCTAGCCAGGTGTTACCGGTTGGCTTTTTTCCGTGTGGCCTTTGCAAGGCGTGCGCCAATCTTGTGAAAGCCAAAAAATTTCATAATTTTGATGGTTCACGTGAATTCGATATCAGACATCGTATCACGTGCTCCTCAAAAGGGGTTATTTACAGGATTGAGTGCCCCTGCAAAAAAGTTTATATAGGTCTGACTACGAGGGAATTAAAGATCAGAATCCGTGAGCACTGTTTGGATATTGAAAAGGCGAAAAGTGTGACTGATGAGGGTTTGTTAAAAACCATTCCCAGACACTTTAAAAAGTACCACGGCTGAAATGCCGCTCTTTTGAAGGGCAAGGGTATTGATTTGGTGTCTATGGGACTTAGAGGGGGTGACCTGGGTAGGCTTCTTGCCCAATCGAGAGCAAGTGGATATATAGGCTGGGTACTTTGACTCCTAATGGCTTAAATGAAAATATGGGGTTTTCAGCTTTTTTATAACATCATTGCCGTCTGCTCTTGTGGGAGGTTTTGTCCATGATCCACATTGATGTATTTTATGTATATCTCTTTGTATGCATTCTTACATTGACATACCTGGTTTTAGTGGGTGTTGTGGTGGGTTAGGTTTTATATGTTTTTAATTCCTTGTTTTTTCTTTAGTATTTTAGGTTACCTTTGCCTGGTTTATTACCATCTACGGAGTGGCTTATTTTCATCTATGAGGACATCCATCTAGGACGCCTGTGGTGATGGCCATAAAGAATAAAGAATTGTTGCTGTTATGCTGCTCCGGTTATGATGCACTGTTCAATTTATATGCACCCTCTTCCCTTCTACAACGCAAGATGGACGTGTAATTTTGTATTTTATCTGCTGTGCAGTGTGCTATAATACCTGACCTAATATATGTATACGTATGGTCCTAAATTCAGATATAATGGCTGCAGTGTTGTCCCTTCAAGAACATTCTATGTCAGATATGAAAAAGGAATTTATAGCTCTGTATACTGATTGTAGGGAGTAAACAACATTTGAAGCTTGGTACTTTGTATTTCCGCTATATGATTTGGTATATAATATAATGATCTTTATCTACAAGTTAATGTGGGGCAGTATATATAGCGGTATATTGGTGTATAGTGTAGTCTATGTCCATTATAATATCTGACTATATGTATTCATGTATGTGGTCTGCAGTAAACCATTATAGGGACTGTAGTGTGCTTGTATTTAAAATTATCTATATTGAATATGCAATGGTCGGAGCAGCTCTTTATATTACTTTGCCGTCTTCTAAGTGCAACTAGTGATCCAGTGCGCATGCGTGCAAAACCGACCGCCGGCTTCCTTCCGTCGCGTCAGATGGCGTCCCGTGGTTGCCATGACTCACTAACATGTGGGTCATGACATCACGGTCACGTGATTGCGGCGTCCTGGAGGCTCTTTACATTCAGCGGTGATGGTGATTGTTGCCATGCGCCGTTAATTGGATCAATGTTGCTTCCGGCTTTGATCGGAGCATGTGATCGGTGTCTGCCCTCACATTGGCCACTCTGCTCTTTTTAACCAGCCTGCCCCTCACCTATGACACGCTCCTCGAAAAAGCTATTGCGAAACACGTGTCGGAGTGTGAGGGTCGCAGCAGTCTATCATTCCCCAGGTGATGTAATTGAATCTTTATCTCACTGTCCTGTTTGCCTTTCTTACGCTTTGAATGGTTAATGACCTGTGCGCCTCTGTGTTTTCTGTGTCTTTTACATATTCACTAGGCGTTTATGCCTGGTTTCCTGTGGTGGGAACCTTATATCCATATATTTTCTATCCCTACCTATGGGTATGTAATTTTGGATGGGGTATTGACTAGTAAAAATGAATTAATATTGGATATATTATTATCAGCATGGATAGAATTACGGAGTCGCACCTGTCCTTAATGAACAATTATTTTTTTGGCTCAGGTCTAATATATATTCATCTGGTGTTTTTGATGTGTTCATTCTAAATTCTAAAAAAGTCCTGGATTATGTATAGGGACTTAATGCACTAACTGTCTGCGTCTCTCTATTTATTGCCGGTACCTTTATGCTATATTTTAGTGTTTTATTAGAAGATAAATAAAGATTGATATTTTTTAGTATCTTGGTCACTCCTTTAATTGGCCATTTACCGATGTCCAAGTTGTGTTCATATTCTCATATGAAGTAGGAAAAACCTGCTTCCCTTTAATAACTTGTATAATGAGAACATTTGTATGCAAATATTGTATATAGTAGGAACCTAGCCTTACATGTGTTTCCCACATGGCATTCTTTGGTTTGTTTACCACACTAGTATTTACATACTGCTGTTACTGTGGTCTTACCATTATGGCAAAATTAAAGACTTCTAAAAAACAATGTTTATAGAATTCATATGCCGGTTAAAAACGGAAACCATTGCTTTGTATGCAATTTTTAATACTATGGTTATTCCTTTTGAAGTAATTGGGAAAAACTCTACAACAACCACAAATAATTGTCACTCTGTGCAGAACTGCTCCACATTAAGAGCTGCATCCAGTATTATTCCACCCTTCCCCAGTATTAGTACTGAAAACAGCTCCTCCAATTGAGAACACTGCCTAAAACACAGTATCAAAGGAAACATGTTGCATCCCCCCTCCTTTAAAAAGTTAGATGATGTCATTGTGGCTATGAAGAAGGGTGGAGTGAAGACTAATGATGCTGCTCACAACATATAATCAGATGCTTTAATATGTAATTAATGTTCATTTATACATTTTATGACTACATTAGCAAAATCTTGCAGCTTCATTTACAGTAACTTCTCAAGCATTTTTTAAGGGGCTAACAATTGGCCACCATGTGTATTCGTGAAAGTCATTGGATAGACAGGAAAATAAAATGTTGAGACCCAGAAATAAATTTGATACAAAGTACTGTGCGGACGTTTAGGCAGTTGTGGAAAGACTACTGTAAAGAGTTATTAGTTTATGTTTATCAATTAACAAAATACAAAGTGAATACACAAAAGAGAAACCTAAATCAATATGTGTAGGATCACCTTTTACCTTCAAAACAATATCAAAGCATCAATTCTTTCAGCTATACGTGCAGACATTTTTTTAAAGGAACTTACCAAGGAGTTTGTTTCAAACATCTTGGAGAACTAACAATAGACATTATATAGATGAAAACGTCTGTTTCTTCATATTTTTTTTTTTTTGTGAATCAAATTTTATTCATTTGAAAAAGGCATCTCCAAATCATGAAACATTTATGGACATTTATGAATGATTAACAAGGAGAGAAACAATACTCCACTTATTATATAAAAATTTCAACAGATATCTCTATAACTCGCACTAAGTATCCATCCAAATGTTAGACAACGTCCACATAAACAGTTCCGTGCTAAATTTGCAGTGCTTTATACAAAAACCACATTTTAGACAAATAGAAAAAGCAGGAATAAAAAAGGAAAGGGGAATAAAAGAAAAACGGAAGGGAAAGTGTAGATAGAGAGGTAAAGGGAGAAGAAAAAAAGGGAAAGAAGTAGTCTCATCCGGATGACCATCCCAATCCAAGACAACACAAGACCTTCTGAAAAAGAGTTCTACTGACAAGAGGAGAGTCAAGCTATCCTGATGTGTTCAGCCATTCAGCCATATCCGGGGAGTCCCGGAACATAATCCAGGACGACCACGTATCAAATACCTTGTTAGACCTACCAAAGGTCTGGCCTATCAAATCTTCCATCCTGAATATGTCGTTAATTTCCAACACCAGTTCAGCACGTGACGGAAACTTTTCCTGTTTCCAGTACCTCGGGATCACCCTCCTAGCCGCTGACAATATATGTCTAAGTAAGTCCTTCTTGTACCTGTAGACAGAGAACTCCCCTAGGGATAGCATTGCCAGCTCCGGTGTCAGCGCCACAGGAAATACAGATAGTTTGTTGGCTAGATTAATGGCTCCATTAAAAAAAAAATGTTTTATTGGCGGAAATGACCACCACACGTGCAGATATGTGCCCTTCTCCTTTAGGCATCTCCAGCATACGTCCAAGGCCAGAGGAAACATGGTGCCAATGACCGCCTGTTTCTTCATTTAATCCCAGAGAAACTATAATTTTGAGATCAGGGCTCTATTGGTGCCATATTATCAATTCCAGGACTCCTTGTTCTTTTCAACAAGGAAGATAGTTCATAAAGTGACAATCGCCACAGAGTGGAATGTTCAAACCAAGTACAGGTGCTTGAGAGCGTGACCCAAAATTTAACTGCACACCTTCACACCTGCTTGTTTTCCCTGTATCTCTGCCCTGCTTTGGTTCTATGAAGTGTAACGTTGCGCCCTGCAACGTGGGGGTTCCACTCGCTTGCAGCGGTGTGAGGTAGCTTCAGCAACACACGAACACAGTCTCTTCATAGAAATTCCGGCAGTTTATTTAAAAACACTCAGCATAAACTGCCCTCAAACATAAACAATAAGTCCATAATGGACGTTTTAGCAACTTCCCCACTCTCTGGCTCCTGCCAGCGTACAACTCTAGCCAAGGTTCCTTCCAGCACCCAGGGCCCTCTGCAGACCCCTGTCTGTCTCTCCTCCTGGAGAGATTCGGCCCTACAGCCCTAGCCTGGCTTGGCTGCACTCACCTCAGACTCAATATCAGAGCCTTGTGTTCAGCCTCCACACAGGCTGATACACCCAGAGCTCCCGGCTCTGCTCTCACTTGTTTCCAGTACACACACACTGGAAGTCTGGAGCCAGTCTCTATCTAGACTGCCCTAGACACACTCTCAGAGCTCCCTGCTCTCACTTGTTTCCAGTCCACACACTGGACGTCTGGAGCTAGTCTCTATCTAGACTGCCCTAGACACACTCTGCCTAGGTTCAGAGACAGGATTGCTTTAACCCCTGGAGCCACACCCACAGGTGGTAAGGAGTGTGTAATCAGCATCACACACCCTTCCATGGCTCTGCATGTAATGCAATCCTGTGGAACCACAGGTCCCAGCCAACTTCATATTGCAGAGCACCCATGCTTCTGCAAAACATACCGGCCCTTTGTTATACAGCCGGTTCATACGTCACATACCCTCCCCCTCTGTTCAAACCCGTAGGGGAGAACACTTGCCAACGACCTGGAGCCGCGAGACAGGGCATCCCCGCCGCCATGCCCCACCAGTCGAGAGGGCTGTCCAAGGTGCCCAAGAGCATAAGTCCCTGAGACATCGCCCGACACTGTCACCAAACCCTGTCGTGTCAAACTAGGGTTAAAGGATGTCCCCTTTCCGGACTGTTCTCTCCCTGACCCCCAACCCCAGGGTTACCGTAGTAGAGAGACACGTCCTCAGTCAAACCTACAGTCTTGTCCGAACCTAGGCTTACTCATGTACCCCCAGGGCTACTGTCGGGAACTCTAAGCTCATAGCGGCCACTATCTACAGTACATCGTAGGTTACTTCTCTGTCGGCGATTCCTTTTATCGCGTGTCTTAACTACTGGACCGACACGCCATCTTCCACTTCTTTCCCCTGAACAACGGAGAGAAGACGGCTGCTGCCCCCCACACAGTTGGCGAAGCTGCTCCTCAATTTTCAGGTTTTCTAGCCTCAACTGCTCCATGTCACGTACATGGTGTACCCGATATCCAAGAAGGCTTCGAATGTTTCCAAGACTCTCTACAGTCCCGACACAGACGAACGGAACCATACCAGCTTCCCTGGGTATCTTGCTCTCGTTAGCAGCAGGGATTCTTAATCTCAATAATCCCGACTTATTCACTATGTCTTGCATGACTCGTCCAGTTTTTCCAATGACTCTCCCCACCAGAGCCCAGGGTACTTGGACGATATCTTCCGTCAGACTCTGCGCTTTCCTTTTATACTCTAGCTGTCTAGTGGCTTCCTCATTTTGCAGTTGGACCTGCCACTTCATACGAACACATCTGAAGTGCATGTCCTTTAGAATGGCCACCCGCTGCCCAGTAATTTCACTGGTGGACAATATCACTAACTGTCCAGCCTCTGGGGTACAGTAGACCTCACACGCTTCCACAGCTCTCTTAAAGTTGTCATGCATGCACTCGATGGCACACGCTTCTCTTAAGTCCTCAGGTATATCCACCATGCACTTGACTACAGAAGTTTCATTCATCCCTGCCGCTTCTACATGCTTGTCCAGTTTCGCTTCCAGAGTCAGCTCTCTTTGGGCCTCCCCTGCTTCAACAAGTTTGGTCAGGATCGACACTCGCTGCTCCATCTGTTCCAAGGCTACCTGGGACCTGGACTGGTACTCTGCCAAGTGACTTCGGAGCTCAGCCACTTCTTTCTCCAACTCCCTTACTCGACTCTCAGTAGCCTGGCTAAGAAGTGTTTCGTGTTTCAGATAGCCGTTGCTCATCCTCTTGAATGAGTCTTCACCTGCGGACCTCTCTGGTCTACGACACACTATTTCCAAGGCCTCTTTCACCTCTACACCTCCGGCCTTTCCATGGGGTGCAACTTTGTCATAGTCACCCCTCTCTTGGGTCTCAGCTGCTTCACCTTCAGCCGCCTCACAGATAGGTGGCTCGTCAGCTTGCTCAGAAGCGGAGAGAATTCAGCTTTCAACTCTGGGGTCGGCTCCTTCTCCATGGCTTCATCGCACGGACCACTGTTGTCCCGATTTATCGGTTTCTCTGGCAGCACATCACCGCTTGCCAGTGTACCCGCCTCAGCTTCAGAACCTTTGGGTTTCTTACTCTTCTTACTCACAACCTCCTCTATATCCTCCATTTTGGTGTTACCAAGCAGGTCAGGCAGGCTCTCAGTCCTGGATGAGACCTCTGGTCCAGACTTCACCTCCTCAGAGGCTCTCTTCACTTCAGCGCCAGCTGTTTTTTGGGTTTTCACTGCATTACCTTCAACTTCCTCTGGGGTCTCTGCCGTGTCACCCTCAGCCTGGGTGTCACACCCTTCAACATGGCGCTCTGTTCCTTTTAGAGATTTGGGGCTGAATTCGCTGTCATCCTCCCCAGCACCAGGTAGTTCATCAGTCTGCTCACCGTGACTACTTGGGTTTTAGTGGTCAGACTGTCACTTCCCTTTGGAGATGTCACGTCACTAACTTGGGTCCATCCATCATTTTCTTTGGTCACCCCTAACTTAGGACAGTCAATTGTAGGAGGTGCTATCTCCTCCTTACCACACATAACTGCACAACAAGGACCCCTTTTAACCTCATACGGTAAACAGGCTGTCTTAGGCGGGGGTCGACTCATTCCGGTGTAATCGGTCCCGGCCTCTGTCTTCCATAAGTCCTTAAACAACTCAAAGTCCTGTCCTATGATAACGGGATAGATCAAATTCCGAACCACACCCACGTCTGGGCGCCCCATACGGTCGGGCGTCTGAATCATCACTCTGGCCAGAGGATTTTCTTTAGTGGTCCCATGCACACAGCTTCCTTCTATTGTCCTGCCATCCATAAAATGAACATTGGGCATGGGTCTCACTAAGGTCAGCCGGCTCCCCGGGTCTAACAGACCAGACACACGTAGCCCATTCAAGTCCTCGGAGCACTTCTGTGGCCTCACATCGGATGGATAGCCTATAATGCAGGTAGGACATAGGTAAGGCGAATCCCATTGCTCCTTGCTATAGTCCACCTGTTCGGCTTGTGAATGCTCCACCCCCTTTTGGGCCACCACCCCTTTTTGGGACTCCTCCCCTTTTGGGCAACCACCCCTTTTTGGGACTCCGCCCCCTTTTAGGCAACTGCCCCCTTTTGGGGTTTCCATGCAATGTCCTTAGCCCCCAGTTCACACTGTTCGCCCTTAGCTCCCTGGGCACCTAGTGTCCATACTAGGTCCTGAAGGGAACGCTCAAACTGGTCCATGACTGCGACATCGCTACACACTGACAGCTCCTGCTGTCCCCGGACCAGGAACTGGTACAGTTCCTCCACAACGTCCGCAGGGACCATTCCCTCTTTTTGGCATTCAGCCCCCACTGCTGTCACTGGACCTCCTGGCACGTGCTGTTGGTGCTGCTGGCTCTGCAGCAGCTGGTTCAGGAGCCCCTCCATGCTGCAACGAGAAGAGGAACAGGAGGGGCGCTCCAATGGGTAATACCCGGTGGTCAAAGACAGGGGGGGTTAGAGAACCACTAACCTTTCCGGGTTGTACCACCCGTACAACCAGGATCTCCAGCCTGTGGTGTATCACTGCTCACCAAGCAGGGCCTCGCAATTCCGGCTGGCCTGGAACCTCCAGTCACTGGTCTCTCGACACTGCAACACAGAACCCTGCAGACCCACTGCTTCACCGCCAGGTGCTTGAGAGCGCTGTCACTGTTCGTGGACCCGCCGATCCACCGCCAGCTGCTTGAGTGCGCAGACAAAATTTTCGTGGACCCGCCGATCCACCGCAAACCACTAGACCGTTACTCTCAGCAACCAGGCTGCGTTGCCCCTAGCAACCAGACCGCATGCCCGCTACCTCCACCATATGTAACGTTGCGCCCTGCAATGTGGGGGTTCCACTCGCTTGCAGCGGTGTTAGGTAGCTTCAGCAACACACGTACACAGTCTCTTCATAGAAATTCCGGCAGTTTATTTAAAAACACTCAGCATAAACTGCCCTCAAACATAAACAATAAGTCCATAATGGACGTTTTAGCAACTTCCCCACTCTCTGGCTCCTGCCAGCGTACAACTCTAGCCAAGGTTCCTTCCAGCACCCAGGGCCCTCTGCAGACCCCTGTCTGTCTCTCCTCCTGGAGAGATTCAGCCCTACAGCCCTGGCCTGGCTGGCTGCACTCACCGCAGACTCAATATCAGAGCCTTGTGTTCAGCCTCCACACAGGCTGATACACCCAGAGCTCCCAGCTCTGCTCTCACTTGTTTCCAGTACACACACACTGGAAGTCTGGAGCAAGTCTCTATCTAGACTGCCCTAGACACACTCTCAGAGCTCCCTGCTCTCACTTGTTTCCAGTCCACACACTGGACGTCTGGAGCTAGTCTCTATCTAGACTGTCCTAGACACACTCTCAGAGCTCCCTGCTCTCACTTGTTTCCAGTCCACACACTGGACGTCTGGAGCTAGTCTCTATCTAGACTGCCCTAGACACACTCTGCCTAGGTTCAGAGACAGGATTGCTTTAACCCCTGGAGCCACACCCACAGGTGGTAAGGAGTGTGTAATCAGCATCACACACCCTTTCATGGCTCTGCATGTAATGCAATCCTGTGGAACCACAGGTCCCAGCCAACTTCACATTGCAGAGTACCCATGCTTCTGCAAAACATACCGGCCCTTTGTTATACAGCCGGTTGATACGTCACAGAAGCCAGAGACATCACTTACAGAAGAGGGGAGGAGGGTGAAGATAGAGGGAAAATAAGCAGGTGGGAAGGTGTATATAAAAAATTAGCCCTGCCATGAGGCATTGAGAGCCTGTACATGGTTTGAAACAGTCATTCTGTGCTGTCAGAGGCCTTTTAAAGACACCACTTACTTCTTTTCAAATCTGTAACATGGCCAGCAGTGCCATCAGCTCAGAACTGACAGTCCGGCTATTATACGTTATGCCACCCCACAATACTAGGAGCAGTGTGTGGCATTCACTTGTGAAGGCCTCTTTATGGCATTTCCCACATGGTCTCGTCAAATTTGAGCAATGGAAAATAGTGATCTATTCTGTACTGCAAGGGAACATAAACATCACATACCAAGCCAAATGCATCAAGTGTCTACAAAAACCATTAGAAGGTGTTTGCACAACATTGTGCTATGAACCTGATGTCCACCTACAGGTGTTCCATTAACCTCTCACCACCCTTTCAAAGGCTATCATGGGGCAAAGCAAGACCGCATTCAAGTCTGGAACGGAGGTCTATCAACTTCAGTCATTAGTCCCGCTTACATCTTGGGTCCTGCTTCCATCTTGAGTACAACGAAAGCTAGATATTGGTCTGGAGACCACATTGGGAACACTCTGAAAAGTCCTCCAGAGGGTAAGGTGTCTTGGGAGCCATTTTTCAACATGACAACACTAGGCCACATGTTGCTTATGCAACTGGAAGAAGCTTGTGTCACCTAAACAAGCTACCATGACCTGCAGTTATGTCTCCCATCCATCACATTTGGAACATTGTTGATCAGCATTGTGAAGGGACCTGACAGTACATCTTGATTTTTTTTGTATGACCAAGTGCATTCAGTGTGAAGAACATTCCTCAGACGATTAATAACCTCATTGTTAGCATGTGTGAATAAATGCATGTGTGTGTCGCTTACACTCAATGCTGAAAAAAAATCTAGGATTGTTTCCATTTTTTCATTATCTGCATATCATTACCATATCTACAGAGCCAATGATTTTCATAATTCTATTACTTCTCATTTTATTTGGGTTCAATTTCAATTTTGAGAAGTGCATATACAGCAGGTGAAATAAGTATTGAAAATGTCACTCATTTTCTAAGTAAATACAGTGTATTTGTAAAAATGCAAATGTTTCCCTAGATATTGGTAAGAACCCATGCAATCCACACAGGCAAAGAAACCAAATAATAGATGTCCATAAATTTAGTGATGTGCAATAATGAGAAATGACACGGAAAAAGTATTGAAACTGAAATTTATTTTATACTTCATACAAGTGTCTTTGTTGGTGATGACAGGTTTAAGATTCCTCCTGTATGGAGAAACTAGTTACACGCATTGTTTGGGTGTGATTGTGGCCCATTTTTCCTCATACAGTCATGGCCAAAAGTTTTGAGAATGCTACAAATATTAATTTTTACAAAGTCTACTGCTTAAGTTTTTCTAATGGCAATTTGCATATACTCCAGAATGTCATAAAGAGTGATCAGCTTAACAGCAATTACTTGCAAAGTCAATATTGGCTAAGAAAATGAACTTTAACCCCCAAAACACATTTCAACATCATTGCATTCCTGCCTTAAAAGGAGCAGCCAACATTGTTTTAGTGATTGTTCCATTAACATAGGTGTGGGTGTTGATGAGGACAGGGCTGGCGATCAATCAGTCATGATTAAGAAAGAATGACACCACTGGACACTTTAAAAGGAGGCTGGTGCTTGGTATCATTGTTTCTCTTCAGTTAACCATGGTTATCTCTAAAGAAACACGTGCAGCCATCATTGCTCTGCACAAAAATGGCCTAACAGGGAAGAGTATCGCAGCTACAAAGATTGCACCTCAGTCAACAATCTATCGCATCATCAAGAACTTCAAGGAGAGAGCTTCCATTGTTGCCAAAAAGGCTCCTGGGCGCCCAAGAAGGACCAGCAAACGCCAGGACTGTATCTTAAAACTGCTTCAGCTGCGGGATCGGACTACCAGCAATGCCGAGCTAGCTCAGCAATGGCAGCAGGCTGGTGTGAGTGCTTCTGCACGCACTGTGAGGCGGAGACTCTTTGAGCAAGGCCTGGTTTCAAGGAGGGCAGCAAAGCCACTTCTCTCCAGAAAAAACACCAGGGACCGACTGATATTCTGCAAGAGGTACAGGGGGTGGACTGCTGAGGACTGGGGTAAAGTCATTTTCTCATATGAATCCCCTTTTCGATTGTTTGGGACATCTGGAAAACAGCTTATTAGGAGAAGAAGAGGTGAGCACTACTGTCACGGGTGGAGGGGACACGCTCGCCATGCTCAGGTCCGGGGCTTCTGCTGCTGCTGCTCGGTGGCTCGAGCGGTAGACCGGACCCGGGGTCCGATGGCCCTGCCTATGTGCTTAGCTTCACTCCGTTCCCCGGTCTGGTACCGGCGGGCCGACGGCCGACCCCGGTCCTTACGGCTCTGCGGAGTTCCACTAACTCCTGCAGATGGCCACCACCGTCTGTCAACCTTGCTGTTAGTGTCTGGGCTCCAACCCAGACACTCAAGTGTTCACTCCTCTCACTTTCACCTCCAAGACTCAACTGACACTTTTCTCGCCTCCAGGCCTGTGAACTCCTCGGTGGGTGGGGCCAACCGCCTGGCTCCGCCCCACCTGGTGTGGACATCAGACTCTGGAGGGAGGCAACAAGGGTTTGTGTTTGTCTGCTGTAACTGCCTAGGGTGGGGGTGTGTGTGTTGGTATGTTTGTGACTACCTGGCTAGTCACACTACCACCAGTTTTGTCTCATGCCAACTGTTAAGCTTCCTGAAACGATTCATGTGTGGGGCTGCTTCTCAGCCAAGGGAATCGGCTCACTCACAGTCTTGCCTAAAAACACAGCCATGAATAAAGAATGGTACCAGAATGTCCTCCAAGAGCAACTTCTCACAACTGTCCAAGAGCAGTTTGGCGCCCAACAATGCCTTTTCCAGCATGATGGACACCTTGTCATAAAGCAAAGGTGATCACTAAATGGCTCATGGAACAAAACATAGAGATTTTGGGTCCATGTCCTGGAAACTCCCCAGATCTTAATCCCATTGAGAACTTGTGGGCAATCATCAAGATACGGGTGGACAAACAAAAACCAACAAATTCTGGCAAAATGCAAGCATTGCTTATGCAAAAATGGACAGCTATCAGTCAGGATTTGGTCCAGAAGTTGATTGAGAGCATGCCAGGGAGAATTGCAGAGGTCCTGAAGAAGAAGGGTCAACACTGCAAATATTGCCTTGCTGCATTAACTCATTCTAACTGTCAATATAACCTTTTGGTACTCATAATATGATTGCAATTATATTTCTGTATGTGATGTAAACATCAGACAAACACAATTAAAAACCAGAGGGCAACAGATCATGTGAAAATATAATTTTGGTGTCATTCTCAAAACTTGTCCATGACTGTACTCTTCAAATCCTGAAGGTTCTGTGGGCTCCTTCTATGAACTCTGAGCTTTAATTCTTTCCATAAATTTTCAATTGGATTCAGGTCAAGTGAATGGCTGGGCCATTTTAGCAGCTTTACTTTCTTTCTCTGAAACCAATTGAAAGTTTCCTTGGCTGTGTGTTTGGGATCATTGTTTGGCTGAAATGTAGGCCCTCGTTTCATCATCCTGGCAGATTTTTATCAAGAATATCAAGTTACATTTGTCACTTCATCTTTACTTCAGTGATATGAAGTTTTCCAGTTCCATATGCTCACACAGCCCCACATCATGATGTTCCCACCTCCAAACTTCACTGTTGGTGTGGTAGTTTTTGGGTGATATGCAGTGCCTTTTGGCCTCCAAACATGGTGTGTATTATGACATCCTAAAGAGATCAATTTTGGTCTCAGCTGACCATACTATATTCTCCCAGTATTTCACAGGATTCTCAAAATGTTGAGCAAGCATTAAATGTGCTGTTACAAGCTTTTTGGAAGGCTGGTTTAACATCAGCGGTATACTGCCGGATCTAGCACAAATGCAGTACAGTTCAATGCAGTTCACAGGCATCGCAGCAAGCTTCAGTCACATGCAGTCATGTGACCGGAGCTTGCCGCGATGCCTATGAACTGTATTGAACTGTACTGCATTTGTGCCGGATTCGGCAATGCGGCAGAATACTGCTGATGTGAAACCAGCCATAAACTATAGTCTTGCATCGTGAGCGTGCTTACAGGCCATGGAGGTTGAGTATATTAGTTTTCTTAGAAATTATGCTCTTAACACTTCCAGATTATGGCCCCAACAATGCTTGCTGGAACCTTCAGTAATTTAGAAATTATTCTATAAAAAATGCCATCACAATAGGGTTGTGAAGGTCTTGAGACAGCACACTGGTTGTACCCATCATGAGATTTTTCTTGTGTGGAACCTTCATAAATCAGACACCTTATACATCATCGGTTGGACCAGCTGATATTTTTCACTTAGTGGCAGGATTGCTTTTTAATTACTGATAGTTTTCAGCTGCTGTCATGACTTTCCATGGCTTTTTAGGCTACATGCGCACGCTGCAGTTTTTTCTGCAACCAAAACTGCACCTTGTCAGAGAGAGACTGGAAATGTTTTAAAAAAAAAACCAAACGCTTGTTATGTAGGTACTTTTGATGCGTTTTTAGCAAGGTTTTAATGCGTTTTTAGTGCGTTTTTGTAAAGGAGAAACAAAATATGATATAATAAGATAATGGAAAGATAGCTAGATTAGATGATAGATAGAAAAAAATAGAAAGAATAGCTAGATGGATAGATAATAAGAACATATAGATTAGATAATAAAGAGTACATAGAAAAAACTGCGAGAATAGCTTGATAGAGCGATAGCCAGCTTTGTTAGCTGTTTTTTTTTTTTAATTTTTGGGGGTAAAAAAAATGACGTAGGGTCCCCCCCTTTTTCATATCAAGCACAGGAAAAGCAGCAGCTGCAGACTGTTACCCTCAGCCGTCTGCTGTACCTTGGCTGGTTTTAAAAAATAGAGGGGATCCCATGTTTTTTTTTTTATTTTAATTATTTGATTAAAAAAAATGAGGTGTGGTCTCTCCATTTTTCTAATGCAGCAGATAACTGGGGGCTGATATTGGGGTGGGAAGGGCCATCGTTATTTAGCCCTTTCCAGTCTAACAATAGCAGCCCACAGCCACCCCTGAAGTGGCGCATGTATAAGATGCGTCAATTTTGGCGCTGGACCCGGCTCTTTCTGTTGTCCTGGTGCAGTGGCAATCGGGGTAATAAGGGGTTAATGGCAGCCCATAGCTGCCACTAAGCCCTAGGTCATTGATGTTAGGAGTCTGAGACACCCCACATCAATAATCTGTAAATGAAAGTAACTAACCACAAACAGTCCAAAAAAATCCTTTATTTGAAATAAAATAAAACACCCTCTTTCACTTTATTAACTCCCAAAATACCCCTCCAGGTCCTAATTAATCCACACGAGGTCCCACGACGCTTCCAGCTCTGCTACATTCCTATCCTGCCACAGCCAGCAGTCATACAGCATGGCTGCCAGCTGTGAGTGTGGACATAGCCGCAGCGACCAGAATGAACTGGGGTGAACCCCTGATGTCACAGCTGTGGGTCCCGCAGTACGGCTGGTGTCGCAGCAATGACATCATGGATTCACTGCGGTTCAGGCTGCTACTGAAGTGAGCCGCTCGATCGGCAGTGCCATCACTCACGTGAGTCCTCCAGCTGTGGCTCACTTCAGTAGTGGCCTGATGTGCGCTCACAGGTGGAGGACTCGAGTCGTCACAACAAACCACCCGAGTGACTGAAGTGAGCCGCGTTATCAGCGGTGCTGTAACTCAGGTGTTTGCTTTCACAGCTCGAGTCCTCCACCACATGTAGAGCGAACTCTCTTCAGTGCTGTACGATGTAGACACACCCACCGGTGGCTGTGATTGGTTGCAGTCAGACACCTGTCACTCAACATGGGAGCTAGTCTAACTAGACGAGGGAGGAGTCAATATGTATGAGGCTAATGAGCGGGTCGGAAGAAGATGAGAGGCGAGGGAGCAGTGTGACAACCGGTGATCAGTGAGTATGTAGTGCTTGGGGAGAAAGAGAGAGCGCGCAAGAGACACACTGACACGGACACCGACACACAGAAATCGGCATGTCAAAATCACTCCAGCATTGATTTTGTCATTCTGGAACTAAGTTGGTGAGCTGCGTTTTTGTTGACAAAACCGCAGGTAAAATGCATGCAAAATGCACGCCAAACGCACCAATTTGATAGCATGCATTTTTCCTTGCGTTTTTGATGCCCTCATTGATTTCAATGGGTGACAAATGTTGACAAAAACGCAAGAAAGAATGAATATGCTGCTTCTTTATTGTCACAAACTTTGGACAAAAAAACCCGCAGACAAATAAACTGCAATGTGCGCATAGCAAATCTGACTTTTCATAGACTTTGCTGGGAAGTCAGATGTCATAAAGTTCTGACAACAAAACTGCACCAAAAAACCATGACAAAAATGCGACAAAAAAAACGCAGCGTGCGCATGTAGCCATGCACTGCTCTTTCTTCACGTGTTCAATACTTTAACGTGTAATTTCTCTTTATTACATGGGGGAACACTATTCTCCTTAAGGAGACTTTGCAAGCCAGCCTGGCTGCCAAGTAAGGGGACTTATAGCTGCCACGCCCCTCTAAGAAATATTCAAATTGTCTCTCCAGTAAAGGAGACAAACTCTAGCACAGCGCCACCTATTGGAAGTAGCGATCCTAAAAGTCACACTTTCACTGTGACTTTTAGGATCGCTACTTCCAATAGGTGGTGCTGTGCTAGAGTTTGTCTCCTTTACTGGAGAGACGATTTCTTTATTACATATAATTTATGGACATCTAATGTTCAATTTCTTTACCTGTGTACTGGGTGGTGTTGTTATGGACATCTGGTGAGAAATATACATCAATAGTACCTTTAGAAATGTACACTACACACAAAAAGTTAGGCATATGTGACTTTCCGGTGAAATTTATGGAAAACAAAAAAAGTTCACGCTAAAGTGATATTTTTATTAGGAAAGTAAGGATTTTAACTAAGAAGCACACAATGGTAATTTCCACATTTCAAACAATTTATTGAAACAAAAGCAAACAACAGTAGTTGGTATACCCAAACCAAAAATGTCAATTTCTCAATAACTTGTCATGTGGCCTTCAGCATCAATTACAGCTTGACAACAATGTCTCATGCTCTTCACAAGTTGAGTTATTGTCTGCTGAGGCATGACATTCCATTCTCCTTGAAGGACAGTGTGATGCCCCTGCAGTAACCAGGTGTCAAAAAACAAGGTAACAGCTCAGGTCCTACATAACTGTGCCAGTCAGTACACACACTAGCACACCAGGACACTTACACTCACAACCAGGGCGGGAGACCCCCCCTTAGAGCCAGGTGATAGGGCTGGGCACTGTGAGCTAACAGGCAGCCAACTTGGAAGGGATGGACCAGACCTGGGGGAGGAGCGAGTGACCTGGGAAGTGTGGCTAGTCAGCGAAAGACAGAGAGAGAGAAAGGAGTTGAAAGAATGGAGTTGAGGAGTGAGAAGTGAGCGGTAGTAAAAGGACAGGTGTCAAGATAGACAACGGAATCTTGAGACACAGTGAAAGTAGCAAAGACCTGAGTAGAAAGATCAGCCACTTAGAGAACAAAGTAGCTGGAGAGCGAGAGAGCAAGCTCCAAGGACAGAGGGATTCTGTGGGGTGGACATCCAGGGCTGCCAGTACTTTGCACGCATGTGGTGCAGATCCCAGAACAGACCAGGACTTCAAGCCATCTGTTAACTCTACCAGGCGGGACATATTCCCTTAAAATAGTCCAAGCTGCCTGCGGCAGAACGCAGACACCAGACTGACCTCCAGGAGCTCCACACCAGGGAGGACCGACAAATACACGAGAGTGCATCGGTGGGAGAGTGGCACCACGTTGTCTGGCACAGCTATAGTGGACTCGGGCGCACCTGGGATCCAGCACATCTCCAGGGTTCGAAAACCAATAGTAAGTAAAGACAACCAAACTGCACTCCCGTCTGGACTGATTTATTGCCCTGAGCCTCCACGTTAACCCCTCACCTACCCCTGGGAAAAAAGACCTGCTCGCAGAGGGCTTCACCGTTCATGCTGCCCCCATCCATCATCCCCAGCGGGAACCCGAAGTGGCGGCCCTACCATCCCTGGCCGCACACCGAGAGTGGCGTAGTCAGACTATATTTTTCTTTTTATTTAAAACTGTTCGACAGTGCCCCCGGATCTGGAAACCCTCGAGCCACGGAACGTCCGGAAGCAAGCAGCCCGGCTGCCCCGGGGCGCAACAGCAGCCCTCAGGTCATTACATTTCTGGGGTACAAAGTAACAAGCCTCTACACAGCGACAGTCCTATAGGATTTCTATGGGATTACAGTCTGGAGAAAGTGCAGGCCACTCCATTTGAGGTACTCCAGTCTCTAGCAGCTATTCCCTAAGGATATGACAACAGTGGTCAGTACTCTCCTTAATGTCTCCAGAATCATTGTGGGCCATCATTTCTACTCAGCATGAATCAACTTTCATCAATGAACAGCACTGAGGCTCATTGTTCCCTTGTATAGCGATACGATAACTCCTGTGCCTGGTAGTGGAGTCAGGTACCCTTGCAAGTCATCTAGCATGCAGAACACGCTGATATAAACGGTTTAGAGGTGACACTTGGTTGCCTCTCATTTCCCTTATATGTGCCTGGAGTTGTGTAGCAGTGGCATTTATGGTCCAGTCCAGAAAGGCATTGTTCACAATTATTGATGAGCGAATACTAACTATATGTGTTCAGATCATTTGTAAGGAATTTTAAAGTACTATTTCGGTATTTGTCACAAATAATTAACCTAATGCAAGTCAATGGGGAACCCATCGCCTTGTATTGGGTTCATTTATTTCTGGTGAATACCGGAATAGTACATTGGAATTCGTTATGAATAATTAGAACCCGAATAGTTAGTATTCACTCATCAATATTCACAATTAAGTGGTCTTAAAGGGAACCTGTCACCACTTGTTTGCCCTATAAGCTGCAGCCAACACCAGTGGGCTCTTATATATAGCATGTTAGAATGCTGTATACAAGAGCCCAGGCCGCTGTGTAGAACATAAAAAACACTTTATAATACTTACCTAAACCGGTGTCTACGGTGGATGTGGCTCAAATGGGCGTCTTCGTCCTCTGGTGCCAGCGCCTCCTCTTTCGGCCATCTTCTGAAGCAGTGGTGCATGACGCGGCCAGCGTCATCCACACTCGCCAGCATTCGGGTCCTGAGCAGGCGCACTTTGATCTGCCCTGAACAGGGGAGATCAAAGTATTGCAGTGCGCCTGCGCGGGACCAGCGAGTGTGTATGACAAAGACGCGTCATGCACCCTGGCAGCTTCACACGATGGAGGACAAACATGGCCGAAAGAGGAGGCACCGGCACCGGAGGACAACGACACCCATTTGAGCAACATCCACCGTAGACACCGGTTTAGGTAAGAGAGGGGAGCCAGCACGATCTGAAATTGGCATGCATCATATAAAAAGTGAAAATTCACAGATTTATTCCAACTGTACTACAATAAAAAAATGAGATTTTTAGCAAATAATTGATCAATTTTTTGAGCCACCCCTGCCAACGTCACGGCAAATCTCAATAGGGGGGTCCTACTCTACATTCTGTATTTCATGTGCCATGCGGCCTCCTAGATAAAGTTAAAAGCAGAACCATAATAGAGCACACATACCTGTAACCTGTATATAACCGCTTCTATGTTGCAAAAAAGGCACTTGTGGATAGAGACCAGCCCAGGTCCCAGCATGTGGAGCAAGCTCTGCACCATACCAGGACTATATCAGAACTGATCCTCCCAGTGCCAAACAGCAACCATTGATAAAGGCGGACCAGATCCAAGATGGTGCTTAATTAGCATTGCCTGTGGAAAGGGGTGAGATAACTGAATCTGAACAGCTACCAACAGGAGGAATACATAGCAAACCAAAATCAGGCGTGCATGGCATGGTGGTGACCGGCCACCAGAATTTGTAGCATAACTACGACCAAACAGAGAGAGAGGGGAGCCAGCACGATCTGAAATTGGCATGCATCATATAAAAAGTGAAAATTCACAGATTTATTCCAACTGTACTACAATAAAAAAATGAGATTTTTAGCAAATAATTGATCAATTTTTTGAGCCACCCCTGCCAACGTCACGGCAAATCTCAATAGGGGGGTCCTACTCTACATTCTGTATTTCATGTGCCATGCGGCCTCCTAGATAAAGTTAAAAGCAGAACCATAATAGAGCACACATACCTGTAACCTGTATATAACCGCTTCTATGTTGCAAAAAAGGCACTTGTGGATAGAGACCAGCCCAGGTCCCAGCATGTGGAGCAAGCTCTGCACCATACCAGGACTATATCAGAACTGATCCTCCCAGTGCCAAACAGCAACCATTGATAAAGGCGGACCAGATCCAAGATGGTGCTTAATTAGCATTGCCTGTGGAAAGGGGTGAGGTAACTGAATCTGAACAGCTACCAACAGGAGGAGCCCAGGCCGCTGTGTAGAACATAAAAAACACTTTATAATACTTACCTAAACCGGTGTCTACGGTGGATGTTGCTCAAATGGGTGTCGTTGTCCTCCGGTGCCGGTGCCTCCTCTTTCGGCCATGTTTGTCCTCCATCGTGTGAAGCTGCCAGGGTGCATGACGCGTCTTTGTCATACACACTCGCTGGTCCCGCGCAGGCGCACTGCAATACTTTGATCTGCCCTGTTCAGGGCAGATCAAAGTGCGCCTGCTCAGGACCCGAATGCTGGCGAGTGTGGATGACGCTGGCCGCGTCATGCACCACTGCTTCAGAAGATGGCCGAAAGAGGAGGCGCTGGCACCAGAGGACGAAGACGCCCATTTGAGCCACATCCACCGTAGACACCGGTTTAGGTAAGTATTATAAAGTGTTTTTTATGTTCTACACAGCGGCCTGGGCTCTGATATACAGCATGTTAGATTGCTGTATAGAAGAGCCCACTGACAGGTTCCCTTTAAATGCGGGCTGAGGCCAAAGGACATCCACTTCTAGGCCTTTGTGTGACTCTTCCAGTCTCTCTGTTGCAGCCTCCTGACAACTTTGTGACACAAAGGTCCGTGGCCATTCCCGTGTGAGTACATTTTGTTTGAACAGTATGATGAGGAATAACAATTTTAACTGAATCCCGAAATGTAGTTGGCCATTCATGGATCAAAAACCTGTTGTCAATTTTGCCAATAAGCTCCTTACTAGAAAACAGCAAGTTGTGCAAAAGCACTGAAACACTGAACAGTTGGATATGTGCATTTGAAAGTTTAGAAAAAGGTCACATTAAGTTTACCTGAAAAGGATAGAGTGCATTTTAGGATCATCCTGAAATTTCACTCAACATGCAAATATTCCTAACATTTTGAGATTAGTGTATTTTTTTTTTTAAATCAGATAAATTTTTATTGCATTTTAAAACTTTCATAAACATAACAACAAATTGTGAGGATAGTCCTCACCCATACCCCCTCCTCTCCCTCCCCATCCCCCCACCCTCTTCCGGTCGACAGTCTCACCCCTCCACTCTCTACATCCCTCTTTATTCACATAATGACCTACCCTCCTTATTTCTCAGCCACTGCGATCTTTCCTTTCCTACCTATAGTCTAAATATCCTATCTTTCAGTAGATCAAATGACGCTAATCCTGGAAAGTCCAGCCACTTGCTCCAGATCTTCTCATATCGAGTTTTCATTCCCCTTTTAATATACCGTATTTTTTGGACTATAAGACGCACCCTTGTTTTAGAGGAGGAAAAAAATAGAAAAAAATAAAATTAAAGTAAAAGAATGTGGTCATGACACAATTATTTTACTGCTGACAGTGTTACTGAGGTAATAATATCCCCAAATTCTGTCCTCATATCCTCCATTCTGGGTACCTTCCAGGTATATATGGCCCCCATCGTGGAATATGTATGTTCCCCATCATTGTATGTGTGATCCTCCAATCTGGTGTGTGTGTGTGTGTGTGTGTGTGTGTGTGTGTGTGTGTGTGTGTGTGTGTGTGTGTGTGTGTGTGTATGTATGTATGTATATATATATATATATATATATATATATATAAATATAGTGTGTGTGTGTGTATATGTGGAGGTGGCACTGAGCTATAGCTTGTTTGTTTAAACGTAATAAGAATATCTGTGTATATAACTAAATCAAAATCTAGATGTAGATGCAAAATTATCTGTCTGTCTATGTAGCCATTGCACAGACCTATAGTATAATTTAAAGTTGTATAGTCATGAAGGGGTTAACCAAAGATAATGAAGCCAAAATGTGAAGCTACAAACTCTTATCGGTAGTGTCCACACAGAAAGAATGTTTTAATGAACATCTGCTGGGAGAAATAGGGGAGTGACACTCCCATAAACTCTGTATCATTTTCAAGGCCGAAGGTGCCTTCTGTAATAATTAAGTTTCTTTCAATATAATAATGAGCTCAGTGGGTATTGCTGACTCAAGGAGAGAGCATGTTGTCTGTGTGTTCTTTGTCTTATATACATTGATATATATCGGCACTGGTATACAGCATTAATGGGGCACCGTCTCTGGATCCTAAATGAAGACTCCATTAGCAGTCTTCACCCAAAATTCCTCCCTTGACAGTTTGGCGCACCAACGTGGAGCTCCTTCAAGGACGCATTACCGACCTGGAGATACCGATGGTTTGGACGTCGCGGACTGAGATCTCCCTCTCCTCCAAACAGGCTGATCACCTCCGACCCCACGGGTAAGTGTTACATACTGTGTATTCACTACTGTTGTGGTTGGTTTTGGAGAGGAGGGAGTGACGGGCTGTGTGTCCATATCGGTGTTAAAAGGTACCTGATTGTGACTCAGGGGTAGTGCCCGCTGGAGCTCAGAGCACGATCCCAGCCCTGAGGTGTGGATTGAGTGTCACATGGGATCCAGAGGACGGTTGTTAGGGCAGGAAAGACGGTGGTGGCTGGATATAGCTAGTTAGACTGACCCAGTCTGTAATTAAAGACGCGGGGGGGTTCCCGTGGCTGAAGATAGGGATTAGGATATTAATTTTGGTGCAGCTGATCAAGTCCGGAGGGAATACATTTTGTACCCCTCCTCCATATCACGGGATACCCTTATTACTATATAGCTGAGGAGTTGCCAGCTAGTATAGAGGTGTAGCCTTAGGTGCCGGCCGGACTCTAACGTTCACCGCATAGTTATATTAGTGTAATCCAGACACCACCACCATAGCAAAAATGTTCAGACAGAGGAAACAGAAAGCTGAGAGGCCTGAAGGTTCACAGAATGTGTTAGAGCTAGTTGCAGAGAGAGAAGGGAAGAAAGCTGTACGCCATGCCTTGGAGATTTTTAAAATGTTAGAATTACCAAAAGGAGGTCGGTTACAACCGTCACTATGGGCAACAGCATTGAAAGCAAAAAAGGGCAAGTTACAAGACAGGAGATTGTTGAATGATGCAGAATTGTTTGGCAGAATATCGCAGGCATTGCTATCAGAAAGATATATTGAGGTTGAAGATGAAGATGAGCAAGGGGATGTTGTGTTTTTCTATATGTTACCCGAGTCTGAGGACAGATCTGAGGGTCCTCCGACAGGTTGTTTTGTTGCTGCCCCACAACCTGATCCCCATTCTATTCCCCCGTCCCGGAGATATTCACAGATGCTGCAGTCACTAGACAGCATCCCTTAACCCTTTCCACACCCATACCCCTTTTCCCTCCCATACCTGCAATGCCGTCTCTCCCCTCATCGGCCAGTCTGCCGTCACACTCCCCAATTATCAATTCCCTCCCCTTGGATCCCCCTTTTTTCCTTAGGACACATAGTGAGCCTTACCCCAAACCTGACAAGGAACAGCCCTCATTTAAATATGTCCCTTTCAACCCCACCCAGTCAGCGGCATTAATCCCCTGCCTGCCAGATCCCAGCATTAACCCTATGCGATTTTATAGGAAGATGCTACAGGTCCATCAGTTATACTCAGCTGCGCGGAAAGACCTAGATAATCTCACCAAAGTAAAAGCAGGAGACAGTTTTTGGCCCTTAATGGAACCCCATCTCACAATGCCCCCAGGCACTGATGACACTATTTTTTAAAGTGAACAACAGTATTGTGCCGCTTTAAAAAGATGGGCTCTAGATCAATTTGTGTATACAACCGCGCCGGTGCAGCCCCCACCACAGCCCATGCCCCGACAGGGCCCAAACCCCATATACGTAGCTCCCAATCAACAAAACCAGCAGAGCCAGCAACAGAATTGTTGGCATTGTGGTCAGTTTGGTCACTATCAAAGAAAGTGTCATGCCCCCAAATCTCAGTGTTTGGCCAGGTACCCTCAAAACCGTAACCAAAACTTGCAACACATAAATTTACAATAAAGGTGTTCCCTGTAGATTCAGTAATGATCTACCTGAAGCCAGGTGTGCCTTTTCCCAGAGTATCACAGTATCCCTTTAAATCAGTTTTAGGAGATTTTGCAAGATACTGCCCACAGTCCGGCTGCACCCAGGAGTCTGCCCCAACCTTCCCTAATGATACAGGGGGGAGCCCCGGACTGCTTGTTTTTGTTGCAGTGATTTCCAGTCCCAAGCTACCCGCTCTAATGATGCTCTCCATTCCACTCCATCAATCTTAAGGTTTCTATAATATATCTTTCTGTAGTACCTTTGTTTCTGCTGGCTGACACGGTACAGAAATATATTTTATATATTTCTATAGTGAAAGTTCTGCCCATGTTTTTTTTCTTGTATCTGTTTTTCCCACCAGCTGTTCT
Organism: Anomaloglossus baeobatrachus; assembly: GCF_048569485.1. Classification (NCBI taxonomy): domain Eukaryota; kingdom Metazoa; phylum Chordata; class Amphibia; order Anura; family Aromobatidae; genus Anomaloglossus; species Anomaloglossus baeobatrachus. The sequence continues at coordinate 371,135,312 of NC_134354.1, read as the reverse complement.
AACATCGCACATCCTGAAGGAGACAGGGGGGCATACGTCAGCGCAGGGATGTGTGGGAGTGTATTTTTCAGTAAGCTGCTGCTAGTCACAAGTTGTAGAGAGCAGGAAAAAAAATAATAAATAAGGAAGTAGAGAAAAGTAAAAAAACAAAAAAAATGAAAAAGGTAGCTTCAGCAGATTTACAAAGCTGTTTCTGTCTTATGTACTAACCAGTGCTTTTTCCGGCTGGTGGAGTGGATTTTGTTTAATCTTTAGAGTTCAAAATTTTATAGGAGATTATCAATAGTATTCTGCTGCTATTTAAATAATTAAATTAATTTTGCAGGGAAAAGTATATTTTTTAAAATATACAAATTAGTTTTTTTTGTTTTTATCGTTATGTTTTTGTTTTGTATTATTTTTGCATACAAACTGCCAATATTGATTATTTTCCTTTTTTTTTTGTAGATACAGAATATCTATGAACCCTGTTGTAAGGTTTTAAAATTTCCCAGTAGAGTATAAGTTATCTTTATCGGTTGGTTAATTATATTGTTTACTGTTATAGATCTATATATTTTGCCAAAGTAGTATATAAAAAGGGAGGAAGTAGATATCTATTGCATTTTTCCAGCAGTAGACATATTGGATAGGCTTTAAAGCAGGCTTTAAAGCTGGCCTTTCTTTTGCAACAGTTATGTCATGTTTATTGGATTATTATGAATGTAGGAATATATGTCTGTTATAGGAATGATCTAATCTATATTTCTTTTAGTTTTTGTTTTTATAGATGGAACAAGATGATGGTTGATTCTGCACTGGATATGCTACAATTTGCACAACATGAGGTAGTCTAAATTTAGGCCACTCCCTCCCCTCCTATCGGTACGAAAGGAAGTGATGTAAGTGCCTCTCTAGATGGGTGGAGCAGAGGTAGGTAAGATAGTCAAAATGTATGTAGGATGTAGATCTTTCCTGTTGTCAAATAAGCTAGGTATGACGAAAAGAAAGTCTAGATCTGAGCTGATGGAATCGGATGGAGATCCCCGCACAGGTGCAGCGGACCAAGAAGCAGTGAACGGGCCTAGAGTTGAGGAGTCCTTTACCATGCATAAAGACCATGCCTCGGTGACACCGGTCACGTCAGTGACTTCTGTCACTCCTTGTGTTCTTAAACCCCTACAGGATCAAGTGAACCAATAAGGAGTGGAGTGCGCGACGGAGGGAGCCGGCTGACTGAGGAAGGTCTGTGGATGAAGGGCGGTAAGCTTTCTCTGCCATGAGATCTCTTCTTAATGATGGCCCAAGTAACATGGACTAACATCTGTGAAAGTTAGATATCAGTGTGCGCTTTGGTGACGCCAGGGTTCAGTACCCAGGTAGATAAACTCACCCGGTCTTGTAAAACACGATTTTGAAACAATGAAGAAAACTGTAAAGAGTCCGTAGAAACACCCTGCACCTGCTCTACCCATTCTTAGAGACTGCAAACTGATTATAGATGTTTATAATGAGCACGTTGTATGCAAGTCTGTGCGTGTTGTGTAGATTTCTTTCCAGGTCTGGTCAGAGGCTTTCCAGTGCAGAAAACGACGTCATTGCTGAAAATCCACATAATGCAAGTGATCCTAAATCAGTTAGTAGTATATGGTTTTCGGTCAGGAGACTGATTAATCCTAAAAGGATACAGAAAATTCGATAAAGCTCAACGGCAGGACAGCATTGCAGAAGGGTCGATCCACCGGAGCTGCACTAAGCGTCCTGCTCATATTTATCCTTTACAAAAAACCTGTACAGTCCCAAACCATCATTGCCGAAACAGTTAGAAGAGAGGACTTAGAGAACCTTGAGACATGGGAAAGTCCAACTACAAAGGGTGAGGACTCGCCTAGGGGTCCCTGGTCTCAAACCGGTGAAGAAATCCCATTCCCCTCTCCACCCATGCCTCAACGTTCAGTCAGGCAGGATTTCCCAACAGATCTTTCTTCCTCTTTTCCTAAGGGAACACAGTACCCTTAGTATTTGGAAATGGCAGAAGTAAGTCAAGGGGGGACTGTTGAGGGTACGAATTGAGTAGTCGAAAATACTTAATTCAGCCATTTCATAGACCCAAAAAATGTGGTTTGGTTAATGTAATCTAACCATTTACAAATGTTTTTGTTTCCTACTAATTTCAGTGATTTTCCTTAATACAAAATGCTAGATATGGATTCTCTCATCTCAGGAAAAGTTTTAGAAGAGCCTATCCCATCAGGCTGATGTCTCCCCGGCCTAGTCTGCTGAGCATTGGCAGTGACACGCGAGTTGACGTCACATCTCAAAAACCAATGGACGCGACACAACCGAAGCAGAAAGCGGCCGCTATTCAACCCATTATCCCAGAAGGTTTTTCCAAGTCTGGGCCACAAACTGTTCACATGAAGCCTCATCATGTTTTGTTGTTTTTTTTTTATCAAGAGCAGATTATCCAGATTCACAAAGTGGCCCTAAGTGGACTAGCACTGACTAAGCATCCTCCTTTTTGTTTCATATCCGGAAAGAACCATGGACAATTTCCAAATGTCCTTTTGTTTTTTTTAATTATGTGGTAATTTTTAAATAAGGTTTAGATTCAATTTTTCTTAATCAGTATAATGTGTTCTAATAAGAGTAATAATGCCAATTCTAATAGCCCCTATAAATCATAGTTATATTTAATAAATAAAAATAAGTACTTAAGGGGGAGCTAAAAAAAAAGCCTATAGTGTTAAATTAAACAACCGATTTCATGAAAAGCCCGCATATATAGATATAGATATAGATATAATTAAAGTCCCAAGGGCAATAGGTCACAAATAAGTCCCAAATAATAAAATATATCTAAATGGAGAACATTTTTAAATTTAAGGTTAATAATATTCACAGATATTTTATTAAAGGGGGGACTGTGGAGGTGGCACTGAGCTATAGCTTGTTTGTTTAAACGTAATAAGAATATCTGTGTATATAACTAAATCAAAATCTAGATGTAGATGCAAAATTATCTGTCTGTCTATGTAGCCATTGCACAGACCTATAGTATAATTTAAAGTTGTATAGTCATGAAGGGGTTAACCAAAGATAATGAAGCCAAAATGTGAAGCTACAAACTCTTATCAGTAGTGTCCACACAGAAAGAATGTTTTAATGAACATCTGCTGGGAGAAATAGGGGAGTGACACTCCCATAAACTCTGTATCATTTTCAAGGCCGAAGGTGCCTTCTGTAATAATTAAGTTTCTTTCAATATAATAATGAGCTCAGTGGGTATTGCTGACTCAAGGAGAGAGCATGTTGTCTGTGTGTTCTTTGTCTTATATACATTGATATATATCGGCACTGGTATACAGCATTAATGGGGCACCGTCTCTGGATCCTAAATGAAGACTCCATTAGCAGTCTTCACCCAAAATTCCTCCCTTGACATATATAGTTATATAGTGTGTGTGTGTGTGTGTGTGTATATAGTTATATAGTGTGTGAGTGTGTGTGTGTGTGTGTGTGTGTGTGTGTGTGTGTGTGTAATATATATATATATATATATATATATATATATATATATATATATATATGATCCAACCCCATCCAGGTGTACAGTAATGCCTATACTATATTATTTATTGCCTTACTTTTACTGATGTGATGCTCACCATGCTTCAGTTTGGTCCTGGCATTACAAACAAAGTCTCCCATATCTCAAGAACCTGCAGTGATGTAATGAAGAGGCGGGCACTGTGCTGTTCTGTGCCGTTCTGGCCACCCCTCTGCATTACATCACTGTAGGTCCTTGTCAGCTACGGGAGACTGTTTCTAGTGCAGAGGAAGGATCAAAGTGAAAGTAATTTGAGCACTCAGCACAGAGACTGCGGCTGTGCTGTGAAGGTATGCCGTGCTCTGGGCCGGACACTGCAGTGATCTGCACTTCCCCCGGGCCAGACATGACTGCAGCGGCCCCCTGCTCCTGCCTCCTTCACAGCGGACACACAGTCTCCCCAGCCTCTGCAAGAAGCCGGCGTCTGGAGCTCCCACGTGTGTCCGCTGTTTACATTAAACAAGTATTCATTAGCTGCTCCTCACCCCCGCTGACTGCAGAGAGAGGTGGGCGGGGAGCAGCTAATGAATATTCCTTTACTTTAAGCAGCGGGCACACGTGGTTTCTCCAGCCGCCTGCTTCCTACAGCACAACCCTCCCTGCCTCCTGTGATCCCACTGCATAGCACTGACTCCCCACAGCTCCCTACCCCGCAGCTTCAGACCATAAGACGCACCCCACACTTTCCTCCCAAAATTGGAGGAAAAAAGTGCGTCTTATGGTCCGAAAAATACGGTAAACATTTTTCTCCATATAAATAATATAATTCACTTTTTCAACAAATTCCTTACTTGTTGGTGCTTTTTCAGATAGCCAATACAAGGCAATTAGTTTCCTTGCTGCATACAACAATCGTGCCACTGCCAGTTTCTCTTGTTCATCTGTCCCCACTTCATCCACATAGCCCAGCACACATATCAGTGGGTTTCTGGGTAGGTCCACTTGCATCACTGATTGAATTAAATTTAACACTGTGATCCAGAACCCTTGTAAACACGGGCATTCCCACAACATGTGCATGATCCCTGCTTCTTCCACCGTACATTTTGGACACTTGGAATCTGTTCTCACTCCCACTTTCTTCATCCACACGGGGGTTCTATATACTCTGTATACAACATATAATTGCGATAGCCGTTTTGCCTCGCTCAGAGATATGTTGATGACATATTGCAAAATAGACTCCCATTTCTCCTCCCCAATTTCTCCCAAATCTTCCACCCACCTTGCATATGCACCAATTTGTTGCCTCCCAACCGACATGGACAGAAGTCCCCCGTAGACCATCGATATACATCCTGCTGTCCCTCTCTGCGTCCCTAATATATTAATTACACTATCTGATTGTATAACAATTGGTGTTATTCTGTTCTGCGATTCAAATGCGTGACGTAGCTGCAGGTATTTATAAAACATACTATGTCCAAGTGGGAAGTCTTAGCAGTACTTCAAAAGTCTTAAATATGTTTCCATCCATCACTTGGGAGAGGTACCAGATACCAATTCTCCTCCATTGCCCAAATTTTTAAGGGATAAAAATTCCGGAATGTTGGGGTTGTCCCACATGGGGGTATATCTAGTGAACCTGGTTACCTGTCTCATCTGTTTGATCCTACCCCATACTTTATCTATCAACTGTATAGTAGGATATAATGCAGAGTGTGGACGAAACTTTCCCGCCTCCAGACTTGCCAGCAGAGGACCTTTTCCGATCACATACTGTAATATTTTCCCCGCCAACGTCTCCAAACCTGTCACACCCCACCCCACCATGTGTTGGCTCTGGGCAGCTAAGTAATAGCACCAAGAATTAGGTAGAGCCAGTCCCCCTTCGTCTTTTGGTCTCTGTAAATATTGTAACCTCATCCGTGGGCGCTTTCTTCCCCAGATTAAGCCTCGGAAAATAGAATTTATTTTATAAAACCTATTTTGAGGTAGCCATACCGGGGCGTTTGGAGCACATAGAGCAGTTGGGGCATTAGTATCATTTTAGCTAAGTTGACTCTGCCCACCACCGAAAGGTACAGTTTGGACCAGGCCAGAATCTTTTGTTTGAAGTTAAGTAAAAGGGGGGGGTGAGATTCAGACGTTCATTCTCAGCCAGTTTATTGGATATCATAATTCCCAGATATTTAAACTCTGACACCACCTGAACCGGAGCACAAGTCACTACTACATTGGAAGGCGTTTCATCTAGTGGCATCAAAACCGATTTGTCCCAATTTATCGTGAGCCCTGATATCATTCCAAAGTTAGATATGACCCTCATTACCGCCTCCAAGGAACTCCCTGCATCTGCCAGAAACAATAATAAATCATCCGCATACAAGGCCACTTTCTCCTTCACACTCCCATATCGGTAACCCACTACACCAGGATCCCACCGCATCACCGCTGCCAGTGGTTCATTAGCGATAGCAAACAACAGGGGGGACAGTGGGCACCCCTGCCTTGTGCCCCTATAGAGAGAAAATCTATCTGACATGCTGCCATTTGCCCTAATTCTTGCCGTAGGAGCAGAGTACAACAGCTGCACCCACCTAATATACACTTCCCCAAACCCCATTGATCGCATCGTAGCCCATAGGTATCCCTACTCTACGCTATCAAAAGCTTTGGCCGCGTCTAGGGAGAGAATAACCCGCCTCCCCTTATTTTCCGCCAGTATCTGCATATTCAGGTACAGTCTCGTAACGTTAGTTGCCGTGGATTTGTTGGGCATAAACCCTGCTTGATCTGGGTGTATTAGGGATGTAATGACTTTGGTGAGCCTATTTGCAAGCATCTTAGCCAGGAGCTTTACATCTACCGTCAATAGTGAAATCGGTCTGTAAGAGGCTGGCAAACCCGGGTCTTTGCTTTCTTTAGGGAGTACCACAATTATTGCCTCCTGCATAGACGGCATAAGCTCTCCTCTTTCCAGACATGAATTATATACCTTAAGCAGCACCGGCAGTAAAACCTCCCTATGTTGCTTCTATACTTAAGCCGGAAACCCATCTACCCCCGGCACCTTATCATTCGCCATATCACTCAGAGCTAGCTCTAACTCCTCTAAGTCAAATGGCTCATCTAGTAACTCCCTAGATTCCCTTGAGAGGACTGGCACCTGAGCTCTGCCTAGAAATTCATCCACCTCCCCCGCCTCCGGGTGCACCTTGACTGAGTATAGATCAGAGTAGAATGTTTGTAGTACTTTTAGGATCCCCGAGGTGTCCGTGACAACTGCCCCATCTACTGACTGTAACCGTGCAATATATGTCGATTCCCTCTGTGCCGCAGCTATCACTGATAATAGGTGACCCGCCCGTTCTCCATTCTCAAAGGACTGCATGGTTTGGAACATTTTCTTTCTCTCCGCTGCCTGTATGGTCAACCTATTAACCATCTTTTGAGCTGCCTTCAGCCTAGCTTTTGCCGCCGGCGTGGGGTCTGATATTAAAGCATCTTCCGCCTTCCCCAATTCCTGAAACGCAAGCTGATTCTGCCTTCTTGCTTCCGACTTTACCTTAGATATACCCCTTATATACAATCCCCTCAAGTACGTCTTCATTGCCTCCCAAACCATTCCAATAGATGCTGATCCTTCATTGAACCTAAAGCTGGGTTTACACACTGCAACATCTCAAACGACATCGCTGTAACGTCACCGGTTTTGTGACGCAATAGCGATGTTGTTTGCGATGTTGCAGTGTGTGAAACTTATCAGCGACCCGGCCCCTGCTGTGAAGTTGTAATCGTTACAAATCGTTCAGGACCATTCCTAGGTCCTTTGTTTCCCGCTGTGCAGCATGAAGTTTCAGTGTGTGAAGACTTTGCAGAGACTTTGTTAGCAACTTCCCTTTCAAAAGGCTGCTTATCAACGTCCCCAACAACCAGCTAGGTCGCTCTGCAGGTCCGGATCGCTGTTGAGTTGTTGGCCAGGTTTGCCTGTTTGACAGCTCACCAGCGACTTAGCAGAGACTTAGGGAGGTCGCTGTTACGTCACAAAACCGGTGACGTTACAGCGATGTCCTTTGCGATGTTGCAGTGTGTAAACCCAGCTTTAAGTATTCACTTAAACTATCACTAATACCCCCCCCCCCTTCTTCCACTAATTGTAACCAAAAGGGATTTAATTTCCATAAGGGTCTATTTTGGTTTTGTTGTTCCCCCAGGTCTATTTCTACACACAGGGGCGAATGATCTGATACCGTCCTGGGGAAGTATTTAGTACCCACTACCAAACCTTGCATTGCTTCATTGCCCAAGGCCAGATCAATGCGCGACAGGGATGAGAACGCAGCCGAATAACAGGAGTATTGATACACTTCCGGATGCAGAGTCCTCCACAGGTCAATCAGCGCCGTTTCTTTAAGTAAATTACCGAATGGTGTACAGTGTCCCCCCCCCATTTTTCGTACCTCATGTCTCCCTTTGTCCCAATGTGAATTCGGAATATTATTAAAATCTCATATTATCAAAAGAGAACCCCCGGAAAGTCTGCCAATAAATTTATCAGACTGAAGTAGTTTGCTGCAATATGGGGGAGGTATGTATAGGGATATAATTACTACGGCTCTTGTCCCCAGCCTACAGGAAAGACATACATACCGCCCATCTTTATCCACAATGACCTTTAGAAATTCAAACCGTGCGCCTGAGCGTACTAGTATACTGGACCCTCTGGAGTATGCAGAATATGTAGAATGATACCCCACCCTGAGCCACCTTCTACCCAGTAGATGCAGCTTCTCCGGTGTCATGTGTGTTTCCTGCAAGCAAATTAGGTCAGGTTTTTCTGTGCGTAAAAATTGAAATACTGCTTGCCTTTTGATACTAGAGGCTAAGCCCCTAACATTCCAACTAATTAGCTTAATGCGTCCCGCCATATGATTAATTGACAAATTCTCGTTCTCCCAGAGCTCAATAGGCCAAATGAGACTGTCGACCGGCCCACCCTCCCCCTTCCCCCCAATATAAACACCCCCCACAACAATAAACATAGTAACACATCGTTGCCACCAGTCCCCTTTGTATCAGGGACGGAGGGCATATGTTTGCCTTGGCAAGTCTGCGAGATACCGCATCCATCTTTTGTCGTGTTTCCTCTTTTACAACGGACAGGGCCCTATCAACCATCAATAACACAAGAACCAGGACCTCCAGGAGGGGCGGACCCCGCCTGTTTGTCGTGCACGGTATCCGGCTGTCCATCTGATCAGTATTGCAGTCCTGCCATATTATCGCAATGCCCCCTTTTTTTTTATTAAGGGGGAAGAACGAAAGCAAGTTACGGGAAAGAAGAAGGGAGCAAAAAAAAAGGGAGAAAGAAAGGGGGAGGGGAAGTGGGTAAAACAAAAGAAGAGAGAGAAAAGTAGCATAAGAAGAAGACAGAGGGTGGAATAAGAGGAGCGAGGGGGGAGACAAAGAAAAACAAAAAAAAGAGGGGGGGGGAGAATGAAACTTAATTCAGTATTTATGCATTGCGAGTCTAGTATGAGTTGGAAAGTCCCTTTCCATAGCCAGGATTCCATTTCCTCCCATCCTCAGTGGTGTTTGCAAACCCCTTTCCTCTAGAGTCATTAAATGTAGATTTAAATTTAGATTGCCGAGGTAAACAAAAAAGAAAAAAAAAATGTTTTTTAAAATTTTCAAACAGGAACTCCTCCCCGGCAACCATAGCATAGTATTTTTCGTCTACACCACTGCATGCGATGAGAGGTAGGGTGTCCCCAAAAGTCAGTCTCCAGCTTCCTCTTCACGACCCTCCCGCCGCAAGCGTTGTTCATTGCTATCCAGCCATCTTAGCGCTTCCTTAGTATCCAGGAAAAAGTGCACTATTCTTCCAGCTACCACTCTGAGTTTCGCCGGGTACATCACGGAGTATACCAGATTCAGTTGTCTCAGCCTTCTCTTGATGTCAATGAACTTGGCTCTTTGCTTTTGCACTTCTATGGAGTAATCTGGAAAAAATGGATATCTTTGAGCCATTGATAATCAAGTCCGGGTGTCTTCTGGCATGCTTCAAGATATTATCCGTCTCTGTAGTGCAGTATTTTGGCCAGGACAGGTCGCGGTGGGTGTCCAGGAGGCGGGTGGGAAACCTATGGGCTCTTTCCACCGCATATAGAGGGGTGAGATGCTCAGATCCAATTTTACTTTTCAGCCATTCCTCAAAACATTCAGTTGGGGATGTACCTTCCACTTTCTCTGGAACGCCAATTATTCTCAGGTTGTTACGCCTTGATCTATTTTCAAGGTCATCCGTTTTTGCTAGGAGTGCTGCTATTTGCTGTGCTGCACGCTGCCAGTCTCTGTCAGATCCTGCCATGTGGTCCTCAATGATACTGACTCTCTGCTCAACATCTCCTGTTCTCTCTTTCACTTCATGAAGCTTGTGCCGCATGGATGCCATGTCTTCTCTCAGGCTCCCCAGCTGCAGGGTCACCTCAGTAATAGATGCCCTGCATAGCATTACTGCTGTGAGGATGTCTCTCAGTGTGGGCTCTTCAGGGGTATTCTGTGTCAGCTCCCCTAGCTGTGCTGCCTGAGATCTGGGATTTGTCTCTGCCATGCAGGCCTGAGCTCCCTCGCTGCTCTCACCCCTCTCCCCTCCTGCACTCAGCACCATGCTGTCTGCAAGTCCCATATTCATCTGCAGCTCACCTCTCACTGTCTCTCTGTGATGGGCACCGCTCTCCTGCCTGGCAAAACGTTCCAGCCGTGTTGTAGCCTGTCTTCTGGTCTCCTCAGTGTCTGCACCATTATCTTTTCTCTGCTCCATGCTGCCCACGGCACCATCTTGATTCTGCTCCTCCACTTCTCCCACCTGCTATTTCAGCCCCCTCCTTGTCATATCTGTGCCAGTAAGCAATGCAATCAGGTCAGGGGGGTCAGAGAGTCATCCAGCTGCAGCCTGTGACTTCTGAGAGTGTTTTTTGGGGTTTTTTTCCCTAGGGATTTTCTAGATGCTTGGCAGGAGCTACAGGATCTGCTTCCACTCACATACTGAGCTAGGCCACACCCCATCGAGATTAGTGTATTTACTTAGAAAATTGATGACGTATTCAAAACTCATCTCACCCACTATATATTTGATGGATCAATCGATCACACAGATTGTGCAGTGTGTAATCCATGTGGCTCAGGATGCGAACTGTGCTAATTCACTGGCAGATAGTGGCGTTCTCTAGGAATGGTTAATACAGGCAAAAAAGACATTATGGAGCATAGCTCAACCTAGGGAGTGGGTGCGAAGGATAAAATAGAAGCAGCTACAAGTGCATCGCAATAAATTAGAATATCAAAAAGTTAATTTATTTCAGTAATATAAAAAGGAAACAAATATTATATAGTTATTACAGAGTGATCTATTTCAAGTGTTTATTTATGTTAATGTTGATGATTATGGCTTACAGCCAATGAAAACCCAAAAGTCATTATCTCAGAAAATTAGAATATACAAGATCAACTGAAAAAAAAAAAGGAATTTAAACTCAAATGTTGGCCTAGTGAAATGTACGGTAAATGCACTGAATACTTGATCGGGGCTCCTTTTGTATGAATTACCGTATTTTTCGGACCATAAGACGCACTTTTTTCCCCCCAAATGTTGGGGGAAAGTGGGGGGTGCGTCTTATGGTCTGACTATAAGGTTGCGGGTGCAAGGAATGAGGGTGCCGCGGTGCAGTGGGTCATCGGCGGCACGAGCAGGCTGTAACAGCCTGCCGTGACCACGTGGGCCCGCTCATTACATATGCACGCCCATCCTCCCGCCCATCATCTCTCAGCGAAACCGGCGCTGACAGGTGGGCGGGGTGATGGGCGGGGGTGCGTGCATAATTAGCAGCCGGCCGTGATCACCCCTGGCAACTACAGCCTGGAGTGATCATGTGCGGCTGTATTCACTGCCCCCCGTGCATCATTATCAGCGCGGGGTGCAGTGAATCAGTGTACTCACCCGTCACCGTGTGTGGAGACGCCCCCCTGCAGCATCGCGTCTTCCTGTCTGTGCCGGCGGTCAGCTGATCTGGACACTGACGTTATCGCGGTGCACGCCGCTAGTGTCCACCAGAATCGATCAGCTTACCGCCGGCACAGACAAGAAGACGCGATGCTGCAGACAACGGTGACGGCTCCACACAGCGGCGCTGCAGCTGAGACAGAGATCGGTGCTTCAGGGAGTGAGGAAGGGTAAGTATAAACGTTTATTTTTTTTTTTCCTGTGCCACAGGATACACGCCATTTACCAGGATGGGAGCATATCATGAGCAGGATGGATGGGGGCATTTCATGAGCAGGATGGATGGGGGCATATCATGAGCAGGATGGATGGGGGCATATCATGAGCAGGATGGATGGGGGCATATCATGAGCAGGATGGATGGGGGCATATCATGAGCAGGATGGATGGGGGCATATCATGAGCAGGATGGATGGGGGCATTTCATGAGCAGGATGGATGGGGGCATTTCATGAGCAGGATGGATGGGGGCATATCATGAGCAGGATGGATGGGGGCATATCATGAGCAGGATGGATGGGGGCATTTCATGAGCAGGATGGATGGGGGCATTTCATGAGCAGGATGGATGGGGGCATATCATGAGCAGGATGGATGGGGGCATTTCATGAGCAGGATGGATGGGGGCATATCATGAGCAGGATGGATGGGGGCATTTCATGAGCAGGATGGATGGGGGCATATCATGAGCAGGATGGATGGGGGCATTTCATGAGCAGGATGGATGGGGGCATATCATGAGCAGGATGGATGGGGGCATTTCATGAGCAGGATGGATGGGGGCATTTCTTGAGCAGGATGGATGGGGGCATATCATGAGCAGGATTGGATGGGGGCATATCATGAGCAGGATGGATGGGGGCATTTCATGAGCAGGATGGATGGGGGCATATCATGAGCAGGATGGATGGGGGCATTTCATGAGCAGGATGGATGGGGGCATTTCATGAGCAGGATGGATGGGGGCATTTCATGAGCAGGATGGATGGGGGCATTTCTTGAGCAGGATGGATGGGGGCATATCATGAGCAGGATGGATGGGGGCATTTCATGAGCAGGATGGATGGGGGCATTTCATAAGCAGGATGGATGGGGGCATTTCATGAGCAGGATCGATGGGGGCATTTCATGAGCAGGATCGATGGGGGCATTTCATGAGCAGGATGGATGGGGGCATTTCATGAGCAGGATGGATGGGGGCATTTCATGAGCAGGATGGATGGGGGCATATCTTGAGCAGGATGGATGGGGGCATATCTTGAGCAGGATGGATGGGGGCATATCTTGAGCAGGATGGATGGGGGCATATCTTGAGCAGGATGGATGGGGGCATATCTTGAGCAGGATGGATGGGGGCATATCATGAGCAGGATGGATGGGGCATATCATGAGCAGGATGGATGGGGGCATATCATGAGCAGGATGGATGGGGGCATATCATGAGCAGGATGGATGGGGGCATATCATGAGCAGGATGGATGGGGGCATATCATGAGCAGGATGGATGGGGGCATATCATGAGCAGGATGGATGGGGGCATATCATGAGCAGGATGGATGGGGGCATATCATGAGCAGGATGGATGGGGGCATATCATGAGCAGGATGGATGGAAGGTATATTATTAGCAGGATGGATGGGGGGTATATTATTAGCAGGATGGGGGGTATATGAGCAGGATCATATACAAGGCAGGAGGATCCTTATCAGAATGGGGTACCTTAGTAGAGAATTTGGGGACATTACCCCCATAACAGTGTCAGCAGCAGATCCTCGCCCCATAACAGTGTGTCATGACCATATTTTTTGGTTAAAATTTTATTTTCCTATTTTCCTCCTCTAAAACCAGGGTGCGTCTTATAGTCCGAAAAATACGGTACTGCATCAATGCGGCGTGGCATGGAGGTGATCAACCTGTATCACTGCTGAGGTGTTATGGAAGCTCAGGTTGCTTTGATAGCAGTCTTCAGCTCGTCTGCATTGTGGGGTCTGGTGTCTCATCTTCCTCTTGACAATACCCCATAGATTCTCTATGGGGTTTAGGTCATGCGAGTTTGCTGGCCAATCAAGCACAGTGATACTGTGGTTATTAAACAAGGTACTGGTACCTTTGGAAGTGTGGACAGGTGCCTAGTCCTGCTGGAAAATGACATTTCCATCTCCAAAAAGCTTGTCAGCACAGGGAAGCATGAAGTGCTCTAAAGTTTCCTGGTAGACGGCTTTGCTGTCTTTGGTCTTGATAAAACACAGTGGACCTACACCAGCAGATGACATAGCTCCCCAAACCATCAATGATTGTGGAAACTTCACACTAAACCTCAAGCAGCTTGGATTGTTGCCTCTCCACTCTTCCTCCAGACTCTGGGACCTTGATTTCCAAATGAAATGCAAAATTTACTTTCATCTGAAAACAACACCTTGGATCACTGAGCAACAGTCCAGTTCTTTTTCTCCTTGGCCCAGGTAAGACGCTTCTTGTGTTGCTTCTTGGTCGTGAGTGGCTTGACACAAGGAATGTGACAGTTGTAGCCAATGTCCTGGACACGTCTGAGTGGTGGCTCTTGAAACAGTGACTCCAGCAGCAGTACATTCTTTGTGAATTACCACAAATTTTTGAATGGCCTTTTCTTAATCCTATTAAGGCTGCAGTTTTCCCGGTTGCTTGTGCACCTTTTTCTACATTTTTCCCTTCCCCTCAACTTTCCATTAATATGCTTGGATACAGCACTCTGAACTACCAGCTTCTTTAGCAATGATTTTTTTTTTGTAGCTTACCCTTACTGTGTATCTTACTGAACCAGACTAAGGGACCATTTTAAACGCTTAGGAAGCCATTGCAGGTATGGTAATTATCTATTTTTGCGAAATCATGACGTTTGGGTTTTCATTGGCTGTAAGCCATAATTCATCACCATTAACAGAAATAAACACATGAAATAGATCACTGTGTGTAATGATTATATAGTATATGTATTTCCCTTTCTGTATTGAATTATTGAAATAATTTAACTTTTTGATTATATTCTAATTTATTGCTATACACTTGTACATACACAATGGACGGAAAGATGAGAGGACAATTAAAGATACTGTCAGCACAAGATGACTGTTCAATGCAAAATGCTCAGTGCATCATGGAGGTGCCAATCATTTAAATACACCATTGCACCTGCAGGTTGTCAATTAAAAAAGAGGGGAGGGTGGATAGATAAAAGCAGATTGTGAGCTGAATTTAAATGATTGGCCATGCAATAATGCACCTGTACCTGGTTTGAACAGTCATCCTGTACTGATAAAGTAAAGCTGCTCATTGCATTGTAGCAAAAAACAAAACATCTGTGTGTTTTCCCTCTATCTACACCCGTCTTTGGTCCTGCCATAGTTCTTGGAGCGCCTGTACTTTGTTGAACAGTCATTATATACTAATAGAGTCCTTTTAAATATTTGTCCAAACCACGATGCACTGAACGCCTGTGCTAGGTCAGCACAGAATGACTGTTCAAACTAAGTCCTGTTAAGGCGGGGGTTTGATGGCAGCTTTGGCTGTAACACCAGTTTCACAGCCAAAGATCAATAGTGTACTTAGTGCTTTCTTCAACAGATATATCTTTAAAAGACTCCAGAATGGTCTTTTCTTGCTGCACAGCATTTGGCCACAGCTAATAAAGCAGAAATAATGTCTGACAACAGCACCAGCTAGACTTGTGTTGTAATGAAAATGGACTACATCTCACCAAGATTAGCACTTACCTCCATATGAAATTAATTACTGCCCTTCTATTCACTTGAGAAGTCTTGCTTTTCAGCAAAGGAACGCCATATATTTAAATCTACCGAGGATGGCACCTGCAGTTGGTGAGTATTTCCAGTGCTGTGATGTTAGGGTGTGCCATGGGAACATAGCATTTATTGCAAGTTAAAATTGTTTTACCGTGTAAGGCTGGTTTCAGACGTCCATGTTTTAGGTACGTGTGACATCCATTTTTAACACGGATGTCACACATACCCATGTTACCCTATTGTGTACTCACACGGTCGTGTTTTCACATGGACAGTGTGGCCCCGCTATTTCACATGGAGACGTGCCCGTTTTTTTCTCCAGCAGCACGGGTGTCACACGGACCGTACACTGATGTGAGCCGTGTGACATCAGTGTGACACGTACCGGAGAAAACACAGGTTTTTAAATAAAAAGATGTTCTATATTTGCCTGTTCCAGCGATGCTGTCTCCGTCTCTGCTGCCTCCTGCTCCTGACCCCCGCTCATTATTTTCATTGATTATTCACCGCAGTGAGCAGCTGGGAGTAGGAGCATCGCGGTGACAACGCAGGAGACAGCACCGCCGAGGACAGCATCGCCGGGGACATCGCTAGTGACAGGTGAGTATCCTGCCAGCAGTGTGTGCAGGGACATCTAGGAGATCATCAGATTTCCCAATGAACTCTGATGACCTTTTGATGACACCCCTGCGACAACTGCGTTACAGCGAGTGTCATGATGGTGACTTCAAGGGGGTTCATGAGAGTTCATTGGGAACCCTGATGAGTCCCTGGATGTCACTGCACAAACTGCTGTATACTCACATGTCACCGGCGATGTCCCCGCCGGTGCTGTCCTCGGCTGTGCTTTACCCAGCCTGTCCCCGCGATGCTCCGGCTTCCAGATCCTCAGGCAGTGAATGACCAATGAAAATAATGAGCGGGGATCAGGAGCGGGACGCAGCAGAGCCGGAGACAGCATCGCTGGATACAGGTAAATGTAGAACATCTTTTCATTACAGAGACACGTGTTTTACCCCGTATGTGACCATAACCATGCATGTGACTGGTACCTGATTAAACACGGACGTCTGAAACCAGCCTAAGGCTCTGTGCGCACTAGTGCGTTTTACCCGCTGATTTACCCATGGATTTGCCTCGGAAATTTCTTGAGAAATGTCTGCAATCTTTGTGCAGACATTTCCCAGCAAATTCTATGAGAAAAAAAAATAGCTGTGCGCACTGTGCGGATTTTTCTCAAGAAATTTCCTTGAGAAGAATTTCTCGAGAAAATTTCTTGAGAAAATGAGCATGTCAATTCTTTTCCTCAGGTACCCTGCGGATTTCGGCAGTACAGCCTGCAAAATCCGCAGGGAACCACCCGCGGGAAAATCGAGGCAAATTCGCGGCTAATCCGCGGCAAATCCGCATGCGTATTTGGTGCGGATTTTTTCCGGAGGTCCGGAAATCTTTCACTCCCAGAAGTTTCTCAAGAAATTTTCTTGAGAAACTTCACATTTCTAGTGCGCACATAGCCTAAGATAGTGTATTTACATCTAGATTTCACGCATATACACCTGACAAATGGTTGTTGTGTCTTTAATAACAGCAGGGAATAAAATTAGAACCAAGAACAGCAGCACATACTTTCAGACCTCAAAACAATCTTTTCCTAACAAATCCTTATGTAATGGTTTCCTCGATTTTTTTTTTTTTATAGAACTCCTTTACTTCTGACATGAGGTCTATGCAGATTGCTCAGCAGATTGTAGCATGCATGCATGCATTTCCTTAAACCATTAAATGAGCAAGTAAAAATTATCCTGCACAAAATAGCATTCCGTGTACTACAGTCCATGTGATTATAGGACATACAGATTTGTGTGTACTTTCACTGGAGGGCTTACTGATTTTTTGTTATGCAATATAGAAATTCAGGACATAGACGTCTAAGGCTATGTGCATACTAGAAAATGGACGTTTCTTAAGAAAAATCCGCACCCTCTGGCAGAATACCGCACCTGTGTTTTTTTATACCTTCAATGGAATAGAGCACCAGTCTCTCTCTCTCTCTCCCCCCATTTACATAGCCGCAGATTCCGGATCGAATTCGGACTTCGGCGGCAACCCGATCCAGATCAGTCGGACCCGGATTATAGCCGATCCGCTTAACTCTAGTGTTGACCCGACATCACCAAGGTGGGACCCACTCTTCCCAAGTAAATGGGACGTGATTGGAATTTCATCGCACATCACAGCATCTCACATGCTTGCTGTTAAGCGGTGAACGCAAGTGAAATGATGGGCTCTGACGTGCGAGGAAACTACCCACAGCCCAGTCACTCAGGGAGACTGGGTCCCACCTCGGGTGATGTCGGGTCAACTTCCAATTCTGGAAGTTGATATGACATCACCGGACATCAGAGGTCACAGCAACCTGGGTCATGTCATGGGAAATAGCGGACAGCAATAGTGCCGTTCACCGGCAGAATGGAAAAAAGAAGGTATTTAGAAAAAGCCTTCTTTCTCTCTGCATTAAATTGATGTGGCCACTATGCTTTGTAGTGGACCACCTCTTCAAGCTACAGTGCACTGTAAAAAAAAATAAAATAAATAAAACCCTCCAAAAACTAGTAAATGAAATCAAACGCATACTCCATTTGTGTACCCATTTACCATTTATTCAGCATGCCCTTTTCATATCTAAGGAAAAAGACTTTGAAAGTTTTTCTAAAAAGAATACCACAGCTTCAGTAACTGGTATTACTATGGAAATCTTAAAACAGGTACAGATTTAAAAAAAAAAAAAAAATTATATTCTGCAAAAGAAAATCAAAATATAACAAAAAATAGAGCTCGGCTTTAGGGGCGGCTTACTGACTGTGGTTACACACAAAGGTAATTTCTGTCTGATGAGATCAAATACATAAAATAGTGGATGGCAGCAGTATATCCGTATCCAAGAAGGTGGCAGCCCCCCTAGCTGTTACTAATCGTGAAAGATTGAGTCAGGGAAAAAGGAATAATTATAGGAAGTAAAATATAAAATCAAAAATCAAAGGTCAGTTAATACAGCAAAATTTGCTTTAGTGGAACAAGTATCTTCATTCATAAGGACAAACCGTATCATAGAATGATAGGAAGTCCCCCCACAAATAGGAACTTTAATCAGTCTAATCCAGTGACATGCCTTGCTCATCCTTATTTTCTGATCCACTCTCGTCTTCCTCTATTTCTCCCTCCTCCCCGCTGAACTTGTCGTGAGCCCACTTTGGGCTGGTGCCCGGTTTTCGAAACAAGAACCTCCCCCTTCCACGAATGAAATTGGCGCGGCCTCTCCCGCGATTGACCCATTTTTCCTCGTTTTCCCCTTCCCGGTCGTCGTGCTGCAGAGAGATGAGAATGGATCAGGACGGGGTCTGGATACTGAATGTCACTGTAATGAATGGACGTCTCCACAAACTGCATTGTTCTTTAGTTTACCACCGCACCTGAAAATGAACACTTTGCTATAAAAAGGTAACAATCCTTAAAATGGATTTTTCTTTGACATATATGATATGATTTTTTTGAGGCATAAAAAAACAAAAGTACTAAACACAAACAAAAAACATTCTCTAAAACTATATCCCATGACTGGGAAATCGTCACAATACTACTATGCAACTTTAAAAAATTAACATTAGGTAAATACCAATTTTGAGAACCCATCTTAAAAATAAAAAAAATGTAAAATTCTGGGTCAGCTAAATAGGTTTCCTCGGGCAGTCATAAGTTGACATGGTGGTGAATATTAGGTGCAATGCCCATGTACAAGTTGCTGCAAAGACATAAAAGGAACAATGTTTCTCCCTGCAAACTCACAAGCAAGCATAGAAAGGTACCACAGAAGTACTACACTAGTAAAACATAATGGAATAAGGAGCTATACATACCAAGTAATACTTTTTGCTTTTAGGGGTGTATTCTGGATCCCATTCTTCATCTCTGTTGCGTTTCTGGAAGTCATTGTTGTTGTTATTGTTGCTTCCTGAAAAAGCTCCCCTGTTCCATGGTCTTGTACCTCTTGCCCTGTATTGCTGTTGAGAGGAGTAAATTAACATTTTTATTTTAACTTTCTATAAGAACCATTGGGTTTGTTTGTTTTTTTTTTTACCATGCAGTTGATTATATAAAGTAAGCAGGGATTTGTGTAGAATTGAAGTGTATGTTTAAGAATATAAATATATACATACACACAAACTAATCTTCAGGTGCCTTTTGAAGGTTTCCAAGGTAGGTGAGAGTCTGATATGTTTGGGTAGAGAATATTGGGGAGGCACAGGAGAATTCTTATATGCGTTTGGAGGAAGAGTAGATAAGGAGGAGAGCAGAGAAAGATTGTGAAGATCGGAGGTTGTGTGCATGTAAATGCCAGGAGACTAGGTCACAGAAGTATGGATGAGACAAGTAGCAGATGGCTTTGAATGGAATCGTTAGTGGTTTGAAACTGAGTCTTTGAGCAAAGGGAAGCCAGTAAATGGATTGGCAAAGTGGGGAGGCCGGTGAGAGATGGAATAGTCGGGCAGATAATAGGAGTGCGAGAGTGTTAAAAGGGAGGCCAGAGAGCAAGAGGTTGCAGTAGTCTAGGCGGGTGATGAGGCCATACACTAGTGTTTTTGCAGACTCTTGGTCAAGGATTGTAAGGATCAGGGAAATATTTTTGAGTTGGAGTCGACAGGGAAAGGGGAAAGGGGTTGAATATGTGGGTTAAAAGAGCAGAATCAAGGGTTACCCCCAGGCAGAGAGCACGCAGGACTGGGGAGAGTGAGCAGCCATTGACTGATGGATAGGTCTGATTGAGTTGTAGAGTGAGATGGGGGAAAGCAGATGAATTCTGTTCATGTTCAGTTTCAGAATTCAAGCAGAAAAGAAGAATGAAAGACTGTGTGAGATTTTGGTTAGTAAGAAGGTGACGATAGGTTGAGAGCGGTAGATCTTCGTATCAGAGAAGGGATGATACTGAAAGCTGTGGGCAGGGCAGACTCCAGGTATTTGTGTGCCCTGGGTGAAAGAGTCTCAGTAGGCCCCATCCACACAGACATGCACAGATACACACACATACAGGCATACGTACACATATATATTTAAAGAGAAATTAAAAAAAACACAGACATAACTCTAGACACTGTCATATACAGACTGACATACATAGATACACATCATACATGCACACACAGCACAGACACATTAGAATATTTCTAATATTGGCAAGCCGGCAACAGACTCATTCACCTCCCCGCTTGTCTACATCCAGCTCCTCCTGGGCATGTGTCTGTGCCACGCTGATTGGTGGCAGTCCCTAACAGACATAGCCACACATTGTGAACACCAACACTGCTGTATATACATCACAAGAGAGGCAGGGGATATACACATTACTGGGGGGCATACACATTACTGAGGAAAGGGGTATACAGCAATGAGGGGCATATAGCTCTAGAGGGGGGCAGTTGCTCTCGGGTGGAGGGACAAACGGCTCTGAGGTGGGGGACATACATTGGCCCCCCTGAGTAGCGGTACGCCACTCCTGCCACCGCAGGTTTGCCCCCCCCCGGCAGCCAAGGTCCGCGGCATTTGACCGGGTTTGCCGGGTGCTGACGCCGGCCCTGGCTGTGGGAGTCTATAAGCTGTCCCAGTCCAAAAGGTGTATATAAGAAAAGCAGGGATCCTACAACTGAACCTTGGGGGACACCTACAGATAGGGGGTGAGATGAGGAGGTGGTGTGTGAGAGTGGGAAACGCCGACTGGCCGGTTGGTTAGGTATGAAGATATCAAAGATAGGGTCAAGTTTGTAATACCAAGAGATGAGAGAATCTGTAGCAAAAGGGAATGGTTCACAGTGTCAAAGGCAGAAGACAGTAGTGTCGATTGACTTTGGCAGTTCGTAGGTCATTGGTGACTTTAATTAGGGGCGTTTTGGTTGAACGATGGGGTTGGAAGCCAGTTTTTAACTGGTCACAAAGGGATAGGAAGGAGAGGTGGGAGGACAGTTCAAGTTAGACACGCTGCTCCAATAGTTTTGAGGCATAGGGGAGAACCGATATTGGGCGATAGCTTGACACAGAGGATTGGTCAAGAGAGTGTTTTTTTGAGGATCTGTGTGATCAAGGCATGATTTAAGCATGAGGGGAAGACACCAGTTGTTAGTGATAGATTGAAGAGATGGGTTAGGGTTGGGATGAAGACTGCAGTGAGGTTGCGGATGAGGTGGGACAGGAGCGGGTCAAGTGCGCAGGTGATCTGGAGAGAAGAGCTGATCTTCTGTCATGATGGAGAAGCTGGTTATGGAGGAAGAGGGCTCAGTAGTTATGGGGAGGGGATGCAGGCCAAAGTGGTGCCAGGTGAAGGAGCCACAGCAATATGATATTGAAGACCTCTACAAATAATAGGAAAGGTCACCGATAGCATCTTAATTGAACAACCATTTAATTTATTGTTGATAATGAAAATGACCCATAACGTGAAAGAGCAACAGGAAAAGCAGGTATTTGTGTAAGAGCACAAATTAACTGAGCAGACATTAACCACCAACCACCTGAGTATGCTATATTTTAGAGCGCAATGTTTTACCCAAGATCACATCAGTGGCATCAATGCATTAATCTTTTTTTTCTATATTTGATATTGCTTGGAGACGAGACATGGCCATTTTTATTTTTTTTGCTTTCTTTCATTTATTTGTTCATGCTGTTCTAGAGCCATACTTTTTATTTTCCTGTCAACATTCCTTTGAGGGGTTGTTTTTTTTCAAGGGGAGTTCTAACATTGAACGGCATCTGTTGCATTGCGTGACAGATGCAACGGATGTGTTGCATATAGTGGCACAACGGATACAATGGACCGTACAAAACTACGGAATCTGCTTTTCTTCTACTTTACAGTTTTACCGGCGGCAGACTATTGTGAACGATCAGCTGATCACCCGGCTGCTGTGTGATCAGCTGATCGCTCACAGCAGCCGGTCGCCAGGTGATCAGCTGATCGTTCGGCCGCCGAGAATGTGTGCGGGGGGGGGTGGGGGGGTGGGGTTGCGGAGTGCGGAGCCGAGCGGGGCCATGGCGCTGAGGACGTCAGTGCCGCGGGGACTGCATGGCTGGGGACAGGTGAGTGTGCGTCTCTGTGTCTGTACATGCGGAGTGCGGCAGGGGTCGAGCCGAGCCAGGAAGTGTCCGGCTACCTGCACACGTAGCAAGGGTAAATATCGGGTAACTAAGCAAAGCACTTTGCTTGGTTACCCGATATTTACCTTTGTTAACAGCGTACACCACTTAGCGCTTTGCCTAGTTACCCGATATTTACCCTGTCTACGTGTGCAAGGAGCCAACGCTTTGCTTAGTAACCCGATGTATACCCTGGTTACGTGTGCAGGGAGCCAGAGAGAGCATGCGCAGCGAAATCCTAAGGATTCCGCTGCTCAAAAAACATTAGATGCTGCGTTCCTTCCACCCGGCGGAAGCAACGCAGCATCGGCCAGCGGAAGCAAAGCAGGTCCATCACTCGCAATCAGTCGTCCATGCAAGTCTATGGGAAGCAGCGGAATCAGTTAACGGATTCCGCTGTTTTCCAAAACGGCGGATTGCAACTGAAGGAAAACACCACAAGTGTGAAACTAGCCTTAGCAAACTGGTCGAATTTGGGGGACGGGGGATAAAAAAAAAAAAAAAATTCTGCAGGGCTTTTTTTTGGCACTCACCACATGGGATAAATGTTTTGATAAATCTTTCACCTTGCTGGAATTATGTTACAGCAATGACAAGTTTTTTTTTTAATCTTCTACATTTGGTGAAAGTAGGAATATATATATATATATATATATACACACACACACACACACACACACACACACACACACACACACAATTACATTTGCAAAAAGCCATAAAGGAGACAGCATGTGGAAGAAGGTGCTTGGGTCAGGTGAGATTAAAGCAAACGCTGCACATCACCTTGAAAACACCATCCCCACCGCAGTAAAGCATGGTGGTGGGGGCATGCTTTTCTATAACAGAGACAGGGAAGCTGGTCAGAGTCAATGGTGAGATGGATGAAGGTAAATACAGGGCAATTCTAGAAGAAAACCTGTCAAAGGATGCAAAACCTGCTACAATATATATATTTCGGAGGACATTTGGAGCACTTATAAGCACTTTTGAGGCTTCTATTTCATTACATCACCACTACTCTGGATATAACCACTCAAATAAAAAGGGCAACCCTAGATTGTTGATAGGTACTCTTTTAAACTCCAACTACAATTTTATTTACAAATCCAGAACCCTGCAACCAAAAAGACATGAGTTACGTATAGCTTACAAAATTTCCACGAGATCTTCCTCGGTCACTGGTTCCTTGGTAATCCTTGCTTCCTGAACGACCCTTTTCCATGTTTGAAGAATTTTCATCTTTGTCTTCATTTTCAGGTGGGAATTCATCTGTTGCTGCTGCCCGCAGAGAATGGGAGGAATGTGAAGAGGAGGACGACGATCGGGAACGCTCACGCACTTTCCTATGCTTCCTACAGAACAGAGACAAAAAAAAATAAGTAAATTAAAATTTGCTCCAACACTGACAGCCGCCTCAGCATTGCATCATTTCTGATCCAGATGTCAGTCAGTGCCGGGGCGTGGCTACAGCTGCTTCTCACTATACACTGAGCAATGAATGGAACTGCTTCAGCATGACTGAAAGCCAGAGGCTGCCAGGAGGTATATGATTTATTTCCTCCCAGCAGTGAAGCTTTCAGTGCGACGGACAAGCAGTTTTAGAATGATACTAAACTGCATATTTACCCCATATGTGCAGGTTAATTGCAATTTTTAACACATCAGGTTGCCTTTAACAAGTTAAGTGTTTAATTGCTGAAAAGGTAACTAATACACTACACTTACTTGTGCTTTTTGGAGGACTTTTTAGACTTTTCCGGTTTCTCAGGTGACCTCTCCCTGGAACGACTTGAATCTCTGGAATCGCCAGAGTCACGGGAATGGTCACGCTTGTCCTTATGTTTTTTGCGGCGTTCAATGTCCTGCCGCAGATCTGAGGGCTCCTCTCTGTATTTTCCCTCCCCCTAGGGTAACATAAGAAAAGGTTACACGAAGCAAAAAATAAATATTTCTTAGTTTGTAGCATTAAGATGAACAAATCAATTTTACAGAAAAGATCATATTAAATGCAATACATTGTTAAATTGAGCCTTACTAATTAGTTACTAAATAACACAAGGAGAGTTATAATTTTGTAAATTAACATTTTAAAATTGTTACTATGAGAACTAAAATGCATTTAAGGCCACGAAACAAAGGAAATCTCTTAACATATTTTGGAAAAAGAAAAATTCAGTGACATTAACAAACATAAAATATAAGTAGTTTGAAGAGTGTCTTGCCTAGTTTTATCCCTCCACTACCCTCAAAAAAAAGGGACAACCTCTAAGATATGCAATTCTAGTTTTTAAAGGGAAAAAGAAAAAAAAAAAAAAACACATGAAACAACCTTAGCAAAACTGTATTATGTAAATCAAGGGTCCCCAACCTGTAGCTCGGGAGCCATATGTGGGCTCGCAGGCTCGTGATGTGTGACTCACGGCTGTCTGCCTGCCTGGTGCATAAGCACCTGGTCTAACAAACCGCTACGAAGAGCAGATCTACAGATGGTAACTTTTGTGAGTAGCTCCATAAAGAGGAGCAGATGTGGATGGGGGTAGGCTAGGATCCCCTGGAACTTGGTAAACTATCTTAGTGTGATTTTTGTGGAGAAGCTTTGGCTGTAATTACAAAGGTAATGGGGGCTCTGGGTGTCACTACTATCGGGAGTGGGAGCTGGATGTGGCTCATTGTCCTCTCTCAGAGTTGAGCGTGGCTCGGGTCATAATGGTTGGGGACCACTTATGTAAATATAGTCTTTGAAGCGTACGTAGGCAATTCTTAAGTCAGAAATGGCTCAAAATAAAAGGGGGGGGGGGGAGCCTTTGTGTATTCAGCCAAGGAAGAAAAAAAAACGATAAGGAAACATTCAATTTTTTTTCATTATTTCTTTTTTAATTTTATAATCTTTTTGGAGAGTCTGAATAATAGATTGGTTTTTAGTAAGTTTTCAGAGACAAGTCCAATGCAATTATATTTGCAGAGATTTTCTAAGCAAAGCTGGCTATAAACAAACCTCATGAGTCCTGAGGAAAAAAGGGATCAGACATGTTCGATGTCACATACATGACCCCTTGTCCCTGTGCTGTCACTCAGCTAAGGCTAAGTTCACATTTCCGTTGTTTAGTATCAGTCACATGCGTCGCTTGACGCATGTGACTGATGCGCTGTACAACGGATGACAAAGAACAGAATTCTTTGTCGGATTCCGTTGTGTGCGGGGGGCGGAGTTCGGGGGGGGGGGGGGCGGGGGAGCCGGGCCGTGGCACTGAGGACGTCAGTGCCGCAGGGACTGCAGGACAGGCGAGTGTGTGTGTGTGTGTGTATATATATATACACATGCTGAATGCGGGAGGGGGCGGAGCCGAGCGGGGGGCGGGGCCAGGCGCTGAGGATGTCAGTGGCAGTGCTGCGGTCTGCATGGCTGGGGACAGGTGAGTGTATGTGTGTGTGTGTGTGTGTGTGTGTGTGTGTGTGTGTGTGTGTGTGTGTGTGTGTGTGTGTGTGTACATGCGGAGTGCGGGAGGGGGCGGAGCCGAGCGGGGGCGGGGCCAGACGAGGGTGTCAGTGGCAGTGCTTGTCTGCATGGCTGGGGACAGGTGTGTGTGTACATACATGTGCGGAGCGCGGGAGGGGCGGGGCCGAGCGGGGAAGTGTCGGCCTCCCTGCACACGTAACCAGACTAAATATCGGGTAACGGCAAAGCACCCGATGTTTACCTTGGTTACCCGATATTTACCTTGGTTATGGGCCTACACCGCTTAGCGCTGGCTCCTTGCACCGTAACCAGGGTAAATATCGGGTAACCAACCAAAGCTGGTGATGTGTGCAGGGAGCCAGAGAGCATGCGCAGCGAAATCCGACGGATTGCGCTGCTCAAAAAACGTTACATGCTGCGTTCCTCCCGCCCGGCGGTCAGTCGTTCCACGACTGATCAATCGGGCGGAGGGTGCAACGCAGCTTCATCAGTCACAATCCGCTGTTCATACAAGTCTATGGGAGCAACAGAATCCGCTAAACGGATTCCGTTGTTTACAAGAGCAGCGGATTGTGACTGATACTTTTTTTTACCGGAAATGTGAACTTAGCCTTACTCATCAGCATGGCCAGCTTTATCAGTCAGGAAAAAATAAATTAATCTTGCTTTCATTAATTTTTTATTAAACCTAAAACCTATCTAGTTCGAGTTTACTTACCTCAAATAAACCTTATACAAGGTTTAGATAATTCCAGTTTAAAAAGGAAAATGTATCAGCAATTCATTTTTGACTAAAACCTAAAAGGGAACCCTGTCACCTGTAAAAAAGCTATTGATGTATAGATATGTGGTTAATCTGTAAGGTAATAACATTGCAAACCTGCGCCTGGCGTCTGCACATTAAACCCCGCTGTTGGGAGGAAAAGAACTTTAATCCAGCCGGTAGCGTTCAGTTATTGGAGCGGTGCAGATTTAGGCTAGGTTCACACTTCCGTTTTGCTTCAGTCACAATCCGTCTCCTTGAGGAATTACGGTATCCTGCAAAATATTTTGCAGGAATCCAATTTTCCACCATAGACTTCTATTAGCGACGGATTGCGACTGATGGCCCTGCGTTGCATCCGCTGTGTCGCGGTCAGTTGTTTTTTGACTGAGCGCCGGGCGGGAGCAACGCAGAATGTAACATTTTTTCAGCAGCGCAAGCCGTAGGATTTCGCTGTGCATGCGCTCCCTGCACACGTAACCAGGATACACATCGGGTTACTAAGCAATGCGCTTTGGCTAGTTACCCGATATTTACACTGGTTACGTGTGCAGGGAACAAGCGCTAAGCGGTGTATGCTGGTAACAAAGATAAATATCGGGTAACCAAGCAAAAAGTGCTTTGCTTTTACTCGATATTTACCCTGGCTGTGCACGGGGCCCGACCCTTCATCGCTCGGCTCCACCCCCTCCCGCACTCAGCATGTATACACACACGCTCACCTGTCCTGCAGTCCCCGCGGCACTGACGTCCTCAGCGCCACGGCCCCGCTCTGCTCCACCCACCTTGAACTCCGCCCCCCGCACACAACGAAGTCCGACAATGAAATTCTGTTCATTGTCATCCGTTGTACAACGCATCAGTCACATGCGTCAAGCGACGCATGTGACTGATGCAAAACAACGGAAATGTGAACCTAGCCTTAGTCATCACTGTATATGGAGAACATTAGATGTAACCACACCCCCGCACTGCCTAGCAGCTACTCATCAGAACCAGCTGTCAGTTAGTGCGGAGGGCACGGTTAAGGCCAGAGTCACACTTGCGAGAGACTCGCGCGAGTCTTGCATCACCCAGCATGGCCGCACACTCTCTTGACAGGAGCGGGTTGTTTGCATGTATTTCTATGCAGCTGAGACACTCCTGTCTAGAGAGTGGGCGGCCGTGCCGGGTGATGCGATGCAAGTGTGACTCCGACCTAAAGCCGCTGCTCTCCATACACTGACCAGTGACTGAACCTGTGCCGATGCCGCCCCTTGACTAATCCTCTCGGCAGGACTTGGGTTTCAAAGTTCTTTCCCTTTCAGTAGTGGGATTTAATGTGCATGCTTCACTCACTATTAATCTGCAGATAAACCCCATATATGCAGAGTAATAGCGTTTTTTTACAGGTGACCGCTTCCCTTTAATGCTAGGATTCCTAAGGACCAAAACAATCACAAGTAACAGATTTATACAATGGTGACAACTTTCCAATCTGAGACAAAAATCGATCTACTGCTATACCAAGTATACCTAAAAATGTGTGTCATACTTTAAGCCTTTGCCATAACTTCTACTATACGCTAGACTAGCATCACCAGCTACTGGAACAGAGCCTCTAAGTCAGTGGCCAGGACCATGGACTTAAGGCATAATCTTTGTGTGTTCATACATTCCTGCCTGGCTAAAGGTCACAGAACAGTTACTTAAAATATGACAGTCTCTTTGTACTTCGACAAGAGCTCCAGGTGTTAAAACGGTGTCAGTTGACTTCAAGCACAAGTGGCTTCTAGCTCAGGTACGATGTCTTTATCCGACAACATGTACTATAATAAGAAGCTGCCTCCTATCCAAGGAAATCACAAAACCAGAAAGCAGCGGCGGCAGCCCGAACATCCCACACTGAAGTCTTTCAGAACATTTCTGTGAATATAGAAATCTGGACACTCAAAATGCGTTCATTTGGCTTTTAAATTTTTCACTTTATATAATAAAGATGTCCATTAAATCTTTCAGTGTGGAGCGCTGTATAGCAAATCCCACTTTTTTTCCTAACTTAAAATAAAAGCCAATTTCTTGATAAGACAAAACAGTTTGCCTGAGATTGTACATCACTGACTTGTATGGTAGAATGTTGGGACCCTGCTGTGACATGTGCAGGCAGGGAGCGGAGGTGAGCTGTGTCCGGCACCTGATGTCAGTGCAGATGCGGAGTTATCTGGCTCCAGCTTTGAGAACTCCTTCCTAATGTACTCCATGTTATACGAGTGCTGAGAAATGATCTTTACAGAATAAGAAGTGTCAGTTTATTAGAAGGCTCAGAGGTGTAAAAACGGCATGATTTCAGGGATAGGGCATGTTGTACGTAGCAGACTAGTAAAAAACGGTTTAACAAACACATGACAAACAACATGTCGTTTGCCGATCATAGATTCCTTTAGAATAAAGAAACTGGAGAATTGCAGGATAGTTTAATCTTTCAGATTTCTTTACTAATAGAAGGTAGATGTCATTAGCATTGTGCCATCGTCTTTTGTTTAATGCTGACATTTGAATAAAGTAGGCAAATTTGGTTTCTCCTCCATAAAGTCATACTTTACAAGTCTTAAGCAGGTGTAATATACGGTCATGGTCACAGCAACACAGTTCATTTGACGGTAAGTCACCAGGTTTACACCATCTGGTGGGTGCAATTTCCACTGTTCAGGGCATGCAACCAGCTGTTATGAACAAAATGTGTCTGGTATACAATAGAGTGAAATACTTACAAGCAGAACCCAAAAATACATTAGGGTAATTTGCTCATCACGGGAGATTTTGGTTCCAAAATTCCTCTGTCTTTCAAGTTCAACCACAATAGACCTTGGAGTGATTTCATTTTTACCATATCCTAAACCACTTCACAAAGGTTGTTGATATATAGATTTTTGATTTATTAAACATTTAACACTTTGCAGTTCATTTTTTAGACATATTTCACATCCTTAAAAGAAAAACACAAACTTAAGTAGAGAGCAAGACAGAAGCATTTCTTAGATAGAAAATTCCTAGTAGATTGCAGGCTTTTTATTTATGTCAATGTCAGAAAGGTAGACAAAGTCTTTACCTTGTGGCTTCCTTCTTTTGTTTGTTTGCCTTCCTCATGCATTATCCCATGTTTTCTGAAAGCACTAGGAGAAATGTCAATTCTCCTGTACGAAATGTAAAAAAATATCAAGTAAGAGATGGCGAACGTGGCAATCTACGGAAAGCAGGACGTCAATGCAGGTAAGTGGTGCAACACCGGAAGCTCGTGGAATTAATGATACCTATGAATCTCTGGACTCTTTCGAGATTTTGATGGTTCCTGTTCTTTTGACTTCTTTAAATAAGAAGAGAAACGTTCACTCAGTGTCATTGTTGAGGGACCAAAATGGTGCTCTGTTGAACAACGGTAGAGATTGTTCAGTCATAATTAGATGTGTAAAAAGTACAGAAACATTGAACAGTTGGACATGTGTATTCAGAAGATTAGAGAAGGTCACATTAAGGTCACCTGAAAAGGTTAGAAGGCATTTTAGGATTATCGTGAAGTTTCTTCTGAAAACCACACACTACTCACAAAAAGTTAGGGATATGTGAGCGATTCTAATATACACTAGCAGTCGGACCCGAACCACCAAGAAATTTGCTAGCTATCCGGTTTCTAGGTGATAAAAGGTTTGTCTAGTGAAAACAAGTTAAAGGGAACCTGTCAGGTGCAATATGCACCCTGAATCACGAGCCATTCTGGGTACATATTACTAATTCCTGCCCAACTGTCCCTGTGTATACTAGCATATATAAAGAGATCTTTAGAAAAAGAAATTTTAAAGATCATTTATCATATGCTAACGAGGCCAGAGACTAGTCGCAAGGGCGTTCATTCCCTTGGCTAGTCGGCCCCCTTTGCATGTAAGCACCCCTCTGTGGTAGTACTAACATGCTTATGAATGCACAGCGTTAGAGGCATGCTCGCTCTCCCCTCTGTTGCCACCGCCCCCGACGCTGGATTTCGGCTCAGCGCACATGGGCAGAAGTCCCGGACTTCCAGTCATGCATACAATGACATCAGGTGTACACGTCCCTGCTTCAAACTAGTGTAGTGCACATTACCGGAATTCCGGGGACGTTCTGATTGTGCGCGCTGAGCTGAAAACCAGCGGTGGACAGCAGAAGTGAGAGCGACCATACCTCAGACGCTGCACATTCATTAGCATGTTAGCATGCCCCTGTGGGCGTGTTAATATGTTAGTGGGGCCAGCTAGCCAAGGGAACTAACGCCCTTGCAACTAGTCCTTTATGAAATGCTAATGAGCGCAGGGATCTTGAGAAAAACACTTTCTAAAGATCCCTTTATCTATGCTACTAGATACAGGGACGCTTAGGCAGGAATTAGCAATATGCACCCAGAATTGCTCGTGGTTCTAGTTGCATATTGCACCTGACAGGTTCACTTTAAGGGGTTGTCTGGGACTAACATTAATTACCTTTCCTTAGAAAAGGTTCTCAATGTCTGATCTGTGGGGAAGAGACACTTGTCAATCCCTGCCGATCAACAGTTCCTAATGCTGCCATCGTCGGCTGCTATACAGCATCGCTCAATCAACTGTATAGTTGCCACAGTTGGGTACTGCATATCTGCCCCCTACCTGAAACAATAGGGGGGGCAGATGTGCAGTACCTGGTTGCAGTGCAGCTCCACAATTGAGTAGTTCTGTCCAGCATGTTGCATGCCCACTGATCAGACATGGATGATCTATCCCAGGGGTCTCAAACTCGTCAGAGTAAGTGGGCCGCACATAAAAAAAATTTAAGGCAGAGGGCCGCATTCCTTTCAAATTTAATACAATACAATATAATTGCTAATCAATTATTTCAACTATTATAACAATGCTACATTAGTATGCGCTGAGAATCAAAAATACCGTGAAGCGAAACGTCATTTTTTTATATTATTTATTTGTCAAAGAGAGTGGGCATCTGTGATTGGCATCAGCATCAAAATGTATAAGCAGATTCCAGGTTATTCCAACAGCCAAGCACAGACACTCATTCTGTCACAGCATTAAAAAAATTACATAGCGCTCCGCAGTATTTTTGATTCTCAGAGCAGATAAAAGCAGACAGGTACGGGCTGCCACCCCCAGCTGCCTGGCTTTACCTTAGCTGGCAATCAAAATACAGGGAAGCCCAATTGTTTTTTTTAATTAAATAATGGAAAAAAAAATGCGTGGGCTCCCGCCATATTTTGATCACCAGCCAGGTAAAACCAGACAGCTGAGGGCTGGGATTCTCAGCGTGGTAAGGCCCAAGCATTTTGGGCCCCCCGCAGCCCACAACCGCCCCTGGAAATGGCGCATTCATCACAGCGCTATTTCCAGGTGCTTTACCTGGCACTTCCAGCGTCCCTGGTGGCAGTGGCACGCTGGGTAATAATGGGGTTAATACCAGCTTTGTATTCTCAGCGACCGACAAGAAGGCTGAGACTGAAAGTAACATTTTCCGGTCTTCCAGTCACCATCAAAATCATTTTTATCATCATCATACACACACAGCCACCATCATCATCATACAAACACACACGGCAATCATCATCATACACAGCCATCGTCGTCATCATCATCATCACTCACAAACAGCCACCACCACAATCATCATCAGTCACACACCGCCATTATCATCAGTTGCACAGTCACCACCATCATCAGTCACACACAGCCACTACCGCCACCATAACCATCACCATCATCATCACCATCATCATCATCATCAGTCGCACACAGCCACCACCACCACCAACATCAGTCACAAACAGCCACCACCGCCATCATCAGTCGCACACAGCCACTACCGCCATCATCATCAGTCCCACACAGCCACCACCGCCATCATCATCATCAGTCGCACACAGCCACCACCACCATCAGCATCATCATCATCATCATCAGTCCCACACAGCCACCGACATCATCAAGATCAGTCGCACACAGCCACCATCAATATCATCCACACACAGCCACCACCGCCATCATCATCATCATCATCCACACACACATACAGCCATCACCAACACACACAGCCATCACCAACACACACAGCCATCACCATCATCCACACACACAGCCATCATCATCACACACACAGCCATCATCATCACACACAGCCATCATCATCACACACACAGCCATCATCATCACACACACAGCCATCATCATCATCACACACAGCCATCATCATCATCACACACACAGCCATCATCATCATCACACACACAGCCATCATCATCATCACACACAGCCATCATCATCATCACACACACAGCCATCATCATCATCACACACACAGCCATCATCATCATCACACACACAGCCATCATCATCATCACACACACAGCCATCATCATCATCATCACACACAGCCATCATCATCATCATCACACACAGCCATCATCATCATCACACACAGCCATCATCATCATCATCATCACACACAGCCATCATCATCATCATCACACACACAGCCATCATCATCATCATCACACACACAGCCATCATCATCATCATCACACACACAGCCATCATCATCACACACACACAGCCATCATCATCACACACACACAGCCATCATCATCACACACACACAGCCATCATCATCACACACACACAGCCATCATCATCACACACACACAGCCATCATCATCATCATCATCACACACAGCCATCATCATCATCATCACACACACAGCCATCATCATCATCATCACACACACAGCCATCATCATCATCATCACACACACAGCCATCATCATCACACACAGCCATCATCATCACACACACACAGCCATCATCATCACACACACACAGCCATCATCATCACACACACACAGCCATCATCATCACACACACACAGCCATCATCATCACACACACACAGCCATCATCACACACACACAGCCATCATCACACACACAGCCATCATCATCACACACACACAGCCATCATCATCATCACACACAGCCATCATCATCATCACACACACAGCCATCATCATCATCACACACACAGCCATCATCATCATCACACACAGCCATCATCATCATCACACACACAGCCATCATCATCATCACACACACAGCCATCATCATCATCACACACACAGCCATCATCATCATCACACACACAGCCATCATCATCATCATCACACACAGCCATCATCATCATCATCACACACAGCCATCATCATCATCATCACACACAGCCATCATCATCATCACACACAGCCATCATCATCATCATCATCACACACAGCTATCATCATCATCACACACAGCCATCATCATCATCATCATCACACACAGCCATCATCATCATCATCACACACACAGCCATCATCATCATCACACACACAGCCATCATCATCATCATCACACACACAGCCATCATCATCACACACACACAGCCATCATCATCACACACACACAGCCATCATCATCACACACACACAGCCATCATCATCACACACACACAGCCATCATCATCACACACACACAGCCATCATCATCATCATCATCACACACAGCCATCATCATCATCATCACACACACAGCCATCATCATCATCATCACACACACAGCCATCATCATCATCATCACACACACAGCCATCATCATCACACACAGCCATCATCATCACACACACACAGCCATCATCATCACACACACACAGCCATCATCATCACACACACACAGCCATCATCATCACACACACACAGCCATCATCATCACACACACACAGCCATCATCACACACACACAGCCATCATCACACACACAGCCATCATCATCACACACACACAGCCATCATCATCACACACACACAGCCATCATCATCATCACACACACAGCCATCATCATCATCACACACACAGCCATCATCATCATCACACACACAGCCATCATCATCATCACACACACAGCCATCATCATCACACACACAGCCATCATCATCATCACACACACAGCCATCATCATCATCATCACACACAGCCATCATCATCATCATCACACACAGCCATCATCATCATCATCACACAC
The DNA here is from genome assembly GCF_048569485.1 of Anomaloglossus baeobatrachus. NCBI lineage: Eukaryota > Metazoa > Chordata > Amphibia > Anura > Aromobatidae > Anomaloglossus > Anomaloglossus baeobatrachus. The sequence continues at coordinate 371,100,441 of NC_134354.1, read as the reverse complement.
AGCCATCATCATCATCATCATCACACACAGCCATCATCATCATCATCACACACAGCCATCATCATCATCATCATCACACACAGCCATCATCATCATCATCACACACACAGCCATCATCATCATCATCACACACACAGCCATCATCATCATCATCACACACACAGCCATCATCATCATCATCACACACACAGCCATCATCATCATCATCACACACACAGCCATCATCATCACACACACACAGCCATCATCATCATCACACACACACAGCCATCATCATCATCACACACACACAGCCATCATCATCACACACACACAGCCATCATCATCACACACACAGCCATCATCATCACACACACAGCCATCATCATCACACACATAGCCATCATCACACACACACAGCCATCATCATCACACACACACACACAGCCATCATCATCACACACACACACACACAGCCATCATCATCACACACACACACAGCCATCATCATCACACACACAGCCATCATCATCACACACATAGCCATCATCACACACACACAGCCATCATCATCACACACACACACAGCCATCATCATCACACACACACACACACAGCCATCATCATCACACACACAGCCATCATCATCACACACACAGCCATCATCATCACACACACAGCCATCATCATCACACACATAGCCATCATCACACACACACAGCCATCATCATCACACACACACACAGCCATCATCATCACACACACACACAGCCATCATCATCACACACACACACAGCCATCATCACACACACGCACACACAGCCATCATCATCACACACACAGCCAGCCATCATCATCACACACACAGCCAGCCATCATCATCCACACACACAGCCAGCCATCATCATCCACACACACAGCCAGCCATCATCATCCACACACACAGCCATCATCCACACACACAGCCATCATCCACACACACAGCCATCATCCACACACACAGCCATCATCCACACACACAGCCATCATCCACACACACAGCCATCATCCACACACACAGCCATCATCCACACACACAGCCATCATCCACACACACAGCCATCATCCACACACACAGCCATCATCCACACACACAGCCATCATCCACACACACAGCCATCATCCACACACACAGCCATCATCCACACACACAGCCATCATCCACACACACAGCCATCATCCACACACACAGCCATCATCCACACACACAGCCATCATCCACACACACAGCCATCATCCACACACACAGCCATCATCCACACACACAGCCATCATCCACACACACAGCCATCATCCACACACACAGCCATCATCCACACACACAGCCATCATCCACACACACAGCCATCATCCACACACACAGCCATCATCCACACACACAGCCATCATCCACACACACAGCCATCATCCACACACACAGCCATCATCCACACACACAGCCATCATCCACACACACAGCCATCATCCACACACACAGCCATCATCCACACACACAGCCATCATCCACACACACAGCCATCATACACACACACAGCCATCATACACACACACAGCCATCATACACACACACAGCCATCATACACACACACAGCCATCATACACACACAATCATACACACACACACAGCCATCATCATACACATACACACAGCCATCATCATACACACAAAGTCATCATCATACAAACACACACGGCAATCATCATCATACACAGCCATCGTCGTCATCATCATCATCACTCACAAACAGCCACCACCACAATCATCATCAGTCACACACCGCCATTATCATCAGTTGCACAGTCACCACCATCATCAGTCACACACAGCCACTACCGCCACCATAACCATCACCATCATCATCACCATCATCATCATCATCAGTCGCACACAGCTACCACCACCACCAACATCAGTCACAAACAGCCACCACCGCCATCATCAGTCGCACACAGCCACTACCGCCATCATCATCAGTCCCACACAGCCACCACCGCCATCATCATCATCAGTCGCACACAGCCACCACCACCATCAGCATCATCATCATCAGTCGCACACAGCCACCATCAATATCATCCACACACAGCCACCACCGCCATCATCATCATCATCATCCACACACACACACAGCCATCATCATCATCATCACACACACAGCCATCATCATCATCATCACACACACAGCCATCATCATCACACACAGCCATCATCACACACACACAGCCATCATCATCACACACACACAGCCATCACCATCACACACACACAGCCATCATCACACACACACAGCCATCATCACACACACAGCCATCATCATCACACACAGCCATCATCATCACACACACACAGCCATCATCATCACACACACACAGCCATCATCATCATCACACACACAGCCATCATCATCATCACACACACAGCCATCATCATCATCACACACAGCCATCATCATCATCACACACACAGCCATCATCATCACACACACAGCCATCATCATCACACACACAGCCATCATCATCATCACACACACAGCCATCATCATCATCATCACACACAGCCATCATCATCATCATCACACACAGCCATCATCATCATCATCACACACAGCCATCATCATCATCATCACACACAGCCATCATCATCATCATCATCACACACAGCCATCATCATCATCATCACACACACAGCCATCATCATCATCATCATCACACACACAGCCATCATCATCATCATCATCACACACACAGCCATCATCATCATCATCATCACACACACAGCCATCATCATCATCATCATCACACACAGCCATCATCATCACACACACACAGCCATCATCATCACACACACACAGCCATCATCATCACACACACACAGCCATCATCATCACACACACACAGCCATCATCATCACACACACACAGCCATCATCATCACACACACACAGCCATCATCATCACACACACACACAGCCATCATCACACACACACACAGCCATCATCACACACACACACAGCCATCATCACACACACACACAGCCATCATCACACACACACACAGCCATCATCACACACACACACAGCCATCATCATCACACACACAGCCATCATCATCACACACACAGCCATCATCATCACACACACAGCCATCATCATCACACACACAGCCATCATCATCACACACACAGCCATCATCATCACACACACACAGCCATCATCACACACACACAGCCATCATCACACACACACAGCCATCATCATCACACACACACACAGCCATCATCATCACACACACACACAGCCATCATCATCACACACACAGCCATCATCATCACACACACACACAGCCATCATCATCACACACACACAGCCTCATCCACACACACAGCCATCATCCACACACACAGCCATCATCCACACACACAGCCATCATCCACACACAGCCATCATCCACACACACAGCCATCATCCACACACACAGCCATCATCCACACACACAGCCATCATCCACACACACAGCCATCATCCACACACACAGCCATCATCCACACACACAGCCATCATCCACACACACAGCCATCATACACACACACACAGCCATCATACACACACACACACACACACACACACACAGCCATCATCACACACACAGCCATCATCACACACACAGCCATCATCACACACACAGCCATCATACACACACACAGCCATCATCATACACACACACACACACACACACAGCCATCATCATACACACACACACGCACAGCCATCATCATACACACACACACACGCACAGCCATCATCATACACACACACACACGCACAGCCATCATACACACACACACACAGCCATCATCACACACACACACACACAGCCATCATCACACACACACACAGCCATCATCACACACACACACACAGCCATCATCACACACACACAGCCATCATCACACACACACACACAGCCATCATCATACACACACACACACACACACAGCCATACACACACACACAGCCATACACACACACACACAGACACCACAAACGTTCTAACGTGCCCTATGCTCTTGTTCCTTCCGCTGCACCCGCCGGCAAAGCAGTGACGTCAGCGCTGCTCGGGTCGCGCTGCTGAGCTAGAGTTGAATGCCGCCGTCGATTGCTTCACCCTGACATCTGATTGAACTCCGGCTTTGATTGCTTCTCCCTGGCGGCTTCTCCAATACGGAAGTGCGGCCGGCCGCGGCTGCAATGTGAAAGTGCGGTTGGCGACCGCTAAATGACTGGAGGCAGTGGAGGGCAAATATCAAGGGTTCTGCACTGTGTGTCTGTGGGCCGCATAAATCAGACTGGCGAGCCGCATGCGGCCCGGGGGCCGCGTGTTTGAGACCCCATATCTATCCTAAGGTCAATGTTAAAGTCCCTGCCAACCCCATTAAACGGTGTGTAGTTTTTCGAGTGGGAAAGGCAGCAAACACAAAGAAAATGCTTACAGAATTTGTATCTTTCAGTTAACGTACCTTTAACATGGTGCACAATGGTCACAATGTGTTGGGCAAACAGCTCAGATGGGCTGCGCTGAGGCTGTGCAGATTGGATATGTTGGAAAATGGATTTGAACTCTTGTTCTTTTTTGTTGCTGTGAACAAGGTCTCGAGACAGTTTCCGCTCATGAGCCATTACTCCACTTGGACTGTAATTGAAAAAGGGGAAATGAAAAGAGAACACAATATTTTCCAGTAATGAGAACACTCATCTGTGTTGTGTTTCACGTTAACAGGAAGGGTGATATTATTTCAACTCGCTTTAGTAAAGAACATACAAAAATTTATGTAATCTGTGTATAGATTAATAAACTCAAAAATGTACTACTGAGCTTAACTTATTGCCATGCTATAAAATAGCTGCAAAGAAGTGACAGCACAAAAAATGCAACTTATTGAAGGCTATTTGGTGCTACACAATAAAGGACATCAGCCTAAACAATAAAATGTAGCCTTCCACATAGTAACCAATCAGCATGCTGCTTTTACTTATTGAACGACTCTGTAAAAATGAAAGTCGTGCTGCCTTACTGCATAGGTTGGCACCCTAGATGTACGCAGTGCCGCCCCTGCTCACCGATGTCTCTCCCTCTCTTTCCTTAGAAGGCCCTAAGTGGGCATTAGATAAATGTAGGGATTCTAGTTCTCTACACAGGGTACTGCTAGAAGAGCCTTCCTGAAGAAATACAGCCACTAGGTCCAGTAATACCAGCAGTGGTTGGGTTAAATTAGGACAGTTCCTATATTGGAATACCACTTAAAACATGCCAATGTGGTAGGCATTCACAATGACTAGGTTCAGTAAAGAAACCTGTAATGATTGAGTCAAGGCAATGTTCACACGGAGTTTTTGCAGCAATTTTATCTGCAGTAAAACCTCATCTCTTGGCAGGAAATAACCTGCGGTTTTTCTCTTCCTCATCGATTTGTATGAGTGAAAACGGTGAAAGTTCACATGCTCATTCTTTCAAAAACGCAGCAAAACCCAAGAAGGTTGACATTTCAGTCGGGGTGGGAGGGAGAGTGTTGTGTGTATGCATGAGATTCCTGTAATCTCGTAGGCTTTGCTGGGACTGAAGGAAGCAAGAATTTGCATAAAACCACTGCAAAAACATCTTGTGTGAACACAGCCCAAAGTCATTCATGCCACATGACTATCCAATGTAAAAGACTACATCTGATCCAGTAGGAATCCATCACAAAGGATATAGAGTTTAGAGTTCGCGACCGCCAATGGTAAATATACGTCAGCTTCTGTTGGGCTTTGTGCAGAGCCGACGTTTAATTATGGCCGGCAGTCAGGAGGGGATAGAGACCCTGTGTGCCACAATCGCCGGGTTTCCAGTGCAGAACGGTAGTTCTGCCTGGAGACATCATTACCTGATTAGATCAGGACCAGAGGATCTTAACCTTTTGGGATCTTCTATGTGCCGCCATCAATAGCGATCGAGGCACATAGAAGTTAGAAAGAAGCAGTGAGCTCCTTCTCTTACCTCTCCAGCTCCCTTGTGACACGATCACGGAGGAGCCAAGGGTTGTCATGGCAGCCGGAGGTCACATGGTTACCTCGGGGTCTGCCATGTACGGTGGACTGTCAGACTCAGCCTGCAGCAGTGTCTGACAGGTGATCAGCAGCATGACACTGCTTGTATAGTATGACACTGCCATGCCTGTATGGCAAAGCACTATACCAGCGATCAGACCCAGGAAAGTTAAAAGTCCTACATAAGGACTAAGAGTTGGGGGGGGGGGGGGAGGGGAATCCTCGAAAATGTAAAAAATAAAAAAGTAGACATTTGGTATCGCAGTGTCCGGCTCGATCGGATCTATAGTTTGGTCACTTTTTAACCTCTTCATCGATGTATCCGTACTAACCCGAAGAATAAACCAGTGTTACTTTTACCAAACAGTGAACGGCAAATTTATAATAAAAGAAAAAAATTCCTGCATTGCTGTTTCATTTTAATTTTACCTACTAAAATTGAGAAAAATAAATCCAAAAATGTTGTGCCCGAAAATGATGCCAATAGAAACATCAACTCGTCCCGCAAAAAACAAGACCTCACCTGGCTCTCCAAACGCAACGTGTCATCCACGATCTATTCCAGACAATTTTGCGCTCTAAAATTCAAATGGAGCTCCTTCCCTTCCAAGCCCTGCCGTGCGCCCAAACAGTAGATTTTCACCACATATGAGGCATCAGCACACTAAGTAGAAATTGCACTATACATTTTATGGTGCATTTTTTCCTGATACCATGGTGAAAATGCAAAATTTGAGGCTAAAGTAACATTTTTTGTGGGAAAAAGTAAAATTCATTTTTTCCACAGCAAACACTGACCTGCGGTGTGGCTTTCCAGAACGCAGCATGTTAATTGTGTGCTGCGGATTCGCATGCGTCCCCCGTAGGGAGAACACAAACGAGAGACCGCAGCGCACTGATTCCTGATCGTGGGTACAAACAGCTGTGTTCTCCTGCAGAGGAGACTCGCAGCCCTGCAGGTCAGGACCCGCTGCGTGCAGGACACAGTGAGTCCTGATCGTGGGCACATACCCTAAGGGTATAAAAATTCAAAGTTTGAAAATTTTGCAAGTTTCCGATAATTACACAAAACAATATAGTCTTAATTTAACCCACTATGAGGACGTTCAATACGTCACGAAAAAAACAATGTCAGAATCACTGGAATCTGTTGAAGCGATCCAGAGTTATATCTTGTCAGTGACAGGTCAGAAATTAAAAAATTTGCCCGGTCTCACAGGCAAAAACAGGCTCTGGCGCAGAAGGGTTGAAGGGGTTGTCTAGTACTAGGACAACTCCTAATTCCATTTTTCCCCCAGGTAAAATAATAACGAATATACTCCCCTCCCAAACCAGAGCCCTTCCAGCAGTGTCGTGGTTCAAGTGACGTTGCGACGTCACGAGAGCCCCGCACGCCAATCAGCACCAGCTTCTGTCTGGACAAAGATGAAAAAAATCCAGCAGCTGCAAAAAGTTGGTTGAAAAAAAAAAAAAAAAACCACAGCTTTAAAGTTCTCCATTAGAACAATTACATAAAACATGTGTAGCCAAAAAAACCCTCCATCTCTGCGTTTCGAGCTAAGGGAGACATGCTCTTAATCATGACATTATGATTAAGAGCATGGAATTGTTCTACATCTCCAGATAACAGGCCCAGGATATCTGTGCATCGCACCTCTATTCCCCTTTGACTGGTGAGCTGTTAATGGTCTCCATTTTTACCAGCTTCTGCCTCCCTGCCTTTGAACCAAACAAAAAGTGAGTGCTGAGGCTTCTCTTACTTCTTGTTAATTGATCGTTTGGTCTGAAGCCGGGGAGACTGAAGCCAGCGCTGATTGGACGTGAGGCTCACGTGAAGCCACGCGATCCGTGGCACCGCTGGAAAGGCACAGATACGGAAGTCGAGTATAGGCGTTATCATTTTACCTAGGGGGAAACATGGAATCAATGGGGTTGTCCTAGTAGTGAACACCCCCTTTAATGATATAGAACTCATGTTGATTTATTAAAAACACTTAAATGAACTCCATGTTGTGCCTCAATGCATTTCCCCTATATCAAGGTTCATCAGAAGCCTTATGAATGATGTAGCCAAAAGGCCATGATCTCTATAACACAGATTCTGTTGCTCTGCTGTGGTCTAAACCTGTGTAGGATTTCTTCCTATAAATACATTTCCCCCACAAAATATCACTTCCTTGTTTCCAGAGTGCCAAGTACCCTTAAACAGTCATGATGGATATTGTCCTACCATGACTCATCACGCAGGCGCCTGATGCAATAGGCCTCCCTCTACAATGTGGGCACTAGAGGTCCTGTATACTCGCCACGCATGAACTAGGCGCTAATGCTCGGGAATGATAAATTATCAGATAACTAATGTCCCATGCATGTGCAATTATAGCCAATAATGTTTCCAGCCATCAACCACACAAAATGCAGGGCTAATGGGATCAGGGATTATAGTTAAAAGTACCAAACAACTGTTGTCCCCTGAATCCGACAGGCCCGAAGCAAAGCAGGAAAGGGGGTGCATATATAAGTACATAACCTCTTCTTAATGCTCTGCTCTTTATAAAAAGGTACGTTCCACACACACTCTTTGTTCCAGCCATGTTCTTGCTTGTTTAGGTCTAGTATAGTGACAGTGGACTAGCTGGTCATACGACAGTCCTTTTCTATACGTCACTTTTGTGATTTGGGGACAATTCCAGCCAGTCCATAATCAGTTTGTAAAATTCTCAACGTCTTGCTAAGATTTTAGTGATTCTTTCCTGTTCATCGTTAGGCTAGTCTTTCCCTCCCTAGGGAATATCTGAAGGTCATATTCAAAAGACTCCTCCGGGTAACCCTTTCATCTGAATCTCTCAGGTCAAATGCCTGTACCCTGATTTCTTCAGTGTCTGCACAATTTCTTCTTCCCCTAAGGTACTGCTCCTTTGGTATAAGCTTTTTTAGGTAAACGGGTTGATGGCTTTTCCACTGGAGTAAATTATTTGAGGCTGTTTGTTTTCTATACACACTAGTTCTCAAATATCCCTGGTTGGTTTTTCTAAGATGGACATCTAAAAAACGGTGGTTCATTTGGATGTAATTCGAATATAAAATTTAGACATCCAAATTTTTCAAATTCCTTCTGTGATCATGTCCACAAAATAAAAATGTTAATAAATCTCACTCACAGGGCAATCTTATGGTCCACCAGGATTCCTCTCCACAAAAAATAAGTTTCCTCCCACCAGCCCAGAAGGAGATTTGCGTTACAAGGTGCAAATATGGCAAAGGAGACCAGATTTTATAGTTAACGCTCTGAAATCCCGTTCCATTATGAAGGAGGAAAAAAAAAAAACCACACCACCACACCAAAAAAACCGAACTCACCGTGCAAGATCCTCATCAAACGAGTCCACTCGGACACTGGGACCCATCTCTCTGCTAACAGAGAAATTTGATTTGGAAAAAGGCATGTCCTCCTTGGACAATAGCTTTTCTCCTCTCTCTGAGGATTTCTTAGATGGGGGAGACTCGCTCCTCTCCTTCGATGCCTTGAAACTTGTAATTCTAAAATTTTTTTCAGGCAGGAACCCTTTATGGCCGGACTTCGAGGCCTTCTCCTCTTTCTTGGATTTTTCCGTGTAATGTTCCTCCCCCATATCCTCGGACTTTTTGCGTTTTTCCTTAGAGCTTGCTACAAAAGACAATTCTTCCCATTTAGCTGGATCATATGGATCTTGACTCTTGGAATCACTATCAGAATCTTTCCTTGCTCGCCCTTTTTTCTCTTGGTCTGTATCATCTTTCCCATATCGCAATTCAGACAATTTCAATTTCTCCAAGTCCTCTCGCGTTTTGTAGCGTTTTGGAGATATGCTCTTTTTATAAGCCCTCTCTAACTCGCTCATAGCAAAATCAGTAGGGCTGCTACGATCCTTCATTTTCTCCTGATTAGACAGCTTTTCCTTTCCATTCTCTTTCTCCAGCTCCGAGGCCTTATTTTTCTGCTCCTCCATGAACCTTTAGAAAGCAGAGAAAATGAATATATGGATAACCACCTAATAAGCACACAAAAAAAAAAAATAAAATAGATGTCCTATGCACAATGCAGGTACATCAGGAAAATAAAGGACAGGAAATTAAAAAAAAATATAAAGATAAAAAACCCCACAGGAACATAGCCCCAAAGTGTCGGGTGTTTTTAAATTCTGGGTGATAATTATGGCCCGCCAGGATTACATCAAACAGAATAACACATATGGTGGTACACTAAAAACTACTGCTAGCATATAACTCCCCATGGAATACAACTGGCTTGGAAGTAGGTGTCACACATGGATATCGTTTCATGGCACATCAATTGAAAGCAGCAGTTCTACTTTGCCAATGATTTGCCTTGCAGATACATACGACGTAAGTAGTGTGCAAAGCTCAGGTCTATAGTTTACAATCAGGCTACAAATGCTGAAGAATATGGATTCTTCATAAGGGTGAACTGCACTTTCCATTTTGCTGAAGTCTAAATCTACGTAGTAGAACTGCTGCTTTAGGTTTACATGAGAATGGAAATTCACGTGAACCCTATCTAAATGCAATCAAAAATAGATACTTACCACTGCTCGTCCTAAACTTATCTCTGGATGTTAAGAGAGATTATGCTTTTTATCACTGTATCATCCTGCACTGAGTAGAGCTGTGCTTTTATATCTGCTTAGGTTATTGGCTCTGAATTCTAAGACCATGAAATATATATATGTTTTTTTGTCCTCTGGTTCAGATCGTTTCTCTTAAAAGAGCACAAACTGGAATATAATGCCTTAAAAAGCCAAAAAAAAAAATACTCCAATAAATGATGAAAGTTTCCTAGAGGGTTAAAATTGCCTGTACACTGTAAACAAAATAAAAACACAAAAATATAGATATATGACAACAAGCGAATGCAAAGGGAGACACATCCAGCAGTTTGGGTAAAAGCTGTTCTACCTCACATATGCAAATACTGTTCTAGAACAGATTGTTTTAGGAACGTCCAAAAGTAAGCAGGTGATTAATGGAATAAAACGTTAAGAAATAAACTGCATTTATCTTGGGTTGTACACCCTCACGTGGAACAAAAACACTAGAAACGAATTGTGGAAAAGGTCTATATTCTAAAAAAATAAATAAATAATATATAGTGTGATAGGCTTGCGCCAGCTGTCAATAATTATACACAGATGGCAAAAATAATGTGTATATAGATTAGTGACCGTGTCCCTGAACCACAACTCAGATGAGGCATGTGTGTTCCCAGACAATATCACAGGGAGGGTTATGGCCATACAAAAATTACTTGATACTGGTGTATCACAAGTTATAGCATTGCTGTTTTACAAGGATACATCAGCAAACGTTACAGTAGGAAGCACAGCCATATTGGTTAATTACATTCCCAGAAAAAAATCAGCTGTCTGTCATCATGGTAGACTGATTATTTTTGCTAGCTGTCCTTTGGCTTTGCATGGGACTTTTCAGAGTTTCTCATGTGTGTCACAGTAAAAAGCCCCTTGTCAGCTTAAGGGCCATTTCACACATCCGCATTTCGATGGTTTGCCGGATCCGGCGCACTCCAGTACAGTGTAATACTGTACAATGGCAGTGTGGCAACCTCCGGTCACATGCTGTCATGTGATCCGAGCTTGCCGCGATGTCATTGTACAGTATTAACACTGTACTGGAGTGTGACAGACCCGGAAAAATGTCGGATGTGTGAAACGGCCCTAATTTGTAGAACTCTTAATTGATACCTATAGTGTAAGATAGATCATCCGATCTATCCTAATCATTCTAATTCACCCCTGTCGGCTATTTAGCACATAAATACTAAGAAATTCCCTTTAACAAGTCTAGCAAGGCTTACATCCAAGTAAGTGGCGTTAGTAAGACGCACGCCTTACATTTGGGATCAGTTCATTTTACCCCATAAAGTACTGCCAATACTGTACACACACCAGGTCTACACCGCAACATGTGCCATGTGAAACCAGTGTCGCAGTACATCATCACATCTAATGATTCCCTGTAGTGTTGCACTGCTAAGTATCGCAAATGTTTCTAATATGTGCTGGATTGTCTGTCGCTGGTCGCAAATCACGCTCGACAAGCTTGCCACAAACTTCAATACACGTCACATGTGATTACACCTTGTCCGTGGCATTTTATTTTTTGTGATTGCACATCTGACAAGTTGCACAGATTTTCTGAACTGCTCTTACGTGACACATAAGCTTGTATCCCTAGCCTAAAAGCAGCAAATACCCTCCCCCCAAAAGTATATTATACCTCTTAGAATACCTCTTATATCCAGTTCCCACTGGTGCAGTCATCTCTCCAGATCTGCCCTCTTCTTTTTGACTATATAGAGAACTCATTGATGGTGGGCTCTTGGTCAAAGGACTCTTCCTTGGTGGACTCAAGCTATGTTCAAATGGACTTTGACGAGAAGATGCTCTGAAGGATGAGCTACTCTGTAAAATTGTGGGCGAGGGTGGACTTGGCTTCTGTCCAGGACTTGGCCTGGGAGAGCAGCGTCTAACCACCACAGACTGTACAGAGCTCTTAAGTGTTGGTGCACGGTCAGGACTGTGTTGCGGTGCAGGGCTTTCATCAAAAGCTTCCATATCTTGCCAGCCTTTACTTCCCTCTTTGCTACCAGCATCCGCTGCCCCAGACGTAGATTGTTCCTTTGAATCATCATCAGTTGCTTGAGTGGACGACCTACGATCCTTTGAACGACTCTTCTTATTCTTTTTTGATTTACGCTTAGTCTCCACTCTGCTGTGGTTTGAGGAAGACCTAGAAGATGAAGACCGCCGGGAGCGATCAGATGATGATTTATCTGAATTTCTTGAATGGCTCCTAGACCGAGGAGACACAGATCTCCTCTTTGGAGAGCGTGAACGTGATCGGGCCCTGCGAGGACTATATGGTTGGCGGTTGTAGTTTTGCCAATTGGGGCGGTAATTCACATATCCACCACGATTATGTTGACCACGTGGATAAAAGCCTCTACCACGACCTCGAAAATAGTATGGCCTCCGATAACCTCTGTTGTGACCACGAAAATCACGGTTTTGGTAAACTCTTGGGTGGTTTCTCTCTCTATTATACCCAGGTGAGTAAGACCTTGAGCGGGATCGAGAGCTAGGAAGAGAAAGAAATAAAAATAAAATTAGAGTAAAGCCAAGAGAGACAAGACTAAGGTATAGGGAAACGGGGACGATCCAGCATGGATTATGGAATCCCAGGTAAGTATGTTATACATCCATGTTAAAAATTCTAGAAGGAGATACTGGCAGTAGGTAGATTAACAAGTCCATTCCACTACCTGTATGTACTCTACTGCCAGTATCGCCTTCTGGGGTTTTTAACACACTACGTTTCAGCTATAAGTCTTTCTCAAGCCTAACTAAGATACATGTATGGAAATATAATGTATACAAAACATACGTTAGAGTCTTTATGTTTCCTTTTGGTAAAGCCTACCAAGTTTTCTGTAAACACAAACTACATAATATTAAATCTCATGTTCTGGACATGATGCAAGAGGAGAATCAGCAAATGCAAAGTCAAATACCACAAAACAATATATTTTCTGAAGAATCTATTTTGCAGATTTAACCTTTACTGTCAGTTATACAATGCTAGATTAATTTCTCTTTAAACAAAGCTCTGTACCAGTAATCTAATTTGCATAAAGTATTTATAAACAGGCAGGAAACATTACACCAAATCCTACAAAACCCAAGAGACTTAATTACTCATTTGTAAAGCAACTTGGTCCAAGCATGAGCAATGCGTGGAATTTCTGGAGTTTCCCTAAAGCTGACAGACATGCAGCACTATTTTATCTTTATACATACACACACATATGATCTCTCTCTCTGTCCATCAATACACACAGGCAAAGTAAGGTGCACATTGTTTTGGGATAGAAATGGAGTAATTCATTTGGATTTCCTATTGCCTTGAAAAAGTGTCAATTCTGAAACATTAAGATGCAGAAGGCCACAAATTGCCATAGACAGGGAAGAAAAGACAACTTCTTACTTACAACATTACACCAGGCCTCATCTATCGATACCTCCAAGCCTATTATACAGTTTTTGCTGGACTGTCCTACCACATCCACCATTTAGTCCAGATTTGGTACCTTCAGACTTCCATCTCTTTGGGTAAATGAAATACTGACAACAAGGACGACAACATCTCTAGAGGATGGCACAGTTATCGCAGGAGTAAAAAAGCGGCTAGCCTCTGCTGGTTCAGATTTTTACCACTGCAGTATTAATCACAGACAAAAATGCATAACCAGTGGTGACTTTATGGAAAAGCAATGTAGCTGAATTCTTGTACTCCGCTGCGATATTCTCTTTGCATCTGTTCTAGTTTCCATTTAAACATGTGGCTTTAATTATACATACATACATACATCATAACGTCAGCTCCAGCTCTGCACGTGTGTACACAACACCAACACGTACAGATGTAAAGTTTGAGCAGACGTTTGTGACAATGAAATGCTGCATCGGACAAGTCGCTCAGTTCACAAAGATGTAAATGGAAGCAGAGTACTACCTGCAATACTTAAAAAGTAAAAATATACAGATGAGAAGGTATTAAAGCCAATAATAACGAATTACAAATAATAACTACTTTTCATATATTTTTACTTTTTCCCCCTACATTAACCATTTTACCATCTCATTTGTGTACACGCTGGGACAACTCCTGCTGGCCATGTTGCAATATCGACTGCAAAACTCCTTTTGAGCCTTCAGGTATAGCAGTACAGTGGAACCTTGGATTACGACGAGTATAATTGGTTCTGGGAGTGAGCTCTTAAGCCAAGTCACACATCAAAGCAAATTTTCCCATAGGAAATAATTGAAACGCAGACAATCCGTTCCACAACCCAAAAATTTTTACTGTATTTATACAAACTTATTACAGTAATACAAAACAATGTACTGTATTTATATAAAATTATCACAGTACATTAATACAAAATACTGTACAATAAAAACATCTAAAGCAAATTAAACTGCACTTTAGCTTACAATAGAATTGGTGGTGTGCGGGAGGTACAGGACAAGTAATGTGCTGCACTGGTTAGTGGAACGAAAGAACAGTACTATATCCATAAATGCAAATAGATAGACATGCTGTATAGTATATACTGTACTGTGCAATGGTATACTGTATACAGTACATATGGACAGAAAGTTACCTCCCGAGACGGTCAGAGCGCGGTGAAAAGACTGGACCGGAAGTGTACATGGTGAGTATTTGCTCTTATTGCAAAGCATTGCTCTTAAACCAAGTTACAAATTTGTAAAAAGCTTTGCTTGTCTTGCAAAACGCTCTCAAACCATATTACTCATAAACCAAAGTTCCACTGTATATGAATTATGTACATCAATGCAGTGTGTGGAGGCAGCAAGACAAGCATGGGTTAGGGGTTTTATATTATGGAGCTACAGCTTTAGCATAAAAACAAGATCCTGGGGAAGAGCTGATCAAAGCTCCTCAGGATCACTGGTCAGTCCACTAAGTTATGGAGTGTCACCGATTCCATGCTCCGTTTATCCTGGGTCAGTCATAAATCATGGCCAGGATTCATCTATTGTGTAGGGTGGTGATTTATTGAGCGGTATCAAATTACAAGCGGTTGCTGCTACCAATTTGTCAAAAAAATGTGCAGAGAGAAAAAAACAAACAAAAAAAAAAAACAACACTTAACTACAGATTTATAGCATTCTGTTGTAAAACGTGTGACTTATGGCAGGCTAGCGGCCGGTGGAAATATATCATTACCTATGGTTTTTTTAACGGGGCGTTTTTGTCTGCAAAAAAAAAGAAACCCACAAAAAACGCACCCACGGGAAAAAACACGTAAAAAACGCATGCATGTTTACCGCGTTTTGGTGCGTTTTTGGTCACTGCGTTTTGCTGTGTTTTTCCAATGCATTGCATGGGTGAAAAATGCAGTAAAACGCAGGAAAGAATTGACAAGTCCATTTTTTTTTTAACTCAAAAACACAGCTTAAATAAATAAATAAATAAATAAATAAATTAATAATTAAATAAATAAATAAATAAAAATAAAAAAAAAAAAGTTGCGTGCGGACAGCAAAAATGAAAAGTCAGACTTTGCTGGGGAAGCAAAGTCATGCAGTTTTGAGCCCAAAAATGCACAAAAACGCACCCGAAAAACACTCAGTGTGCACATAGCCTTACATGTCATTTTCAAATACAAATCTATTAATAACTCAGTGGAACAAAACAATATAGAATATAGAAAGTGATCATTCGTATTTAGGGACTGCCCATCCTGCCATATCTGCCGTCAGATATCACATGCTTAAGCAAATCATATGCGCTTTTGCTTAATCTTCCAACAGAGAGACCAACAAGAAATAAGTCCAGTTATTGAAAGACATCTTGCTTTGTGTCCTTCATGAGTGGAATCATTTTAGCTGAGAGGATCTCCCTCTCAGAGGTGACGGAGAGTGGCAGCCAGCTTGTTAATTGCTGTGAGTAATGACTATTGTAAGATATGTAATGAAAAAGTAGATGCCGATTGTCTCTCGGAAAGACTTCTTCTCTCTTCGAGCAATTTGGCAATGTCTAATCAATAACTGTGTAATAGGACAAGATCAAATAATCGGTTGATGACATCTCAGGCATGCAATTCCCTGTATAAAATATATATATATATTATATATATATATATATATATATATATATATATATATATATATATATATATATATATATATATTATATATATATATATATACACACACACACACACACACACACACACACACACACACACACACACACACACACACACATATATATATATATATATATATATATATATATATAGTTTAAATTTACAGAACCAGTAATTTACAGAATCGCAACTGTTAGAATCGGGTGCCATAATGTGGCATCCAATTGCTTTGTTGCATCCATAGACTTGAATGGAGGAAAACTTTTTCCACACAAATCCTGTGCGGGAGAGGGGGAAAGTATATTCTATAACATATAGATGTATGTATGTATGTATGTATGTATGTATGTATGTATGTATGTATGTATGTATGTATGTATGTATGTATGTATGTATGTATGTATGTATGTATGTATGTATGTATGTACGTACGTACGTACGTACGTACGTATGTATGTATCTCATGCATACACATACAGTGGAACCTCTGTTTAATAGTAACTTGGTTTGAGAGCGTTTTGCAAGACAAGCAAAGCTGTCTAAAAATTTGTAACTTGGTTCAAGAGCAATGCTTTGCAATAAGAGCAAATACTCATAGTGCACACTTCTGATTCTGTGCTTTGCACCGTGCTCTGACCCGCTCTGGCTAATCCTCCCTGTTTTTTTACATAGAAAAGTGAAATGGTATGATGATCTCTGTCCAATGATAATTGCATTTTTCAGCAACAGATTACATACATGGGTGCGTGGATTGTGCCTGAACCTGAGTTCACAACTGCACATTTGCTGAAGTTTTCGATTTGTTTTTACCTACAAAACTAAAAAAATAAATTACTAAAACTTCACTTTAGAGCCTAAACATTGATTACATTCATATATGGAAACTCAAACTAAAAATTAGCACAGTGAAGAAATGGAATGGGGTTTCACAAAACTCCAGTATCACGCTGCTAGGTTAGTTGCAATTTAAGTGATTAAATCCTAAATCCCTACAAATTAGGCAACATCACTGCCACGTTCTACCACGTAAGGAGGAAAAATGAAAAAAAAAAACCAAAAAACCAAAAACACAAACACCTACAATATACAGAATCTTTTTTGTATAGAGAGCACTAGTTCCTCATGTACAGCTCCCACCTTAAGAATAACAAAGCTCTTACATAAAGGGGTCCCACAGATTATCCCCAATTGTAAATCAGAAAGGAGAAAACCCTTTTTGCAGCCTAAGAGACAGCTTTATGTAAAAGTTAAACCATCCGTATTTATTCTGACACCTACCAAATTAAAAGCATCTAGTTCTAATTTATGACTTTATAGATCAAGAAATCGCTACCATGGGGCTGAAAACAAATCTGATCTTCTGATAATCAAGATAAATGGAAAACATACTGAAACGAAAATAAGGATGAGTAATGCTAAGCTCATGCGTGCAAAGGAAAAACTGCTGGCTTTAATAGTGTGCAACAGAATATGTCCATTTTATTGTTTAGTGCTCAAAAATGTGCACTACTGTAAGGCCATCATATGGATATAACAAGTATTACAATGTATAGTATACGAGCTACAATTCCTAAAGTTCATTTACGTGGGGTGGATCATCTGACATGCCTTCAAAGAGCAGGAGAAACTATACAAGAATGTGTTGGAATACACAACTGGCAAAAATGTCTAAAGCCAGAATTATGTGTAAGGATTAAATTAAGACAAATAGCTGGCAGGGCCCGCACTCATCCTGTAATGTTGAGCTATGTTTTACTCTGCATAGTCTGTACAAGTCCCCGCTTAATTATAAAATGATGCTAGATACAGACTATTATTATTATTATGACAATGTTCACCAAGTGTTTTTGCAGCATTTTTTTCTGTAGCCCGAACAGTCAAACTTCACACTGAAAACAAAGCTATTTGCAGTTTATTACATGTGATTTGTCTACAGTACATGTTAATAATGTTAGTGGTTACCAAAATGCTGCAAAAACGAAGCACAAATGTTATTACTGCAATTCTGCACTCATTACGTCAAATTCAGGCAGAAAACAGCTGTGGGCCGGAGATTTCTGAAATCTCATTGCTTTTGCTGGTACTGTAGAGTATAGATTTTCTGCAGAAAACAAAATCTGCAGCAAATACGGTGTGTGTGAACAAAGCCTAAGACTATGTGGATAACAGGACTAAATTGCATCATGAACAAAGAAAACCTTGTGTCCAGCGCAATGAAACAGGTCCAGCTCATAACATTTCCAGGGTTATTTTGACACAAAGCGGTCTCATTAAAATAAACAATTACATGTATGTAAAGGTCAGGCAATATCTCCGATGGGGGAAACAATTTAGACAATGGCGCATCAGGTTTCATTTTAAGCAGACGAGAAAAGTCAGCAATGAAAGGTTTATCATCCCATGTGCAAAACTTAACACATGCAATCACAGAAAATGGAAACTGCTATTGAAAAAGCACTAACTGCAAATAATACATATACACTACTATACAAGGAGGCATCTGCAAAATTACCCTGGCCTATATCCACACATAAATATTAATTTATACGTGTGTGTGTATATGTTACATATATATATATTATATATATATATATATATATATATATATATATATATATATATATATATATATATATATATATATATATATATATATATATATATATATATATATATATATATATATATATATATATATATACACACATATACATATATATATACATATACATATATACATATATACACAGAAACAGAAGTTCCAGGCGGCACACAATCCTTCAAGGTGCACGTGTCCAAGGAAGGCATCCACAGTATAATTAATACAAAGGACCGGCACTCCAAATCTTCTGAAATATTTTTGTAGTTTATTCCATCATAATATACAGGCGTAAATACGCGTTTCGGCTAATAGTGAGCCTTTTTCACATCTATAGATTAAATGAATGCACACACATATATATACACACAATGAGTGGATTACTTCCTTTGTGACTGACCCACCTATCTCATCTGCATACTAAATTAATTAGTTAATTTATATTAATCAAATTTCCATATATGTTTCTCATTAGAATTCAAACTGAAACAAGCAGATTCACTGAGATGATGGTTCAACCACAATTACAATGGATTTAGACATATAAAGAACCAATAGTTGAACAACAGCCTAATAAATCAAAGGGTTAAATTTTTCCCTTTGCTCAAAATTACATAAATTATTTGACATTTTCCATGTAAATTAGTACATCTTTAATATTGCAAATACACTGTCATTACATGTCAAGTATATTTTTCCTTGATTTTAATAAGTCGCATTTTTCATTTATACACACACACACACACACATATATATATATATACACACACACACACACACACACACGTATGTGTATGAGTGCGTGTGTGTATATAATTATATATATATATATATACACACACATATACATACACACATACACATACACATATATATATATATATGTATGTGTATGTGTGTATGTATATGTGTGTATATATATATATATATATATATATATATATATATATATATATATATATATATATATATATATATATATATATACACACACACACACACACACACATACATACACATATACATACACACAGATATATTATACATACATACACACACACATTATGTATTACACACTCATGCACGCACATATATACATACACACAATTTTACACATACACACATACATAAATACATATATGCATATATATATACACACACACACACACACACACACACACACACCCAAATAGCACCATCATTGTTACATGCAAGCAATTGGAAGACCTGGATTATACAGCATTAGCTGAAATCCCAGTTCTTCTTACCTCTTCTTCGATTTCATTGGACTCAAAATGGAGATAACATTGGAGCACAATCTTGTGCTGGGGAGCAGAGCCGCTTCTGAGAACTAAGCTAAATCTACAAACTTCATGACAGATTGCAGAAAATACACCCCAGAGAACATCGCTGGTCTTACAGCGCCCAAGAGAACAGAGGAAATTTGTGCTAAGAGCAGCTGAAGTTCTAGAAAAGCTGAAAGTGAAGAAGATCTGCTAAGAGAAACAAGCAGGAAAGAGGAGAGAATTTCCGCAGCTTCCTGAGCCAAGATGATGTTTGACAGCTATTGGCAAATAAAGAGCAGAATGTTTCAGCGAACAACTAACGCATGTCACACAATACACAGATATGAGGAGGAGTTAACTTGCCTAGAAACTCAAGTACCCAGTTCAGATGCCACATGGGACAGACACCATCAATTGAAACCACTTGACTTAAATGGCAGATTCAAGGGAGCCGAGCCTCCGCCCGAAAGATTCAATTAAACGAACATGTGCCTCGGGGGATTTTTATACTGTCCCTCATGTACTTTGACAACGTTAACACAGCTGAGAGCATCTTATGCAGCAGCCTCTACCAAGTATTACTAAAGACCCCAGTTATCAGTTATACTAAGGGGCTATACTTTCACCCCAAGCACGCCAAAAGCTCTTGTTTCATAAAACAATAGCATCTTTTCTTTATCCAGGGCAATTATATGTAGTTGTGAATAGAAAATATTTTGGAAGTTCTGCACTTACACATTATTACACTATGGATTATCTTTTACTAAAAGAAACAACTAATGAAGGACATTGCTGAGGAATGAAAGGGGGTAGTTCCCAGAATCTAAAGTTACTCCCGATCCATAGCATAATGGTTAACTTATCATTTTCAGGAAATCTGAGAACTGCCTCCCCAGGTGACCCAGATAGCGGGCCTCTGGAACCTGGAGATCAGAGCTGGTAATCTATAGCGCAGATGTGCAGCAAAAAAAAAAAAACAACATCTGACGCATTCAACATAGGTAATCTTACAGAGTCCAGTTCTCAAGTCAATTGATTCTGGGAGTACCTCTTTAAAAACAATGTGCAAATAGAAAGCTGGCCCTAGCCAACAAATTACTGTTCCTATTCTAAATCAGCTTGCCAAATGTAAGCCATGCACTCATCACTTTGAGGTTTGCTTTTTTAAGCATACATGGCATCTAAAACAAGGTATGGCATAAAGCAGTCTGTATAAAAAAAAAGAAAACACAACAGAAGGAGATTTCAATTTCTGTGATTAGAGCTGACCGAGAGGAAAAAAAAAAAAAAGTATTTTTTCATTTGTCTGGTGTGTTCTAGGCAAAAATATAAAACATACCTAGCAAAAAGTATAATATCACAAGCCAAATAATACAGTAAGTAATTAGATGCAATGGAGCCGTAGTATGTTTAAAGTAAAAAAAAAAAATCAATGGAAAAAAGACGATATTCTGATATTAAAATCCTGCAGACATTAACTATTCAACACGGCAAGGCTAAATTTACTCTTTAAGCCTTTGTAAATTAAGATTTTCGCACTCCTCGCAGAAGATTAGCTCAGTTACAAATAGCAGCAGGTCACCAAAACATTTATACATTATCCAACCCAGTTTATCAAAGCCGATAACTGTATTTTCAAGGCTAGATTACTATCGAAGGAAAATAGCAGCTTATGGCCCATGTTATGGTGGTAACACCCAGAGTCTGACTGTCCACCTGAAACAAAGCTGGAGCCATAGTTTGGTTCAGCAGAACTCTGTAGGGTAGATGGTCGTCATAATGTTGATGCAAACATGTTGTATTAATGGCCTGAAAAGACTCAACCTAGATCCAGGTAGCACCATTCATTTAGTGTCAAGGACAGGACTGGATGGGAAAGCTTTTAATTTCCCAGGTGCTGGGAGTGTTCTGTACACTGATGCATACTCCATACATGATTGTATTACTACTTTGTGCAGGACCCTATATGCAATGCCATGAATGAGATTCTGTTCCATGGAAAAGCTTTTCCTGCTCTAGAGTATAAAACACCTTAGATTGGGAAACTGTTTATGTTTAAGCGAACGGATGCCAAAAAGTGCTTTTTTTTCCTCTGTTGGTCCAGTATACATGAGATGTACCTATTTTCTGTAGAGAACAGCAGAGGGCGACAATTCCATACAGGGACATCCTGTTGACAGGATTTTAAGACCCTTCGTGGTCTCCCTCAACTCGTACTTGAGGGACACCACTGACTTCCTACGTAGAATTGACGATATCTTTCTCGAGGAAGGCATGCTACTGTGTAGTATCGACGTGGAGGCACTGTACTCGTCCATCCCCCATGAGGCTGGGGTGGAGGCAGTGAGGTATTTCCTCAGTACTAGAGGGAATCAATACAGGCAGCACAACGACTGTCATCAAGGCCCTTATTTTCTGCTTGACCAAGAACGTCTTCACCTTTGATGGGAGGTTCTTCCATCAGCTCAGGGGGACTGCGATGGGGACGTGCTGTGCCCCATCGTATGCCAACCTCCTCCTGGGCTGGTGGGAGAAGAAGGTGGTCTTTGGTGGCCTGATGGATACGGAGGACGTCGTCTTGTGGACTAGATACATAGACGTCTTCCTTATCTGGAAGGGCTTGGAGGTGGAGTTCCACGCGTTTATGGCTAAATTGAACAATAATAATATTGGCCTACGCTTCACTAGTGAAGTAGGTGGAGATAAGCTGGCATTCCTCGATGTTCTGGTCGAAAGAGGACCAGAGGGCCGCCTAAGAACAACAACGTACAGAAAGGCCACTTCCTCCAACTCCTTGTTAAAATGGGAGAGCGCCCACCCAGACTCCCTCAAGAGGGGGATTCCCAAGGGACAGTTTACAAGGATGCGGAGAAACTGTTCAGATAATGCTGCTTTTGAAACACAGTCAGTTGACCTGATGGGACGCCTGAGAGAGAGGGGCTATCCGGAGCAGGTCATTATGAAGGCCTACAAGTTCACGTGTAGTTTGGATCGTAGTGGTTTACTACATCCCAACCGTCAAAATACCACCACCCCGGACACCCTAAGGTTCATTACAACATTTAATAATGGTGCAGTGGACCTAAGGAAAATACTGTCTAAACACTGGCCCATATTACATATGGACCCTGCGATTGACAAACATCTTTCGGATCACCCATCTGTCACTTACAGAAAGGCGAGATCCTTGAGTGACAGATTGGTCCATAGCCACTTCCAAGATAATAAACCAGCCAAAAAAAGTGATGTGAAAGGCTGTTTCAAGTGCTATGACTGCATCAATTGCAAGTATGTAGAGGAAGGAAAGGAATTCAAAAACTCAACAGGCAGTGAAGTATACTCTTTGAGGTCGTTTATAACTTGCAAATCAAAGGGGGTGGTGTACAAGGTGAGCTGTGGTTGCGGTAAGCTGTATGTGGGCAAGACCATCAGGGAGCTGAGGCGCAGAGTGGGGGAACACAAAAATGACATCATAAATAAAAAGGACACACCAGTGGCAAGACATTTCAACGCCTCCCATAATGGCGATCTGGGAAGCTTTAGGGTAATGGGCATTGATTTGATCCACCCTCCCCTACGTGGTGGAAACTGGGACAAGACCATCCTCCAGAAGGAATGCTTCTGGATCTATACCCTGGATACCATGGTGCCGATGGGACTAAATGAATCCCTCTCTTTCTCCCCTTTCTTAGGAGCACCTTAGATTTAGGGCCCAGTTAGGAGGGAAAGTCGACGCCCGAGTGGGGGCACCATGGGCGTGGGCTATGATAGGGTGCCGACCCCCACATGCTAGGTAGTGTGTAATTATATCTAGGGTCAGTGACCAGTATGCACCTTAGTCTCTTTGACCCTGTCCTTTTCTGGGAACCATGTCTAGATGATCTTGTCCATCTCCCTTCCCCCCTCCTCAAAACAACAAATCAAAACAACATACATATATAATTGCCCCTACAGTTCTGTTGGCCGCCTCCGGTAGATTGGCCCTCCCTCTATGGGTCCCATCTGACAAGGACTTTCAATTGACCCTGTGTTTTTGATAGTTTTTTGAAATAGGCTCGTTTTTTATTCTGCAAGAAGCTCTCGGTTTTTAATCCTTCTTTCACATTTGTCTCTTTAGCACATCTTTTTGGCTGCACTAGCCTAGTGCGTTTTTATCATAGTATAAACCTGACCTGTGACATTGCTAATATATACCGGCATCTCTATGTGGACTTGTGCCTAATGCCATATAACTATAAATGCAGCCATGGTATTAGGAACCGAGGTTGCTAGGCAGCGTTAACATGTGTATCCATCTAATGGAGCTGTTTGCGTTCCACTCACCCGGATGTGATGACATTGGGTGAGGACGGTGACGTCTCCTAAGCGACGCTGCCTTTGATGATGCGTAACTTCCGGCCTGGAGGTATTCTGGGACTGCGCGTCATTATTCCAACGAATCCGCGCATGCGCCGTGCTATATTTGGAGCGTCACTCCAAATGCTAAGCGCGGCAAGCTTGAATTAGGTTCGACACACGCCTGGATGTGGTGAGTTAATACAACCATGGGGCATGATAAATGCGGCCTGATCGGCAGTTCCCTGGGCGTTTTTCTGATATGTGTTCATTGATATTGTAGTGAATCGGGCACCTGTGGAGGGTCATGTAAAAGCGATGCTTAGTGACGTCCACCGCTGATATCCCACTTGGACTCCCCTGATGATCCAGTTTGAAACGTTGGGAGTGGGAACCATTGAAATTGCATGACTGAGGTTATCTGGCTGTATGGGATTTGATGTGCTGAGAAACAGCCCCCCCGTGACTGAGCCGGTAACCTGTATTAATGCCTGCCTATAATTCTGGGATTTGGTAAGACCATTCCTTATCAGAGAGGAATATTTTCTATTTCTAATTCCTCAGTGTTTATAATATCTGCCTATAATACACACAGAGACAGTTTCCCATAATTGGGGTTCTTAATGTGACAAACTATTTGTGTGTATACCTCTTTCTTCAGTTGGATGGAGTGCTTATGAGGGCATAATTGTCCATTTGAATGCAAACCAGCTGAGGCAGTCCGTGTTGTGTAGGATCTTAATATTCCTTTATTTAGGTCCGTTTGATCGTCCAATCATTGGGACGATTGTGAACCCTGGTTTTAACTCATTTATGAACTATAGTTCATTTTTATATGTGGAATAGTAAAAGTTACGTTTTATGTCTGATTACTTTATTGGCTCAGTGATTGGTCCAGCTACTTAACCTTATCATTGTGGATCTTCCTATTGTATATTGCTAACTTCCATAAAAAAAGAAAACACAACAGAAGGAGATTTCAATTTCTGTGATTAGAGCTGACCGAGAGGAAAAAAAAAAAAAAAAAGTATTTTTTCATTTGTCTGGTGTGTTATAGGCAAAAATATAAAACATACCTAGCAAAAAGTATAATATCAAAAGCCAGATAATACAGTAAGTAATTAGCTGCAATGGAGCCGTAGTATGTTTAAAGTAAAAAAAAAAAAAAAAATCAATGGAAAAAAGACGATATTCTGATATTAAAATCCTGCAGACATTAACTATTCAACACGGCAAGGCAAAATTTACTCTTTACGCCTTTGTAAATTAAGATTTTCGCACTCCTCGCAGAAGATTAGCTCAGTTACAAATAGCAGCAGGTCACCAAAACATTTTATACATTATCCAACCCAGTTTATCAAAGCCGATAACTGTATTTTCAAGGCTAGATTACTATCGAAGGAAAATAGCAGCTTATGGCCCATGTTATGGTGGTAACAAGGACAGGACTGGATGGGAAAGCTTTTAATTTCCCAGGTGCTAGGAGTGTTCTGTACACTGATGCATACTCCATACATGATTGTATTACTACTTTGTGCAGGACCCTATATGCAATGCCATGAATGAGATTCTGTTCCATGGAAAAGCTTTTCCTGCTCTATAGTATAAAACACCTTAGATTGGGAAACGGTTTATGTTTAAGCGAACGGATGCCAAAAAGTGCTTTTTTTTTTCCTCTGTTGGTCCAGTATACATGAGATGTACCTATTTTCTGTAGAGCACAGCAGAGGGCGACAATTCCATACAGGGACATTAGGGGAAAAATATGATACATTACATATGCGTCCAACTGTAGTCAGTAAGGTTATGGTAAACATGAACTTGCAATTACATAAAAAGTATAGTTTGGGAAAACATGTACCTGTGCCTCCGCTTGCGAGAGTGTGAGAGTGACCGCGACCGGGATCTAGACTTGGAGAATGAGCGCGATCTTGAGCGGGAAATGGAGCGAGATGATCCTGACCTGGACTTTGACTTGTTTTTCGACATCTTTCAATCAGTCCTTGCAATCTAAACAGAATTTGAAAAGCATAGTTATAAATCCATAAAATAAGAAGAAACACAGAAAAATTGAGGTTAGTGGAAATAAAAAGGTTTGAAGTTGTGTAGGTGACAAAAATCTAAACACAATATATTGATATTATGCTAAATACATTGCATGTAGGCACTTACACCTTTGTTAAAACCAACGTGAAATGCAGCCAGTCTCCCATACGAGCTACATCAGGATTACAATTCCAGTATGATTGTGCCCAAAACGAGTCCTTACCAATTACAACTGCCAAAGAAATTGTTGTGTGGTATGAAGTGGGCACAGATTTAAAGGTAAAATGTGCCCAGTATCTACACTATTTTTCCCACTGCTCTAAGGATTTTTCCCAATGGGAATAAAAGAGCAAACACTGGCCAATTTGACCTGGTGACAGGTCCTCCTGCACCTCTCACCTCCTTGGTCTAATCTGTACTGCTTATTTTCTCATTTATCATTATCGTAGTCAGTCCCTATTTGTCAATGCTAAGTCACTATTTACGGTGCCTGCTATAAAGGGAAAAGTACTGTGTTCCGCGAACGATCAATGTAAAACTCTGAGCAGGGTAGCCTTGCAGGCACAAATCCAAAACACAGTTAATATTAGGAAATCTTTCTCGACTGACGACCACAGAAAGGCATGATCACTGCATGCAATTCAACATTGATTTTACAGGAGTGTTTATTACTGACTCAAAGCTTCACTGTAGGCTGGAAACTGATCACGACAAGCACATTTTTAGGCTGTGTGCCCATGATGAGGTTTTAGGGAATTTTTGATGCTCCGTATTTTCGCAGTTCCAGCACAGTGAATAGGATTTATAGCAATCTCCTGCTACCTCTGCTTTTTTTCCTTCGGTGGAAACTGACCTGCGATGCGTTCTTCAACTCCACATTCCCTTGCGGGTATGCCAAGTTTTATGTGCAGATTTTCCCCATAAACTAAAGATGTGGAAAATCTGCAGGTAAATAACGCGTGTGTTTTTTGTGCATTTCTGCTGCGTAAATGCATAATAATCTGCACCAAAGTATATCAAAGTTTTGTCAAAGTCAAATTATTAAGAAATACAGTGGAACCTTGGTTTACGAGTAACTTGGTGTGCGAGTATTTTACTATACCAGCAAAGCTTGCTGTAGATATGTAACTCCGTTTACGAGTAATCTTTGCTGTACGAGCAAATACTCACCGCACACACTTCCGGTTCCGCACTCTGACCCGCTCTTGCAGTCCACAGAAACACACACATACATATTATGCTCACCTTACCTTCCGTTCCATCGCCGGCCTCATGGATCTTGTAGTTCGCTGGTACAGGATGTGCATCGGGTAACCATCGCGACCGATGCCGGAGCTTCCACTGTCTCAAGCGCTTCTCAAAGGGAGGCCGGCGATGGAACGGAAGGTAAGGTGAGCATGTGTGTGTGTTTGTGTGTGTTTGTGCATGTGTGGAATGGCAAAATAAAGGACATTGAACAAGTTGTGGAACAAATTGTCTGAGCTTTCATTATTTCCTATGGGAAATTTTGCTTTGCTAGACGAGTAACTTTGTTTACAAGCATATTCCCAGATTGTCCTCGTAAACCAAGGTTACACTGTATCAAAAACAAAGCGGCGACCTCTTAAAGCAATTAACTACAAAAGATATAAATCTTACTCCAGAATTGGTCATTCTTTACATAGGGTTAGAAGAATACGAGAAAAAATAGACACATTGTCTGTCACATTTTCTTCGTTATTAGGAATTTATTAGCAGCCAACTGGAGAGATGAAAGAATCCCATCTATTTTAGAAGTTACGCACAGGGTTTCAGCTCATAATTTATAGGAGTATAATATTGCGTAAAAAGAAATAAAAACTATCAAAGATATAAAATAAGATGGTCTCTTTGGTCCCAGATGTACATGCCAAACCCTGTTTTGACTTAGTTCCTTGACATTCTTTAAATATAAATGTAACATGTTATTTCCGAATGTGTTTATATACTGTGCTAAATGAATAGAAATAGAAGAGTTTATAATCTTGCTTGACTTTGAAACTTAGCGACCTGCCTCAACGTCTTCCTCCTTCCCTTTCTCCTCCCCCTTTATACTCCCTATCCCCCTTCCATTCCCACCCCCCCCTCCAATACCCCTTCCCCATCCACTTTTAGCCTACCCTTTCTTCCCTTCCTCTTCCCCTTTGTTCTTTCAACATTAAGAATTATAAATACTTCAATAACCCCTTCCCCTGTTATTGTAAACCCCTTAAAATGTAATAAGTATACAACTTGACAAGAGTACAAAAACAAACCAGACCATAAAAAGCGTGATAAAAATGGCTACTATCAGTTACTCACGCCAAAGTCAGGCTTCTGACACCCTCGGTAACACCGGCTAGGGCCAGCCTTAGGCGCTGTTCACATAATGCAGAAGAACCGGTCCCTTGCGGTGCCTGCCACATCCCAGTGACTTACCATTAGATTGGCCAGGTCACACACCAGCATTTTGAAGGGAAACATAGAGCTGTATGCAGCCTCCACAGATGTGAACGGAGCCCAGCAGCAATACTCCTGTCACTTGACAAGTGGATTAATTTGCTGCTAAACAATTAACAGCTGACCCTAGTCAAGTTACACCTTCCTTTCATGAGACCATTTTACGACCACTGTTTTGAGAAATATTTACAAACTATCACCTGTTTAACAACTAATCTCCACTAATCCTGGGTTCCTTACCCTGCAAGTTATTATAGGAGAACAGCTGTACCAAAACAGATCTAGTAGTCAACGCACAGGGAGAATGAACTTTCACAGAGGTCACTACAATGATCCCAGCGTAGTTTGATATGTGCGATTAGGAAAGGCGTAGGCAGTGTTCAGATCAAAGCGCTTTCTTATTAGCATATACCACCTAAGCCACATTGTGAGAACCCCAAAGACAGGGCAGGAGCAGTGGCAGCTGACATCATAACAAAAGCACAATGTATATTTCAATGCAGTGAGGTCTGTGTGCTATGCCCTCAGTACTAGGATGGATCCTTGCTTGGCTGTGACTTTCCCATTATTTTTACATTTCTATTTATCGTTAATGGCTACAGAAGGGTCTTAATACCACGAACGGCAAGAAGAAAGAAAAAAAATCAAGTTTGGAACAAATCAAGCCAGACATGTGTCAAGGATCACCAAGCTACGACTTGTCTACTTTGGACACATCATACGAAGAAAAGAAATCACTGGAGAAGGACATCATGGTTGGAAGAATAGAAGGAAAAAGGCAAAGAGGAAGACCAAAGAGCTTGATACTGTCAGGATAATGACAGAGAAGGCCCTGGTGGACTCATCTAGGCTTGCACAAGATCAATCTTCATACAGATCGTTCATCCATCAACTTGAGATTAAAACTGAAGGTTGTTTATATAATAAATAGAATGGATCTGAGAAAGCACTGCTCCAATATGTCTTTAGTAACTTACTGTCTACTTTATAACCTCAACACCCATCTATGGGGCAGCACAACTCGTGCAAACGCCTGTAAAATATATTAAGGGGTTGTCAGACTTTGAAAACCTGAAAATATAGTATTAGAAATCTTTTTGCAAGAAAAAAATATGAAATAATTCAGCTTACTAATACACTATTACTCAAGTGTGCAGTAATGTTCTGGTTTTCATGCCCTTCTCTGGGTTTGGAGATCTATAATCTGGTCTCCATATAGGCAGATCGCTTATTACCCCTCTGTCAGTACTGGCTGATTTGTCCATCACAGCTAATTCAGAGATGGCTGTAGAGATCACCACTCTCACTCCTTCTGCCCTGCTATGGGCACTGGCCATGCAGAAGGAAGTGGAAGCCAGTGCCCAAAGAAGGGCAGAAAGCAAGCACTGTGGCCACCTGTGCAGCCAAGCTTTCATGAAAGGAGGCCGATGTCACATGCTGTGAGATCACTAAGCATTAGGCCTAAGCCACACGGCGAGAAAATCAGTGCGAGTGGAGTGCGATAAAACATCGCATTCCCCTCGGACCAATTCTAGCCTGTGTGTCAGCACACATGAGCGATTATTTTCTCAGCCCTAATCGGACCGAGAAAACAATCGCAGCATGCTGCGATTGTAAGCTGAGACTCTTTCTCTCGCACCCATTCAAGTGAATGGGGCGAGAGAAAAATCGCACTGGACTCGCGGTGCACCGGTGTACTGCTAGTGCAGTGCGAGAATGGCAATAGCAGACTACGCAGGAGAGAGGGAGAGAAATCCCTCCCTCCCCTCCTGAGTGCCAGCCCGCCCCCCGCAGCTGAGGTCTGCTCGCACGAACGGACCTCAGTTGCAAGGACACACGCTTGACACTCGGCTCTGCTGTACTGCCAGCACGAGCCGAGTCTCATGCAAGGGGATCGCAGTAGTCCCCGTGTGGCCCCAGCCTTAAAGTGAGCTCTGGGAGCAGATTCAGGAAGATCTCAGACCAGCCCAGAGATCCGAACACTTCATTTACATATTGCAGAGAAACTACATAGCTCCCTATTTCACAGGAAACTAGATTTGGTCTTTAAATAGTAATAACCACTAATGTATAAATTATTCCTGTCTGAGCTTAGCCTTAGGGTAAGTTCACATACTGCGTTTTTACCGCGTTTTGCTGCGGTTTTTTTTATCAGTGAACAATGCCATTAAAGATTGTTGGAAAATATAAAAAAAAGGTCTGATGTCATTTCCTTCTTCAATATGTTCTTCATTCTCCACTAGTGTATGCAGGAGAGCAGACAGCTGCAGAACTACAAGGCTCAGCATCCTCCATCCAGGACTGTATGTTGGAGGGAGAGGCAGGGGAGCAGACCTACAAGGCTCAGCATCCTCCATCCAATACTGTATGCAGGAGAGCAGACAGCAGCTGCAGAACTACAAGGCTCAGCATCCTCCATCGAGGACTGTATGCAGTTTTTTGCCCCCCAAAATAATGACGTAGGCTTCGCCATATTTTTGTATGCTAGCCAGGTACAGCAGGCAGGTATGGGGGCTGCCCCCAACCTCCAGCTGCCTATTTGTACCCGGCTGGGAACCAAAAATGTAGGGAAGCCCCCTTTTTTTTTTATTTTCATGAATTTTATGAAATTAAAAAAAAAAAATAAAATAAAAAATGTCAGCTTCACCCAATTTTTGAGCCCAGCCAGGTACAACTAGGCAGCTGGGGATTGGAATCAGGAGTGCAGAGTGCCCAAGCTTTCTGGGCACCCCCGCAGACCGCAGCCACTCCAGAAAATGGCGCTTTCATAGAAGCGCCATCTTCTGGCTCTGTATCCAACTCTTCCAGCGGCCCTGATGCCGGGTGGCTCGCTGGGTAATAATGGGGTTAGGACTAGCTGTATATTATCAGCTGGCCCTAAGCCCGAAATTCACGGTGTCACGCCAATATTAGACATGGCCACCATGAATTTTTAGTAAAGATAAAAAAAAAAAAAAATATTTTTATTAGAAATAAACCACCACAATTAGTGACTCCATCTTTATTGAAATAAAGAACCCCCCCTCCGCAGTAATGCTGGGTCAAGGGTCCCGCGCCATCCAATCCAGATCAAATATCATCTGATCGGTTTGCTGGAAGGCAATGCGATCAGATGATGTGTCAGGTTCAAGGGCCTGAATCACATCACACATCAGCTGATTGTATAAATGGCTTTTATACAATCAGCAGATGCATCAGTGCAAAAAAAGTACTCACTTATGTGCAGACTCCCGTCCGATTGCTCCAGGAGCTGCCAGTAATCAGTGATACGGTCTCCTGACGGCATCAGCTGATAGTTGAAGCCGGCCGGGCGGTAAGCCAGCGTCACCGCGAGACTTACGATCAGCTGATGTGTCAGGTGACCGCATCAGGGGATCACCGCCAGGTCCTGCAGCCATCGGATGCGCATGGGAGACTGCACACAGCCGGAGCGGGGGTGGCGGTACCGGGAAGAGGAGCTGGGAGCGGACATGGCACCGGGAGTCTGCAGACAGGTGAGTATGACTTTTTTTCTACTGTTCACTTTTGATTTCGCAGCTGCTTCCACCTCCCGCCCGGACATGGCGCCGCACAGGAGGTGGAAGCAGCGGTGGCGGTCCCGGGAGGATTCATGCTTGTGTTTACCAACAGAAGGAAGTTTCTTCCTGTACACGTCACTTTACTACCCACCCCTTGCGTTTATGGCTGCGTTTTTAGTCATAGAAACGCACTAAAATGCAGCTATATTTGCAATTTGCGTTTTTCATTGCGTTTTTGAACATCTAATTGAGCTCAATGGGTGGAAAACGCAGTGAAAAATGCAAAAATAATTGACATGCTGCTTTTTTTGTGGGCACCACAAAAACGCAGCTTAAAAAAAAACCGCTGTGTGCAGACAGCAAAAATGAAAACTAAGACTTTGCTGGGGAAGCAAAGTCATGCAGTTTTCTGAGCAAAAACGCACCTGAAAAACGCACTGTGCGCACATAGCCTTATAGTCTGGGGACTCTTCAAGCAACAGGGATTGTCCAAAGTGGATAATCCTTTGTAAAGAAGATCGGTCTGTTAGATTAAGGAAATGCTTGGGCATTTACTTCTCCCTTACTGTCAGGGTAAAGTGTCCAGGAGTGCCACTAAACCAGCGATCGGACCACTCGGTAAGAAAGAAATGACATGCTAGTGATATGCCTTTGCCTCGAGAAACAGAAGAGACATTTGAAGCTGAAAAATCCTAGAAAAGAAAAAAAAAAAAAAAAAGTGATGGGAGTAAAATTCCTCAAACATTAACTTTGATTTTCTTGCCTCCCACAATCAATAAATCCAAGTGAAGATAGGAGAATGGAGAGCACACATCTGGAAAGCGGTGTAATAGCACTACGTAAGTGAGTAAAATACATGAACAAAATAAAACCAAGAAGGAAGGCACAAGGAGAATGTGAACATCTAGAAAAAGGCAGACTACAAGTCCAATAACAACAGAAGCGTTATTCTTCATGGAGACACAACCCTTAGGGTATGTGCACACGTTCAGTATTTGGTGCACAAAGTTCTTCATTTCTGCAGGAAAAACACAGTGGAAAATAGGTGCATTTTAGTGCAGCTTTTACCCCACTAATTACTATGGGCGAAATCTGCAGCAAAAACCCTGAAAGAGAATTTAGAAGCTGCAAACCTAAACCTGCAAGTCAAAAATAAGCAACATGTGTATGAGAAAGGTTCTCAAATGTTCCTGGCATGAGGAAACTTAATATTTTCTTACAAAACGCTAAAAAAAACAAACAATGCAGCTCTTGGGTCTGTGCACGAAGATTAAGACTGTATGCACACGTTGAGTTTTTCACATTTTTCAGAGCAGATTTGTCAAGGAGCCTGAAAGGAATCCTGATGCCAGCAATGTGATGGGAATCCTGAAGTGTCAAGCACATGTTCAGGAATAATATTATTAAAAAAGAATAACTTATTTCTATAGCGCCCTCATATTCTGCAGCACTTTATAATTCACTGTATTACTGTCTTACATATTTGGTGCAGGTTTAAATCTGCAGTATGACAATTCTTTCAGCGTTTTTACTGCAGACTTCACCCATACTAATGAATGGGAAAAATCTGCACTAAAGGAGCAGGTCAAACACGCATAAAAAATGCTCGGTTTTGCCATGGTTTTTCCTGCCACGAGAAGCAGAAATCTGTATTCAGTGACGACTTTACCATTACTGAGATAGGCGATGGCAGTTGGTGCTGATGAGATTCTATGCAGGAAAAAAAAAAAAAAAAACGAGGATGGGCAGAGTTCTCCCTAGTCATAGAATCTAATCAGTACCAACTGCCATCTCCATATGGGAACATCTTCACTGAACACAGATTTTACCTCAAAACTGAGAATTTTGATAATGAATAGGTGGCACTAGAGTTGGTCTCCTTCCTACCTGGAGAGACAATTTGAATATTTCCCAGAGGGGCATTGCAGCTATATGTCCCCTCACTGACAGCCAGACTAATTGCCAGGTCTCCACAAGGTCCCCAATTCTGGCAGAGAAAGAAGCAAATTTGTCTGATAAGATATATTACAAAGTTACTTATTTTCATGTGTTCTATTGATTTATGAGATAAAAATTAACAATGGTTATTCTTAAAAAGGGGCATTTCCATCTCCAAGATCCAATCTTAATATGTAGTAGAAAATAATAAATAATAATAATAATAATAATAATAATCTTCCTACATATTGGGATAGGCTCTTGGAGATGGTAATACCCCATATTAAGGGTATGTGCACACGTAAAGTATTTGGTGAAGACATTTCTGCATCTCTTGACATGAAAAACACAGCAGCAAAAAATTGCGTTGTTCCTGTATGTTTTTGTTGCAGATTTAGCCCATTCATTAGTATGGGTGAAATCTACAGTAAAAACACTGAAAATTGTCATGCTGCAGATTTAAATGCACACCAAACCTGTAAGGAGAAAATACTGAGCGTGTGCAGGAGACTTCAGGATTCTCATTTACATTGCTGGCATCAGGAAACCCTTCAGATGTGACAAATCTGCACTGAAAAACACAAACAATAAAAACACGTGCCCACAGACAATCTTAAGTACCGTATTTTTCGGACCATAAGACGCACCCTGGTTTTAGAAGAGGAAAATAAAATTTTAAGCAAAAAAGGTGGTCATGACACAGTTATGGGGCGAGGATCTGCTGCTGACACGGTTATGGGGGTAATGTCCCCAAATTCTCTACTAAGGTGCCCCATCCTGGTAATGATCCTCCTGCCTTGTATATACAGTATGTCCCTCATCCTGCTATAGCCCCCATCCTGCTATATACAGTAATCCTGGCATATGGCCGCATCCTGCTACACACTGGCATATGGCCGCATCTTGCTATATACCCCCACATCCTGCTCGCTCACATACCCCCATCCTGCTCATAATAGACCCCCATCCTGCTATACGGCCTGCATCCTGCTCATAATATACCCCCATCCTGCTCATAATATACCCCCATCCTGCTATACGGCCCGCATCCTGCTCATAATATACCCCCATCCTGGTAATGATCCTCCTGCCTTGTATATACAGTATGTCCCTCATCCTGGTATAGCCCCCATCCTGCTATATACAGTCATCCTGGCATATGGCCGCATCCTGCTACCCACTGGCATATGGCTGCATCTTGCTATATACCCCCACATCCTGCTCGCTCACATACCCCCATCCTGCTCATAATAGACCCTCATCCTGCTCATAATAGACCCCCATCCTGCTATACGGCCTGCATCCTGCTCATAATATACCCCCATCCTGCTCATAATATAGCCCCATTCTGCTCGTATGCCCCCATCCTGCTATACAGCCCGCATCCTGTGGCACTTAAAAAAAAAAAAAAAAAAAAATGTTCATACTCACCTTACCTCACTCCCTGTAGCATCGCTCCTCCTCTGCCTGTGTCAGCAGCAGCGCTGGAGTGTGGAGCCGGCCAAGATCCCTGCAGCATCACAATGTCCTCCTGTCCGTGCCAACAGCGGCTGCGTGTGGACACGTGCACACAGCGATGACGTCACTGCAGCACCGCTAGTCTCCACACAGCCGCGGCCGGCAGCAAGGAGGACATTGCGGTGCTGCAGGGATCGTGGCCGGTGAGTATACTGATTCACTGCACCCCGCGCTGATGATGATGATGCGCGGTGGGCAGTGAATACAGCAGCACATGATCACTCCAGGCTGTAGTTGCCAGGGGTGACCACGGCCGGCTGTTAATTATGCGCGCATCCCCCACTCATCATCCCGCCCACCTGTCAGCGCTGAGAGATGATAGGTGTGTTAAATGAGTGGGTCCACGTGGTCACAGCAGGCTGCTACTGCCCGCTTGTGCCGCCGATGACCCACTCCACCGCAGCACCCTCATTCCCCCCAGCCCTACATTCAGACTATAAGACGCACCCCCCATTTTCCCCCAACATTGGGGGGGGGTGTCTTAAAGTCGAAATACGGTATGCTAATTCTTTCTGCATTTTTGCTGCAGATTTCACCTATACTGAGAATAATATACTACAACGCAACATAAAACCTGTATTTTATGCTGCATTTGTCCTGCCAACACATCCCCATCTGCAACAGATTTTTCTTCTGCAATACTGGATGTGTGCACATGGCCTTACAATAGAAGCATCTGCTAGGATCCTGTTCTTTAGAGGAACCTTCTCCCTGCTCAGTCTTCATTTTCTGATATTGAGCACATTCTACATTGCAGGTCTGTTGTAGGAACAAGTCCTAGATTACCCTGCTTTCTACTACACTGAAGCACATTACTGCATTTTCTTTTGCCATTTTTAGGACTCATAAATAACCCTTTTAGAGCTGGCATCACACCAGACTTATGCTGGTTACCAGAATATCCATCTATCAGAAGGCCATAAGTGAAACAGTAAACACTTCAAAAACGCCCACTCAGCCACACGGGTAAATATCTATTTATTTATGAGGCCACTGCTCCCTTGGGTTCAAGACAAGCTTAAAAACAGCAGGTGAAAGCCTGAAACCTGTTTATCACCTGTTCACCCTAGAGATATTGGCACCCACCTGGGGACATAGGGTGGAACAAACAGCCAGAGGGGGCAGAGGATACCTGGGTCCTAGCCAACAAACTCCGATATGCCACGTCAGAAAACTGACATTACAACTAAAGAAAAAACGAGCATTTACCTACAACTGGCATCATTTCTGCACTGACAGCGGACACTTAAAGAGTTAACAGTGCAAATCAGCAGGACAATGCCACTGTCAGGTTTAATGAAACAAAGCACAAAAGTTTCCAAATGACCTTTAACACGGTCTATTAAGCCACAGAATTTAACATGGGGCACCTCAGACATTATGGGAGACTGAAGAGAAGCAGAAATTAAATAAATAGTGTGGTCCACCTTCGGGGGACCAGAGGAAAAAAAAAAAAAAAAAAAGTCCCAGATAACACCTCCAGGTGCCCCAATTAATAAATCACTAATGCAGGTCCATAACAGTAAAATAAATATATATATATATATATATATATATATATATATATATATATATATATATATATATATATACATACATACATACATACATACATACATACATACATACATACATACATATATATACATACATATATACATACACACACACACACACACACACACACACACACACACACTATATACACAGCTATATACATATATATGTACACATACACGTACACTTATGTATACGCACACATACACACACGTGCATATATACACAGTATACACACACAATATATAAAAATATTAATTAGTATTAATACAAATAGTAATAGTATATATAATTAATATTAATAGATCTAATTATAGCTATATTAGATATATTAATAGATATATTTATAGTATGATACGCTATGTGACAAATATTAAGAAATTCATGCATGGGAAATATTGCATTAAGGCCGTTTTTTTGTTTATCCCCTTGAGAATATAAAGAGCAGTGAGTTAAAACACAGAAGACTGCTTCGGCAAAGATGTAGGAAAACGTGCCTCTCGTTTAGCTTAGTCAGGCAATATGGGTTTTTGCAGGATAAAGTTCTTCTACCCGATGTTTTAGTCTACACTAGTTTGGGGAACTAAAGCAAAAACAGCATCAATAGTAATCTAATTGCACAGATACATTATTACAGGTAGCTTTAGAATACATCCAATAAAAAGTGGCTCAAGTCTTCTGAAATTTGGGAAAAAGGTCAGATATATATTTTTAATCATATTTAGAAGTGACTAAGGTTAAAAACACATGAAAGTACAAGTTCACGATAAGACACAAATGATTAGAAAGAAGC
Organism: Anomaloglossus baeobatrachus; assembly: GCF_048569485.1. Lineage (NCBI taxonomy): Eukaryota > Metazoa > Chordata > Amphibia > Anura > Aromobatidae > Anomaloglossus > Anomaloglossus baeobatrachus. The sequence continues at coordinate 371,061,540 of NC_134354.1, read as the reverse complement.
AGCACAGCGGCAGAAATAGTCCCAGAACTTACAGAGAACATAGGAGGAATGATTCGAGATCCTCGCTAGCAGAACCAGAAAGGTCAAGTTTCCTTCCTGGTTTTGACTACAAAACAGTTTTGCAAATCTGCAGAGTTTAAACTCCACCCAGCCGCCTATGAAAGCGAGAGCACAGCCTGGGGATTATCCTCCATGGGGTATTAGGACACAAAAGGAGATTGGTACGTGTTTAAAGAAAAAGACCGATTGTTTATGATTAATAAAGAATACGGTGCGGGGGCCTAGGTGTAATGAATAGGCTGCAGTAACAGAATGTTATCATAGGATACAGTGTATCACAAAGGAAAGCATGGCCATAACCGTCATGTTAATAAGTACGTAGTATGTTATTTTATCCTGATCGCCAGCCAAAAAATGCTAGCCATTGGAAAAATTACAACATAATAGGAGAGATTTATTATCATATTCACAATGATTTACCAACAACCTAATCCAGCCATGAAAAATCCCATGTAGTCAGTGTCTGAAAGCAGAACGCTAAAATCTACGCGGAAACATCAATTTCAACTATTTTCTGACTTCAGAGTAAACTTGGTAGACCTGAAACTCTGCCCCATGCCCCAGTGCTTCGAGATGTGAATGTACCGTACTCCAGGTCATAAATTCACCAGATTCTGTACTGCAAGATGCTGCAGGCTTTCTGCACTGTTCATGAAGAAAAATATGGGGAAAAAAAATGCTACAAAACATGGTAGTTTTTTTTTTTTTTTTTAAGTTAAAAAAAAAAAAACAACCAAAACTTCATTCCATTTTAGCTGAAGACATAAGCTAGGCCCCTTTCATATTGCACTTTTACTAACGTTCAGTGGTCCCGTCGGGGCAACTGTCCAAACCGCCCCTCCCCCACCCCGCAAAACAAGTTTCGGACGCATACGCCAACAGGGCCATTGACTATAATGGAGAAGACTCCGTTAGCGTGTGCTCGGTCTTGCACCATTTTTGCACGTAGTAGACTACGATCAGGTGTCCGCCTGCAGAAAACATATGTGCAAAAATCTTGCAAGACAGAGCACACGCTAACGGAGTCATTATATGAAAGAAGGGCTTGATTTTGAAGATCATGACTCTGTGGCTGGAAATAACAGCACTAGTTTCACTTTTCAGTTTGCTTGTGAAAAGGCACGATTCTAGTTTATGACTACAGATTATCCTCTATTATAATGCATAGAGGATAGTATAATGTTCACAGTCCCTCAAGCAGGTTGTTCCCACACTGCCCCCTTGCGCTGTATTATGCCCCACACTGCCCCCTTAGGCTGTATTATGCCCCACACACTGCCCCTTGCGCTGTATTATGCCCCACACTGCCCCCTTGCGCTGTATTATGCCCCACACACCGCCCCCTTGCGCTGTATGATGCCCCACACACCGCCCCCTTGCGCTGTATGATGCCCCACACACCGCCCCCTTGCGCTGTATTATGCCCCACACACCGCCCCCTTGCGCTGTATTATGCCCCACACACCGCCCCCTTGCGCTGTATTATGCCCCACACACCGCCCCCTTGCGCTGTATTATGCCCCACACACCGCCCCCTTGCGCTGTATTATGCCCCACACACCGCCCCCTTGTGCTGTATTATGCCCCACACACTGCCCCTTGCGCTGTATTATGCCCCACACACTGCCCCCTTGCGCTGTATTATGCCCCACACACTGCCCCCTTGCGCTGTATTATGCCCCACACACTGCCCCCCTTGCGCTGTATTATGCCCCACACACTGCCCCCCTTGCGCTGTATTATGCCCCACACACTGCCCCCCTTGCGCTGTATTATGCCCCACACACTGCCCCCTTGCGCTGTATTATGCCCCACACACTGCCCCTTGCGCTGTATTATGCCCCACACACTGCCCCCTTGCGCTGTATTATGCCCCACACACTGCCCCCTTGCGCTGTATTATGCCCCACACACTGCCCCCTTGTACAGTATTAAACAGAACCTGTCAGCACAATTTTGTAGTACAAAGTAAAATCTTGGCTGTAATGGCATTATAGTACTGATTAAATTGACATTTTGGGGAAATGGGGTTCGTTAATCAGCATTTGAAGTTTTTTCCCCAATTAGGTAATGGTAGACATGATTTCTCCTCCCTGTCTGATTTCCCAGCTCCTCCATCTGCTTCCACATCCATTGATTGAGCTGCCTCCTTTGTTTGAGATCTCAGTAGTGATCGGTCATTTAAAGACCGGAGGCAGAGGTGCAGGTAAATTACAGACTGGGAGGAGAACACATAAGTAGAAAGCTTCAAAATAACAGAAGAACCTCAAAATGGATTCCTTCACCAAAGGTATCAATGTTATCAAGCATTACAGCCATGTCTGTACATTACAAAATCAGGCCGACAGGTTCTCCTAGTCCCAATACAGCCCCTTGCACAGTATTTGATTCCCACATAATTTAGCCTCCTAGCACAATATAGAGACCTCCGTTTCCCAGAACGTACAGTTAACTAAAATAAATCTATCTATATAAAAAAGCTAAATCAACTCACCCTGTTCTCCCCCTTCTGTAGTCTGCACGGTATAATGAGGGATAGGCTCAATGATGGAAGAAGAATCTGACAGTTCCCTATTCCAACTTTTTTTTTTTTTTCCTTTTCAATCAGCGATAAAAAAAAAAATATAAAAAAAACCCAAACTGCTCACATAACTAATTTGTGCATTGTACTGAGCTCTGGACAGTGCACTCATTGTAGTGACATCACCATGCAGCTACACAGGCTCAATAATGGAAGAAAGGGCTGACTGCTCCCTATTTTATTGTAGTCACTGATATGGACATCTCAACAGGAATCTCCTGGATAATCTGCCTCTAGAGCCTAATTTAAAGCACCACTCCAGGGATTTTTATGGTTTGTGTTTTATTTCACTGCGGTAGTGATGCTTTAGAGCCAAGTCCCCTGCCCCTACTCTTCTACTCACTCTCCAGAGTTTTTATCGGTTATCCATGCAGCTCCAGTCGGTCTTCTCCAGTTTGTGACCTGCCCGATGTCAGTGTTTCATGGAGCAAGTTGGAAGTCACAACTTAGTACAAGTCTGAGAGCCACTTAAGGGGGCTTTACAACGCAACGACATCGCATCACAGAGCTTGTGATGTACCGTATTTTTTGGACTATGAGATGCACTTTTTTTCTTTTAAATTGTGGAGGAAAGTGGGGGGTGCGTCTATAGTCTAAAAATATATGATGTGGCACTTGGTGGAGGAATGAGCCTAAGGCTGCTCACCTGTTTGGGTTGTGTACACACACACACACACACACACACACATATACACACACATACACACATACACACACTACAGATTGCATCCATACACTCACCACCATCCAGCGATATCGCTTGCTTCTCGGCGGCGTAAGGACCTGCGACGCTGTGCACTGCGCTGAGCTTCCAGGACATGTCCTGCATCACATGGCTGGAAGCATCTGGTATCACGCAATTGTACCAGTATGTGCAATTTCGTGATTGTGCGCTCTGAGGTGTGCGTCGGCCAGACGCAGGGGAGGACGGCATGCAGCACAGAGATCACAAGGAGGAATGATGTGGAATCTGATTGTGTGTAGTGTGTATATGAGTGTATGCTATCTGATGTATATGTGTCGGCCAGACTCAATGGAGGATGGTGTAAAGCACACCTCCATGGAGCGCACGCCAGAGATCACAGGGAGATCTGGGAGCCACACCGATGCCAGAGGCTGGTAAGTATGATAATTCCGGGAAGGGGGGGGGGGTGTGTCTGCTTTTTGCTTCAAAATTTTTTTTCCTACTTTACACTACTACCTGGGTCCGTCTTATGGTCTGAAATATACGGTAACTTCTGACTTTCCGACAGTCAGAAATTGCAATCACAAGATATCGCCGCGGGGTCCAGAGCAGTGTCCATAAAAAGGTGAAAACATGGTAACTTAAGTATTTTAATAAAAGCAGGGACCTTAGATTAAAAGCACCATTCCAGCACTGGGGAAAAAACACCACAAACAAAACAAAAACCCCGCTTGAGTGGTGCTTTTAAAGAAGATGGGGAATAGGGTTTGGGAGGGCTTTACCAGTGTGAAACATGCAGATCAGGAGAGAAGACTGTCAGGCAATACCGTGTATATCAATCAGGCTCCTGCAGCAGATCGCTGTCATACAGATGCTGTACCGTACAATCAGCACAATGTGTATATCAGTCAGAGCACAAAGTGATGTGTGCGCATGATGGAAATATACATCAAGTAGCATTAAGAATGCACTCTAATTTCTGCAATTAGAATAAGATTAGCGATTGTGAAAATGAATTCTAGTTCTGAATACTAATTTAATGTGAAAGGATCATTTTAAGAACTTCAGTTTTTCTATTTTTGCAGTTGAAATTTGGGAGAGTTCTGTGGTTATATGTGCGATTCAATCAGAATAACAAATTTGGTCTTTTTGGCTGTTACACCTACAGCCAAAAGCAACATATCACAATCCAGTAACTTATTTTCTCTTAGCACTGAATTGAAAGAATTTAGAATAGAAAATTTACCTTAAGTAGAGTAAGGGAAATACTTCTGAGCAGTTAAATCATGTAGAAGACAGGTCTATGAAGCTGTGAAGAAGAAAAAATATGGTGTATTTTATTACAAACCATTCATGACTTGCTTTATTTTTTTTTTATTTCTTTATTTCTAATATTTTACAAAATATCAATTAAAATTAGCAAATCCGGAACGGGCACTACAAGAACTACAACTTTTCACATTCATAAATGAAGCTGGCAGCAAAAAAAAAACAAAACAATAGTTCACCCTGACCTCGGGAGAGCTACCTGCCATCAATTTGCTTCCTTCAGAATTCTGCACCTCTTGATTAAAGGCCAAGTCCACTGAACAGTTTAGACTTTGCTTGGAAATTGCACAACTGAAATGACTTGTCATGAGACGAGACATGATACTGAAACTAGCTGCAGCCGAAATTAAATCCTTTCATATCCAAATTAATGGTAACCTGTCAGGTCCCCTGTGCCCTCCAACCCAGCAGCATTCATATCTGTATGACTAAATTCCCTGCCTAACCAGCCCTGTATAATGATATTCACTTTACAAATTAACAAAAATAAATACTTACAAGCTCTGCTTTTCGTATGCTAATTAGGCCTTTGACTAGTCGATAGGGTGTTAGTCCCCCAGACTAGTCGGCCCTCTTTTTATACAGTTACCAAAAGCCCCTGTGGTCGTGATTACATGATTTCCACAAGCCTACGTCAGGCAGCACTCACTCTGGCTATGCAAGTACCATATAATCACCATTATAAATCAGCCCCAAATTAGGTATGTATGACTGTATACCATCTTCTCAACATTATCCTGACTGAGCCTCTCCTGGGCATGCATACATGCATGCATACATACATACATGAACCTCGTGTTAAAGTGAACCTGGACCATGAGCAGTTCTGGGTGCATATTGCTAATCCCTGCCTAACTCCCTGTATACAGTAGCATAGATAAAGGGATCTTTAGAAAAAGTATTTCTAAAGATCTGATATATGCTATGCTAATGAGCGAGGGGACTAGTCCCAAGGGCGTTAGTTCCCCTGGCTAGTCGGCTCCATCATCATGTTAGTACACCCACAGGAGCGTACCAACATGCTATTCAATGCAGCGTCACCAGGGTACCTGTGTTCGCTGTGACTGCGCTTTTGAATGACCCAGCACTTCCAGTTATGCGCAGTAGATTTCTATGAAGCTACAAATGACCGGAAGTGCCTTGGATTCAGAAGCGCGATGACAGCAAACAGGTATGCGTGTAACCGCTGGTGATGCTGCATTGAATAGCATGTCTGTTAATACACCCCTGTGGGTGTACTAACTTGCTAAGAGGGTGGATTAGTCGGGGGATATAATGCCCTTGGGACTAGTCCCCTCACTCATTAGCATACAATAAAATATCTTTAAAAAAACTTTTTCTATAGATCTCTTTATGTATGCTAGTATATACAGGGACAGTTAGACAGGGATTAGTAATATGCACCCAGAACTGCTCGTGGTTCTGGGTGCATATTGCACCTGACAGGTTCCCTTTAAGAGTTCCCCATACATGTTTACAGGAGTAATGCCGTAAGTCTCCTTTTTTTAGCTCTATGGTGTCTTTAGGGTACGTCCACACAAGTCTAACAGCAGCAGATTTTCCAGAGTACAGCCGGTCACCAGCCGAGAATATGCCATCTGCACTACATTCATTTATGGCGCTAATTCTTACCATAGATTTCAGCCTCTGTAATTAGTATAGTGACACACATTAAGTGCAGACTTTTCTGCTGAAGAATTTCTAGTGTGGAGGTACTGTACTCAAGCCATTTTTCATATAGTAGAAATTCAAGGTAAAGTCACAAATTTAATGGAAGAAACCATTCTACAGAAAAATTATTTAACAAGGAAGTCAGATTTTATCCCTGACAAGGGGTTTCATTGTGCAGCTGGGAGGTGTCTCCATGTGGGATATCATTTAGCATGAATAAGCAAGAATAGGGTTGCACAATGATAATACACAATGATTTACATTTCGATTACACAGATATCCTCAACAAATGGATTCCAGCAGCAGCAGCTGCAAAGCATCAACACAAACATGTTTCATTCAGAGCCAAGCAGCTGGGGTTTAACAAACATTCAAGATGTAAGATGTAATCAGAAAAATAGAATATACAGTATATGCAGAATATGTTTCCATTGTGGACTTTTACAGTGTATTTACACAGCACTTAAAAATATACTCTGGATTCATGTACTGAGAAAGTAAATCAAAGCAAATAATAGTAACCAGATTTTCCCCCATCATACCATACTTAAAAGAAGAACTCCTATAAAGTTTATATGTGTATATAATATATGGTGAGTGTGTTCATATACCTACCACCGCTCCCACACGGATCCAGCGACGTTCTGCTCCGCTTCTGAATGACATCATCTATCTTCAGACTCTCTGGATCACGGCGTGAGCTGGACATCTTTCTTACAATGGAATCCTACGGGACCTCGTCCTGACATTAGATCACAGCTTACATTATAAGGGCAGCAGGGCAGATCAAAGTGTGCCTGCGCAGGACCGCAATGTCTACTGGTGGGGATGACGTAGATGTGTCATCCACACTGGGCTGGGAAGAAGGACGACGGAGATCACAGCAGAGCAGGAGGTGCCGGACCGCAAAGCAGGAGGTGCCGGACCGCAAAGCAGGAGGTGCCGGACCGCAAAGCAGGAGGTGCCGGATCGCAAAGTAGCGACACCCATCGGACCGGACCGCCTCCCTAGGTGAGTATTATAAAAGTATTTTTTACATTAGAGAGCGCGGCCTTTGCTCTTATATACAGTATTTTGGAATGCTGTATATAAGAGCCCACTGGTGGTGGCCGCAGCTTATATTAGCCAAATCTGCTGACAGGTTCCCTTTAATTTGTATGGAAGATCTATTAATCAACTGTTTTGAATTGATTTCTACATTCAAATTTGTCAACGCTTCATTCAAAACATTCAACAATCAATCAACGTTGAATAATTTCAGATAATTGGTTCCAGTATAATTCTTACAAAAATATGAGGGCTTGGCTGACGATCTTAGAAAAAAAACAAAGAAAATGAGTCTGCACTACTGCAATATAAAAGTAGAAGGATAATAAACAGTTCCGTGCACCACACAAAAGGGGGATAAAGGGGTCTTGGCTACCGAAGACCCCTTTATCTTGACTTATATATTTTACTTTGCCACTCCCCAATTCCTATTTGCTGTTTGGTCAGTACATACGGTAGTTTATTATACAATGCATCATATAGTACTGGATAATTGGTTGCCTATTTACTATGTAAAAATGCAAGTATACTTGTACTGTAGCTTCTTATGCTGATTGCATAACTGTCAATTGTTTTTGCCATTTGCATTTAGAACTGCAAAGCTGAGTTTTTGCCCAAATTTCTGCCACAAAAAGGCTGCAGTTTGAACTGCATAGTGCGGTCTAGAAACCCAAATTACCATAGACTAAGCTTGAATAGCAGAAGACATCCATTTTGGCATTAAACGCTGCAGTTGAAAAAGCAGGTAAAAAGCAAAGTGGGGTCTTAGCCTAAATCAGTTCACCAAAAGAAAAAAAATTCTGAAAAAGAAAAATTACAGTACAACATGGGGTAGAAAAAGATAACTTGTACTGCCACATTATAATCCTACCCCATGGCCATGCAGAAGAGGGAGTGGGCGGAACACTAATCTCTTCTAGTAATGGACTGTTGAGCTGGGTGGCAAGGTTCACTATGGTAGTGAATAGGTGATATATGTTCTTCATCAAAAAACTCCTTTAAATCGACACATTTGTCAATTACAAGTGTAAGCCCACTAACCAAAGAAAAAGCAGTGATTTGAAGGATACTATGCTGAATTTACAACAGACGTTCAGACAAAATGTGGCTGCTGCAGCCAACCAGTCAGCCGCTGATTGGCTGCAGCACTCACGTGGCACCCAACTTGATGCCTATTCCGGCAAACAAGCAGTAGATGTGGTGTCCACTATGAAGTAGAAAAGCTGGTCTAGAAAGGAAGTCACAGTGTGACTGCAGACTTATCTGGACGTTGTACATCCCCTTTAATCTTTCTGAACAAAAAATATGTTAAAATGATTCTGAAGCATCCCAGGTTCCAGCCAAAAATATATTTATGATGTACTAGATCAGAGAAAATACATCTCTTATACTCACCTGGGGGGTGGGGGGGGGGGGGGGAGGGAAGGGGTCCGATAGGTGTCGCCGGTCTCGGGTCTGGCGCCTCCTCTATCCTGTGCAGTCGCAGTCCTTCCCAGCTGCATGAAGATGACGTGTCCTACGTCATTCACAAAGGCCTGCATTGCGTTCTGGCGAGCATACTTTGATCTGTCCTGCTGAAGGCTGTAGTGCACATGCCGTCTTTGACCTTTCCCAGCACCTGCGCACTATAAAAGCTTGTTCTGCCCTCGGCAGGGCAGATCAAAGTGCACATGCGTAGGAGCGCAACTGAGGCCTCTGTGTGGGTGACTTAGGTCGAGTCATCCACACGGAGCTATGAAGGAGGACGGCGACGGAAGGAAAATAGAAGGCGCCAGACCAAAGAACAGAAACAACTTATCAGACGCAACCGCCCAGCAGGTGAGTATAATAAAAGGCGTTTTTTTACATTATACAGATTGCCTGCGCACTTATAGCCAGTATTCTAGAATGTTGTATATAAGGGCTTACTGGTAGTGGCCGCTGCTTATAGGGACAATCTAGTGATAGGTTCACTTTAAAGGCAACCAACCACAAGGTTTTTGCCCTATAAGGCTGCTTTCACATCAGCGTTTTTTGTTGTTTTTTTTTTTTAACTGCGGCAAGAATGCATTTTTTGCTGCAAAACCGGATCCTTTACAAATGTGTTGTTATTTCAATGCATTTGCAATGGAATCACGGCAAGATGCGGTCACTTGCGGTTGCGTGCGCCATACACTGGATCCGGTGTTTTGCGGGATTTTATCTTTTTTAAAAAACGCTATTTGTAGCGTTTTTGACCTCGGACAAAATACCGCATCTCACTGGATCCATGATATTGCGGCGGTACCTGCAATGCAGTTCAATGAGCGCCGGATCCTGCTCTACCGGAAGTCACCGCATTCTGTTAGGCAGGATCCTGTTGTCTGTACTGAGCATACCCAGAAAGTAGTTATTCCTCCCCCGTGCTTAATGATATAGTAGAGCTGCATCGGTTGAAGAAGGCAGAAGGATCTAATAAAGTATTTTTTCTCTGTGTGATGTCTTTTTTTAACCCTTTATTAGAGATTCTTAATGGCCAGGTCAAACTTGGCCTGACATTAAGATTCTCGAGCTTTATACTAGCTGGTAAAACAAAGCTGGCATTAACCCCATTATTACACAGCATGCCACCCAGCACCAGGGCCGCTGAGTGAGTTGGATACAGCACCAGAAAATGGCGCTTCTTTGAATGCGCCATTTCCTGGGGCTGCTGCAGACTGCAATTCGCAGCGGGGGGGCCTAGAAAGCTTGAGCCTCCCTGCGCTACTTATTCCAATCCCCAGCTGCCTAGTACCTGGCTGAACACAAAACTTTTTTTTTTTTAAATTAGTTAATAAAATTCACCTATATTTTTCATAAAATTCTACCCTATATTTTTGGTTCCCAGCCAAGTACAAATAGGCAGCTGGGGATTGGGGGGCAGCCCATAACTGCCTGCTGTACCTCTCTAGCATACAAAAATATAGCAAAGCCCAAGTCATTTTTTTTTAGTTTTTAGCTAAAAAAAAAAAAAAAAAAAAGGGGGTTTCCCTGGATTTTCCATTGCCAGTGAAGGTAACACTAAGCAGTGGGGGTTAGCAGCCAGTAGCTTCTTGGGTTACCCTTAGCAATAGAAAATGCAGCGGGATCCCACGCATTTTTTGTTATTCCTAGGGTTAGGGTTATATGTTTGGGGTTTGTTTTTTATAATGAATTGGGGAAAAAAAAAAACAAAAAAACTACATGGGCTTCGCCCATCGAGCATTTTACTGCTCACTCATTCCTACTGCTGACAAACAGCCAGCAGAACAAGTAATCAGATCATCTGACTCCAGTGTCGGCCGATTACTTGTCCTGTGTCCCGCTGCATCCATCACAGCGTGTGCGGGCTGTGAGGTTAGCCGAGTTTGGCCAGCACTAGAGTCAGCTGATCTGAACTGAGTTGACCTCACAGCCCGCATATGCTGCGATGGATGCAGCGGGACACAGAACAAGTAATTGGCCGACACTGTAGTCAGCTGATCTGAACTCCGCTGAACTCCTGAACACACATCCCGCACACGGTCCCACGTTAATGACAGCAGGCAGTGACTGCTGTTAACCTGCATCCATTGCAGCGTGTGAGGGCTGTGAGATCAGGAGTTCAGCTGACTCCAGTGCCGGCCGATAAATTCTGTGTCCCGCTGCATCCATCGCAGCAGACATAAAAAGTAGAAGTAGAAGGATCCGGTAAAATAACGTCCGGTGACTTGCGGTTGCATGCAGTGCACTTGGAATGCACAGGATTCAGTCAAATGCGCTTTGCGGTATTTTACCTACACACGAAAAAAAACACTGATGTGAAAGCAGCCTAAACTAGAGACAGTGTTATAATGTCGCTAGGATCCTGATTAAATGATAACTTTAGATAAGAAATCCGAACCTTTACTGCAGAGCAATCTTTGTCCAAACCTTCCAAAACGACTTAATTTGTTCACAGGCTTGAGCATCAGGGCAAGACTTTGTGGGTTGGGTCCTCTAATCATGCCTCCTCTTGCCTACTTTTCTTTAATTAAATTTTGGGCTCCTACCATTACCGGGCGCGTGCCCATTGCTATTGTGACATTGTCTTTAATAAAATGGCACCTGAATCAGCGCATACTGACAAAAAATAGGCCTATGACTAAGGACCCCATGTGGTCTGAAGCGCATAAGGGTATGCCACATGTTTATTCACACCATTGCACTTTTAAAAAAAAAAAAAAGTTATTAATATGAAGAAATTAACAGATTTTTTATTCCTCTGCATTTTGGTGCTGGCTGTTTTTTCTGTTTTCCTATTGACTGGAAGGCTCAAAAACACCTGGGGGTCTCGCCAGTGCAGGAGGAAGGGGGGGGGGGGCGGCCCTGGGGGTCTCGCCAGTGCAGGAGGAAGGGGGGGCCCCCTGGGGGTCTCGCCAGTGCAGGAGGAAGGGGGGGGCGCCCCTGGGGGTCTCGCCAGTGCAGGAGGAAGGGGGGGGGGGGCGCCCGTGGGGGTCTCGCCAGTGCAGGAGGAAGGGGGGGGGGGGGGGGGCGCCCGTGGGGGTCTCGCCAGTGCAGGAGGAAGGGGGGGGGGGCGCCCGTGGGGGTCTCGCCAGTGCAGGAGGAAGGGGGGGGGGGCGGCGCCCCTGCGGGTCTCGCCAGTGCAGGAGGAAGGGGGGGCGCCCCTGCGGGTCTCGCCAGTGCAGGAGGAAGGGGGGGCGCCCCTGCGGGTCTCGCCAGTGCAGGAGGAAGGGGGGGCGCCCCTGCGGGTCTCGCCAGTGCAGGAGGAAGGGGGGGCGCCCCTGCGGGTCTCGCCAGTGCAGGAGGAAGGGGGGGCGCCCCTGCGGGTCTCGCCAGTGCAGGAGGAAGGGGGGGCGCCCCTGCGGGTCTCGCCAGTGCAGGAGGAAGGGGGGGCGCCCCTGCGGGTCTCGCCAGTGCAGGAGGAAGGGGGGGCGCCCCTGCGGGTCTCGCCGGTGGAGTGGGGGGGCGCTTACCAGGGGGAGGGTGTCTCGGGCCGGTGAGGGCCACTCTCTGCTCACAGCCCCCGCCCACATAGCGCGGCTTAGCCCCCATCATGGCCACACAGATCATACAGGCCTCTGGAGTTTGAGTGAGGCCCGCATCCGGCCCGGGAAGACCGCTTTACTGCAGAGCCCTTTGTCCAGGCCAGCAGTCATTAATACTAAAAGCGAAAGCGTGTGTAAATAACGTCATGTGCGCACATACAAGTCACGGTTACAGCACGGAGGACGACAACGCCGCCACAGGCTCACAGACCCGGCGGGAAGACAAGGCTGGGAAATGTCGCCTGCAAGCCTAGAAGAGGACAGGGCGGACACAACAGAACACAAGGCCCCTCGGTGCTCCGCACTCACCTGCGCTCTGCCGTCGGCCTCCTCCAGCTTCCCAGCACGGCGCAGACTCTGACCAGCCAAGTGCTTGCGCGGCCGCAGGACGCAGTGCGCGCAGAGGATGCCGGGAACTGCCGTCCAGAGAACGTTACGGTGACAGAACAGCCCCCCGGATGTGAACTACACTTCCCATAAAGCAGCGCGAGTTTTTTTGCGCCATCTTCCCCGGCGATGGTGAGGGGTGTACCTTGTGTCAGATTACAGTAGTGTCATGGCTGCTGTGGTACGTGACGTTACGTTAGGCAGGAGGCCGACATAGTTACTACAGAGAAATGAATTATGTGTGTGACCAGGCTGAAGTTGGTTTCTTATTCAGCAATTATTTATGTTCTGGGTTTTTTTTTACAGGTTTTAACAACAAAAATGAAAAATCACAACAATAAAATACAATGCAGTGAGGAGCCTGATGTGAATGGGGACATACTAAAAAGAATGATGAAAAGGAATAAATAAAAAGAATGAAGATAATAACTTATTAGGTGTATATTATATAGATGTATAAAAGGTTTCTTGAGCAAGTTAAACATGGAATGATCATGAAATATCTGTAGATAATAATAGAATGAACACATATAGCACATACCAGGTGTATATTATGTTACCTGAGCATTATAGGTGTGGAATGATCATGAAATATCTGTAGATAATAGGAGAATGAACACATATGGCATATAACCAGGTGTATATTATGTTACCTGAGCATTATAGGTGTGGAATGATCATGAAATATCTGTAGATAATAGGAGAATGAACGCATATGGCATATAACCAGGTGTATATTATGTTACCTGAGCATTATAGGTGTGGAATGATCATGAAATATCTGTAGATAATAGGAGAATGAATGCATATGGCATATAACCAGGTGTATATTATGTTACCTGAGCATTATAGGTGTGGAATGATCATGAAATATCTGTAGATAATAGGAGAATGAACACATATGGCATATAACCAGGTGTATATTACGTTACCTGAGCATTATAGGTGTGGAATGATCATGAAATATCTGTAGATAATAGGAGAATGAACGCATATGGCATATAACCAGGTGTATATTATGTTACCTGAGCATTATAGGTGTGGAATGATCATGAAATATCTGTAGATAATAGGAGAATGAACACATATGGCATATAACCAGGTGTATATTACGTTACCTGAGCATTATAGGTGTGGAATGATCATGAAATATCTGTAGATAATAGGAGAATGAACGCATATGCCATATAACCAGGTGTATATTATGTTACCTGAGCATTATAGGTGTGGAATGATCATGAAATATATGTAGATAATAGGAGAATGAACGCATATGGCATATAACCAGGTGTATATTATGTTACCTGAGCATTAGAGGTGTGGAATGATCATGAAATATCTGTAGATAATAGGAGAATGAACGCATATGGCATATAACCAGGTGTATATTATGTTACCTGAGCATTATAGGTGTGGAATGATCATGAAATATCTGTAGATAATAGGAGAATGAACACATATGCCATATAACCAGGTGTATATTATGTTACCTGAGCATTAGAGGTGTGGAATGATCATGAAATATCTGTAGATAATAGGAGAATGAACGCATATGGCATATAACCAGGTGTATATTACATTACCTGAGCATTATAGGTGTGGAATGATCATGAAATATCTGTAGATAATAGGAGAATGAATGCATATGGCATATAACCAGGTGTATATTATGTTACCTGAGCATTATAGGTGTGGAATGATCATGAAATATCTGTAGATAATAGGAGAATGAACGCATATGCCATATAACCAGGTGTATATTACATTACCTGAGCATTATAGCTGTGGAATGATCATGAAATATCTGTAGATAATAGGAGAATGAATGCATATGGCATATAACCAGGTGTATATTATGTTACCTGAGCATTATAGGTGTGGAATGATCATGAAATATCTGTAGATAATAGGAGAATGAACACATATGGCATATAACCAGGTGTATATTATGTTACCTGAGCATTATAGGTGTGGAATGATCATGAAATATCTGTAGATAATAGGAGAATGAATGCATATGGCATATAACCAGGTGTATATTATGTTACCTGAGCATTATAGGTGTGGAATGATCATGAAATATCTGTAGATAATAGGAGAATGAACACATATGGCATATAACCAGGTGTGTATTATGTTACCTGAGCATTATAGGTGTGGAATGATCATGAAATATCTGTAGATAATAGGAGAATGAACACATATGGCATATAACCAGGTGTATATTACGTTACCTGAGCATTATAGGTGTGGAATGATCATGAAATATCTGTAGATAATAGGAGAATGAACGCATATGGCATATAACCAGGTGTATATTATGTTACCTGAGCATTATAGGTGTGGAATGATCATGAAATATCTGTAGATAATAGGAGAATGAACACATATGGCATATAACCAGGTGTATATTACGTTACCTGAGCATTATAGGTGTGGAATGATCATGAAATATCTGTAGATAATAGGAGAATGAACGCATATGGCATATAACCAGGTGTATATTATGTTACCTGAGCATTATAGGTGTGGAATGATCATGAAATATCTGTAGATAATAGGAGAATGAACACATATGGCATATAACCAGGTGTATATTACGTTACCTGAGCATTATAGGTGTGGAATGATCATGAAATATCTGTAGATAATAGGAGAATGAATGCATATGGCATATAACCAGGTGTATATTATGTTACCTGAGCATTATAGGTGTGGAATGATCATGAAATATCTGTAGATAATAGGAGAATGAACGCATATGCCATATAACCAGGTGTATATTACATTACCTGAGCATTATAGCTGTGGAATGATCATGAAATATCTGTAGATAATAGGAGAATGAATGCATATGGCATATAACCAGGTGTATATTATGTTACCTGAGCATTATAGGTGTGGAATGATCATGAAATATCTGTAGATAATAGGAGAATGAACACATATGGCATATAACCAGGTGTATATTATGTTACCTGAGCATTATAGGTGTGGAATGATCATGAAATATCTGTAGATAATAGGAGAATGAATGCATATGGCATATAACCAGGTGTATATTATGTTACCTGAGCATTATAGGTGTGGAATGATCATGAAATATCTGTAGATAATAGGAGAATGAACACATATGGCATATAACCAGGTGTGTATTATGTTACCTGAGCATTATAGGTGTGGAATGATCATGAAATATCTGTAGATAATAGGAGAATGAACACATATGGCATATAACCAGGTGTATATTACGTTACCTGAGCATTATAGGTGTGGAATGATCATGAAATATCTGTAGATAATAGGAGAATGAACGCATATGGCATATAACCAGGTGTATATTATGTTACCTGAGCATTATAGGTGTGGAATGATCATGAAATATCTGTAGATAATAGGAGAATGAACACATATGGCATATAACCAGGTGTATATTACGTTACCTGAGCATTATAGGTGTGGAATGATCATGAAATATCTGTAGATAATAGGAGAATGAACGCATATGCCATATAACCAGGTGTATATTATGTTACCTGAGCATTATAGGTGTGGAATGATCATGAAATATATGTAGATAATAGGAGAATGAACGCATATGGCATATAACCAGGTGTATATTATGTTACCTGAGCATTATAGGTGTGGAATGATCATGAAATATATGTAGATAATAGGAGAATGAACGCATATGGCATATAACCAGGTGTATATTATGTTACCTGAGCATTAGAGGTGTGGAATGATCATGAAATATCTGTAGATAATAGGAGAATGAACGCATATGGCATATAACCAGGTGTATATTATGTTACCTGAGCATTATAGGTGTGGAATGATCATGAAATATCTGTAGATAATAGGAGAATGAACACATATGCCATATAACCAGGTGTATATTATGTTACCTGAGCATTAGAGGTGTGGAATGATCATGAAATATCTGTAGATAATAGGAGAATGAACGCATATGGCATATAACCAGGTGTATATTACATTACCTGAGCATTATAGGTGTGGAATGATCATGAAATATCTGTAGATAATAGGAGAATGAATGCATATGGCATATAACCAGGTGTATATTATGTTACCTGAGCATTATAGGTGTGGAATGATCATGAAATATCTGTAGATAATAGGAGAATGAACGCATATGCCATATAACCAGGTGTATATTACATTACCTGAGCATTATAGCTGTGGAATGATCATGAAATATCTGTAGATAATAGGAGAATGAATGCATATGGCATATAACCAGGTGTATATTATGTTACCTGAGCATTATAGGTGTGGAATGATCATGAAATATCTGTAGATAATAGGAGAATGAACACATATGGCATATAACCAGGTGTATATTATGTTACCTGAGCATTATAGGTGTGGAATGATCATGAAATATCTGTAGATAATAGGAGAATGAATGCATATGGCATATAACCAGGTGTATATTATGTTACCTGAGCATTATAGGTGTGGAATGATCATGAAATATCTGTAGATAATAGGAGAATGAACACATATGGCATATAACCAGGTGTGTATTATGTTACCTGAGCATTATAGGTGTGGAATGATCATGAAATATCTGTAGATAATAGGAGAATGAACGCATATGGCATATAACCAGGTGTATATTATGTTACCTGAGCATTATAGGTGTGGAATGATCATGAAATATCTGTAGATAATAGGAGAATGAACGCATATGGCATATAACCAGGTGTATATTATGTTACCTGAGCATTATAGGTGTGGAATGATCATGAAATATCTGTAGATAATAGGAGAATGAACACATATGCCATATAACCAGGTGTATATTATGTTACCTGAGCATTAGAGGTGTGGAATGATCATGAAATATCTGTAGATAATAGGAGAATGAACGCATATGGCATATAACCAGGTGTATATTACATTACCTGAGCATTATAGGTGTGGAATGATCATGAAATATCTGTAGATAATAGGAGAATGAATGCATATGGCATATAACCAGGTGTATATTATGTTACCTGAGCATTATAGGTGTGGAATGATCATGAAATATCTGTAGATAATAGGAGAATGAACGCATATGCCATATAACCAGGTGTATATTACGTTACCTGAGCATTATAGCTGTGGAATGATCATGAAATATCTGTAGATAATAGGAGAATGAATGCATATGGCATATAACCAGGTGTATATTATGTTACCTGAGCATTATAGGTGTGGAATGATCATGAAATATCTGTAGATAATAGGAGAATGAACACATATGGCATATAACCAGGTGTATATTATGTTACCTGAGCATTATAGGTGTGGAATGATCATGAAATATCTGTAGATAATAGGAGAATGAATGCATATGGCATATAACCAGGTGTATATTATGTTACCTGAGCATTATAGGTGTGGAATGATCATGAAATATCTGTAGATAATAGGAGAATGAACACATATGGCATATAACCAGGTGTGTATTATGTTACCTGAGCATTATAGGTGTGGAATGATCATGAAATATCTGTAGATAATAGGAGAATGAACACATATGGCATATAACCAGGTGTGTATTATGTTACCTGAGCATTATAGGTGTGGAATGATCATGAAATATCTGTAGATAATAGGAGAATGAACGCATATGGCATATAACCAGGTGTATATTATGTTACCTGAGCATTATAGGTGTGGAATGATCATGAAATATATGTAGATAATAGGAGAATGAACGCATATGGCATATAACCAGGTGTGTATTATGTTACCTGAGCATTAGAGGTGTGGAATGATCATGAAATATCTGTAGATAATAGGAGAATGAACACATATGCCATATAACCAGGTGTATATTATGTTACCTGAGCATTAGAGGTGTGGAATGATCATGAAATATCTGTAGATAATAGGAGAATGAACGCATATGGCATATAACCAGGTGTATATTATGTTACCTGAGCATTATAGGTGTGGAATGATCATGAAATATCTGTAGATAATAGGAGAATGAACACATATGCCATATAACCAGGTGTATATTATGTTACCTGAGCATTAGAGGTGTGGAATGATCATGAAATATCTGTAGATAATAGGAGAATGAACGCATATGGCATATAACCAGGTGTATATTACATTACCTGAGCATTATAGGTGTGGAATGATCATGAAATATCTGTAGATAATAGGAGAATGAATGCATATGGCATATAACCAGGTGTATATTATGTTACCTGAGCATTATAGGTGTGGAATGATCATGAAATATCTGTAGATAATAGGAGAATGAACGCATATGCCATATAACCAGGTGTATATTACATTACCTGAGCATTATAGCTGTGGAATGATCATGAAATATCTGTAGATAATAGGAGAATGAATGCATATGGCATATAACCAGGTGTATATTATGTTACCTGAGCATTATAGGTGTGGAATGATCATGAAATATCTGTAGATAATAGGAGAATGAACACATATGGCATATAACCAGGTGTATATTATGTTACCTGAGCATTATAGGTGTGGAATGATCATGAAATATCTGTAGATAATAGGAGAATGAATGCATATGGCATATAACCAGGTGTATATTATGTTACCTGAGCATTATAGGTGTGGAATGATCATGAAATATCTGTAGATAATAGGAGAATGAACACATATGGCATATAACCAGGTGTGTATTATGTTACCTGAGCATTATAGGTGTGGAATGATCATGAAATATCTGTAGATAATAGGAGAATGAACACATATGGCATATAACCAGGTGTGTATTATGTTACCTGAGCATTATAGGTGTGGAATGATCATGAAATATCTGTAGATAATAGGAGAATGAACGCATATGGCATATAACCAGGTGTATATTATGTTACCTGAGCATTATAGGTGTGGAATGATCATGAAATATATGTAGATAATAGGAGAATGAACGCATATGGCATATAACCAGGTGTATATTATGTTACCTGAGCATTATAGGTGTGGAATGATCATGAAATATCTGTAGATAATAGGAGAATGAACGCATATGGCATATAACCAGGTGTATATTATGTTACCTGAGCATTATAGGTATGGAATGATCATGAAATATCTGTAGATAATAGGAGAATGAACACATATGGCATATAACCAGGTGTGTATTATGTTACCTGAGCATTATAGGTGTGGAATGATCATGAAATATCTGTAGATAATAGCAGAATGAACACATATGGCATATAACCAGGTGTGTATTATGTTACCTGAGCATTATAGGTGTGGAATGATCATGAAATATCTGTAGATAATAGGAGAATGAACACATATGGCATATAACCAGGTGTGTATTATGTTACCTGAGCATTATAGGTGTGGAATGATCATGAAATATCTGTAGATAATAGGAGAATGAACGCATATGGCATATAACCAGGTGTATATTATGTTACCTGAGCATTATAGGTGTGGAATGATCATGAAATATATGTAGATAATAGGAGAATGAACGCATATGGCATATAACCAGGTGTATATTATGTTACCTGAGCATTATAGGTGTGGAATGATCATGAAATATCTGTAGATAATAGGAGAATGAACACATATGGCATATAACCAGGTGTGTATTATGTTACCTGAGCATTATAGGTGTGGAATGATCATGAAATATCTGTAGATAATAGGAGAATGAACGCATATGGCATATAACCAGGTGTATATTATGTTACCTGAGCATTATAGGTGTGGAATGATCATGAAATATATGTAGATAATAGGAGAATGAACGCATATGGCATATAACCAGGTGTATATTATGTTACCTGAGCATTATAGGTGTGGAATGATCATGAAATATCTGTAGATAATAGGAGAATGAACGCATATGGCATATAACCAGGTGTATATTATGTTACCTGAGCATTATAGGTATGGAATGATCATGAAATATCTGTAGATAATAGGAGAATGAACGCATATGGCATATAACCAGGTGTATATTATGTTACCTGAGCATTATAGGTATGGAATGATCATGAAATATCTGTAGATAATAGGAGAATGAACACATATGGCATATAACCAGGTGTGTATTATGTTACCTGAGCATTATAGGTGTGGAATGATCATGAAATATCTGTAGATAATAGGAGAATGAACGCATATGGCATATATCCAGGTGTATATTATGTTACCTGAGCATTATAGGTGTGGAATGATCATGAAATATATGTAGATAATAGGAGAATGAACACATATGGCATATAACCAGGTGTATATTATGTTACCTGAGCATTATAGGTGTGGAATGATCATGAAATATCTGTAGATAATAGGAGAATGAACGCATATGGCATATAACCAGGTGTATATTATGTTACCTGAGCATTATAGGTGTGGAATGATCATGAAATATATGTAGATAATAGGAGAATGAACGCATATGGCATATAACCAGGTGTATATTATGTTACCTGAGCATTATAGGTGTGGAATGATCATGAAATATCTGTAGATAATAGGAGAATGAACGCATATGGCATATAACCAGGTGTATATTATGTTACCTGAGCATTATAGGTGTGGAATGATCATGAAATATCTATAGATTACAGTAGAATGAACGCATATGGCAGATATCCAGGTGTATATTACGTTACCTGAGCATTATAGGTGTGGAATGATCATGAAATATCTATAGATTACAGTAGAATGAACGCATATGGCATATAACCAGGTGTATATTATGTTACCTGAGCATTATAGGTGTGGAATGATCATGAAATATCTGTAGATAATAGGAGAATGAATGCATATGGCATATAACCAGGTGTATATTATGTTACCTGAGCATTATAGGTGTGGAATGATCATGAAATATCTGTAGATAATAGGAGAATGAACGCATATGGCATATAACCAGGTGTATATTATGTTACCTGAGCATTATAGGTATGGAATGATCATGAAATATCTGTAGATAATAGGAGAATGAACACATATGGCATATAACCAGGTGTGTATTATGTTACCTGAGCATTATAGGTGTGGAATGATCATGAAATATCTGTAGATAATAGGAGAATGAACGCATATGGCATATATCCAGGTGTATATTATGTTACCTGAGCATTATAGGTGTGGAATGATCATGAAATATATGTAGATAATAGGAGAATGAACACATATGGCATATAACCAGGTGTATATTATGTTACCTGAGCATTATAGGTGTGGAATGATCATGAAATATCTGTAGATAATAGGAGAATGAACGCATATGGCATATATCCAGGTGTATATTATGTTACCTGAGCATTATAGGTGTAGAATGATCATGAAATATATGTAGATAATAGGAGAATGAACGCATATGGCATATAACCAGGTGTATATTATGTTACCTGAGCATTATAGGTGTGGAATGATCATGAAATATCTATAGATTACAGTAGAATGAACGCATATGGCAGATATCCAGGTGTATATTACATTACCTGAGCATTATAGGTGTGGAATGATCATGAAATATCTGTAGATAATAGGAGAATGAATGCATATGGCATATAACCAGGTGTATATTATGTTACCTGAGCATTATAGGTGTGGAATGATCATGAAATATCTGTAGATAATAGGAGAATGAACGCATATGGCATATAACCAGGTGTATATTATGTTACCTGAGCATTATAGGTGTGGAATGATCATGAAATATCTGTAGATAATAGGAGAATGAACGCATATGGCATATATCCAGGTGTATATTATGTTACCTGAGCATTATAGGTGTGGAATGATCATGAAATATCTATAGATTACAGTAGAATGAACGCATATGGCATATATCCAGGTGTATATTACATTACCTGAGCATTATAGGTGTGGAATGATCATGAAATATCTATAGATTACAGTAGAATGAACGCATATGGCATATAACCAGGTGTATATTATGTTACCTGAGCATTATAGGTGTGGAATGATCAGGAAATATATGTAGATAATAGGGGAATGAACACATATGGCATATAACCAGGTGTATATTATGTTACCTGAGCATTATAGGTGGGGAATGATCATGAAATATCTGTAGATAATAGGAGAATGAACGTATATGGCATATAACCAGGTGTATATTATGTTACCTGAGCATTATAGGTGTGGAATGATCATGAAATATATGTAGATAATAGGAGAATGAATGCATATGGCATATAACCAGGTGTATATTATGTTACCTGAGCATTATAGGTGGGGAATGATCATGAAATATCTGTAGATAATAGGAGAATGAACGCATATGCCATATAACCAGGTGTACATTACGTTACCTGAGCATTATAGGTGTGGAATGATCATGAAATATATGTAGATAATAGGAGAATGAACGCATATGGCATATAACCAGGTGTATATTACGTTACCTGAGCATTATAGGTGTGGAATGATCATGAAATATCTGTAGATAATAGGAGAATGAACGCATATGGCATATAACCAGGTGTGTATTATGTTACCTTAGCATTATAGGTGTGGAATGATCATGAAATATATGTAGATAATAGGAGAATGAACGCATATGGCATATAACCAGGTGTATATTACGTTACCTGAGCATTATAGGTATGGAATGAACATGAAATATCTGTAGATAATAGGGGAATGAACGCATATGGCATATAACCAGGTGTATATTATGTTACCTGAGCATTATAGGTATGGAATGAACATGAAATATCTGTAGATTACAGGAGAATGAACGCATATGGCATATAACCAGGTGTATATTATGTTACCTGAGCATTATAGGTATGGAATGAACATGAAATATCTGTAGATTACAGGAGAATGAATGCATATGGCATATAACCAGGTGTATATTACGTTACCTGAGCATTATAGGTGTGGAATGATCATGAAATATATGTAGATAATAGGAGAATGAACGCATATGGCATATAACCAGGTGTATATTACGTTACCTGAGCATTATAGGTGTGGAATGATCATGAAATATCTGTAGATAATAGGAGAATGAACGCATATGGCATATAACCAGGTGTGTATTATGTTACCTTAGCATTATAGGTGTGGAATGATCATGAAATATATGTAGATAATAGGAGAATGAACGCATATGGCATATAACCAGGTGTATATTACGTTACCTGAGCATTATAGGTATGGAATGAACATGAAATATCTGTAGATAATAGGGGAATGAACGCATATGGCATATAACCAGGTGTATATTATGTTACCTGAGCATTATAGGTATGGAATGAACATGAAATATCTGTAGATTACAGGAGAATGAACGCATATGGCATATAACCAGGTGTATATTATGTTACCTGAGCATTATAGGTATGGAATGAACATGAAATATCTGTAGATTACAGGAGAATGAATGCATATGGCATATAACCAGGTGTATATTACGTTACCTGAGCATTATAGGTGTGGAATGATCATGAAATATATGTAGATAATAGGAGAATGAACGCATATGGCATATAACCAGGTGTATATTACGTTACCTGAGCATTATAGGTGTGGAATGATCATGAAATATCTGTAGATAATAGGAGAATGAACGCATATGGCATATAACCAGGTGTGTATTATGTTACCTTAGCATTATAGGTGTGGAATGATCATGAAATATATGTAGATAATAGGAGAATGAACGCATATGGCATATAACCAGGTGTATATTACGTTACCTGAGCATTATAGGTATGGAATGAACATGAAATATCTGTAGATAATAGGGGAATGAACGCATATGGCATATAACCAGGTGTATATTATGTTACCTGAGCATTATAGGTATGGAATGAACATGAAATATCTGTAGATTACAGGAGAATGAACGCATATGGCATATAACCAGGTGTATATTATGTTACCTGAGCATTATAGGTATGGAATGAACATGAAATATCTGTAGATTACAGGAGAATGAATGCATATGGCATATAACCAGGTGTATATTACGTTACCTGAGCATTATAGGTGTGGAATGATCATGAAATATATGTAGATAATAGGAGAATGAACGCATATGGCATATAACCAGGTGTATATTATGTTACCTGAGCATTATAGGTGTGGAATGATCATGAAATGTCTGTAGATTACAGGAAAATTAACACATATGCCATATAACCAGGTGTATATTACGTTACCTGAGCATTATAGGTTTTTTACTGCGGGTGCGGTAGTCTTTCAGACCCTGTGGAATTTTCTTAAGAAAATTACGTTTTCCAGTGCGCACAGGGCCTAAGGCTGACAGTTTGCAGCTCTTGATCTTCCCAGTTGCGGGAACAGGCTGCTGTTTTAACAACAGGCTTCATCGAACTGAGGGGAACCGGGCGAGTCCCAGCCCTGGCTACGGGATGCTACAAATGGCGAAAAGAGTCCAATTCTCTTGTTTTACACTGCTTAAATAAAAGTATACATGTTTGGGTTCCCTGAAAAATGCCCACAGGAAAATTGCCCACAGGAAAAATGCCCACAGGAAAAATGCCCACACGGAAAATTGCCCACACAGAAAATTGCCCACACGGAAAATTGCCCACATGGAAAATTGCCCACACGGAAAATCGCCAATTGCAGCATCCCAATGTTTCAGATCTATATTTGAGGTGGAAGGTGAGGATGTTCACATGATAGGTGATCAACTTGTGATTTACAGTTGACCTAGTACAAAACTGCAAAAATGCTGAAGAACTGTGGTTTGTAGCAACAGTCTGTCATTATCAGCGATAGATAGATACAGTCTGCTCTAATCTCACTGATTCTGCCTTAGGATACTTTATACTTGCGTTGAACGGCATCCGTCACAATGCGTTGTGTGACGCATGTCATGGATGCGTTGTAAATAGTGTGATATAAAGGCAACAGATTCCTGTGAAATAACACGCTGCATTACGCCAAGAGAGAGAGCCCCCTATCATCACTGCACATGTGACACCCTGGACTAGCCAGGTAGTCACAGACATAACAACACACACACACCCTCCCCTGGACAGTTACACCAGTCAGACAAAAACCCTTATTGCCTCCCTCCAGGGTCTGATGTCCACACCAGGTGGGGTGGAGCCAGGCGGTTGGCCCCACCCACTAAGGAGTTCACAAGCCTGGAGGCGGGAAAACAGACAGATTGGTTTAGGAGGTGAAAGTGAGAGGAGTAAAACATCTGCGTGTGCCTGGGTAGGAGCCCAGGCACTGACAGCAAGGTTGGCAGACGGTGGTGGCCATCTGCAGGAGTTAGTGAATCTCTGCAGAGCTGTAGGACCGGGGTCGGGCGTTGGCCCGCTGGTACCGAACCGGAAAGCGGAGTGAAGCTAAGCACAAAGGCAGGGCCATCGGACCCCGACCAGGTTTGGAGCCGCTGACAACAATCAAATCCGAGTGTGACAGGAACCCCAGGGGTTTCCCAACAACCAAGACCCGACAGAAGGCAACAGTCCACACCAAGAGGATATACAGCCACCGCCATAGACTAGAGATCCAAGGGCCAGTGCCTGCGGGCAAAACGGGCTCCTACGGCACCTATACGCCGGGGAGCGAACTACCGGTGGGCAACCACAGGAGTCAGAACATTCTAACAGGTGCAGGGAAAGACAGACACCATCAGCCGTCCGGGGAGAGCACAACACTGCAGCCGGCTGCGGGACCCATCCATCCGGCCGTGTGGTTTACCAGAGACTCTGTCATTGACTGTCTGAGTGAGTACACCAGTGCCATCTGGCACCGCGCCGCGCTGTCCCTGCAACCCTGCACCCCCAGCCATCCAGCCTCCCCGTTACACCACCGGGCCCCGGGATCACCAACCCCTACCCACGGAGGGGACAACATCCTAGCTGCTCCCTACCATCTCTCCCAGGATCCCCGTCACCAGCAGCGGTGGTGCCATCATCACCACGTCCCGTGGGTGGCGTCACGAACCATCTCCCCAAACAAACCATCCCTTTTCACTCACGGGTGAGGAGCGCTGCTCGAGTCCCCGGGTCCGGCCCACCGCTTGAGCCACCGAGCAGCAGCAGCAGAAGCCCCGGACCCGAGCGTGGCGAGCGCGTTCCCTCCGCCCGCGACACACACACCCCGGCACTACCGCACTCATCATCATCACTGCACACACCCCGGCACTACCGCACTCATCATCATCACTGCACACACCCCGGCACTACCGCACTCATCATCATCACTGCACACACCCCGGCACTACCGCACTCATCATCATCACCGCACACACCCCGGCACTACCACACCTATCATCACCGCACACACTCCGGCACTACCGCACTCATCATCATCACTGCACACACCCCGGCACTACCGCACTCATCATCACCGCATACACACCGGCACTACCGCTCCCTTCATCACCGCACACATTACCTCAGTGACGTCCCTGTAACATTATATCCCCCCAGCCTGTATCATATTGCAATCAGGCTTCAGCCGTAGCTATTGTCCTTGATTTGGGGGGGGGGTTGCATATATATTGTTCTCCTCTGCAGGGGGCTTGCCTAGTACACAATCTCTAGAGGCTGTGTCTAGGAACCCTTTTCTAGCTAGTAGCTACAAGTAGCAAATGTTAAGGGGGTGGATCTAAGGAGGGGTGGGAGATTCAGCCCCATGTTTTAGTTTTTAGTTATGCTTTGTTGAGTGAAGGGTGAGGACCTGTGCTAAGGCCAGCTCCTTATCGCCCGTACATGGACGATTGGACTTTGAGGACTTTTGCATTCTCCTTGGCGCCCCCGGACCTATTTCCTTTGTGTGGACTCTAAAGAACCATTTTAATATTGGATGGTTTATGCTCCCTGCCTCATTAAATCTTCTTGGATTGTTCCTTGGCCTGGCGTCCCTCACTGCTCTGTTGCATACCCCGTCACAGTCCCCGCTGACAGCGTGACTCACTTCAGTTGCTGCCTGGAGCTGACAGAGAGCAGCGGTGTTCGACGGCCGCTCCTGTCAGCTTCATGTAGCAGAGCTGGATGCGTCGCAGGACCTCGTGTGGATTACGCCGGACCTGGAGGGGTATTTGGGGATTAAAAAAGTGGTGAAAGAGCGTGGTTTTCATTCTTTTATTCCAAATAAAGTAATTTTTCGGGTGTATGTGTTTATTTACTTTCACTTACAGGTTAATCATTGTGGTTGTCTCATAGACACCTGCCATGATTAACCTAGGACTTACTGGCAGCTATGGGCTGCTGCCATTAACTCCTTATTACCTCGACTTGCCACCGCACCAGGGCAATTCGTGATGAGCCGGGTAGAGTCCCGGGACTGTCGCATCTAATGGATGCGGCAATTCCGGGTGGCTGCTGGCTGATATTGTTAGGCTGGGGGGCTCCCCATAACGTGGGGCTCCCCATCCTGAGATTACATTCTTCAGATGTGTGACTTTACCTTGGCTGGTATCAAAATTAGGGGGGACCGCATGACTTTTGTAAAATTATTTATTTATTTATTGTACTGCACGATATAGACCTCCCACCGGCGGCTGTGATTGGTTGCAGTGAGACAGCTGTCACTCAGCATTGGGGCGGGTCTGACTGCAACCAATCATAGGCACCGGTGGGTGAGGGAAGCAGTGAATACTAGATGGAATAATGAGCGGCCAGAATTTTCAAAAGAGGAAAAGCCACCAGAGCTTTGTGACAACTGTGCAGTGTCGCGCCTGTGATCGGTGAGTATGAGAGAGGGGGTGAGAGGAGGGAGAGAGACCAGGAGTGATTTTAAACGATTTTGATCGTTCTGCTAGACATGCTGAGCATGCTCAGTAGAACGTGACGGTATCCGTCAGCGGATTCCGCCGCTTAGCGCATAGCGGCGGAATCCGCCACCATAGACAATCATTAGACACCTTGGCGGATTCCAACAGAGGTGCATTATTTTAACAACACAAAAAACGCTACCTGTAGCGTTTCCTCTGTCAAAATAACGACGCAGCGTCATCCAGCGAACGGAACGCAGACACTTGCGTTACAGTGTGTTGTCAATACAAGTCTATGGAGAATAGCGCAGTGCGTTAACGGACTGCGCTATTCTCCATAGCGGCAGATTGCGCTGAACACAAGTGTAAAAGTAGCCTTACTCCTCCCACCAGCCTAAAACAGCAGCACATGTGTCGCGGGCGGGGAGGGCGCTGCGCTAACCACGCTTGGGTCCGGCGCTGCTGCTGCCGCTGCTGCTCGGTGGCTCGAGCGGTGGGCCGGATCCGGGGACTCAAGCGGCGCTCCTCGCTCGTGAGTGAAAGGGGGTAGTGTGGTTTGGGGGATTTGGTCCGTGACGCCACCCACGGTTTGTGGTGAGGTTGGGGCACCACCGCTGCTGTTGACGGGATCCCGGAAGCGATGGCAGGGAGCAGCTGGGATGTTTCTCTCCCCTCCGTGGGTAGGGGGGTTGGTGGTGGTCCCGGGGCCCGGTGAGGTGACGGGGAGGCAGGGTCGGGCAAGGTGCAGGGTCGCTTGGACTGCGCAGCGCGGTGCCGGACGGCACGGTAGTACTCACTCAGCCACAAATGGATGCAAAGTCTCTGGTAAAACAAACGGCTGGATGGACGGGTCCCGCAGCCGGCTGCTGTGGTTTCTCCCGGACGGTTGGTGATGGCTGCCTTTCCCTGCACCTTTTGTGTATCGTCGGTCCCGATGGCTTCCCACCGGTAACCCGCTCCCCAGCGTGTATATGGGCCGGAGGAGCCCTTTTGCCCGCAGGCTCTGGCCCTGGGAACTCTAGCTGTGGCGGTAGCTGTATTTCCCTTGTGCTGGTTGGACGGTTGCCTTCAATCGGGTCTTGGCTGTTTGGAAACCCCTGGGGTTCCGGTCACTAACGGATTTGACCTGTTTAATGGCGACTCCAAGCCTGGTCGGGGTCCACAGGCCCTGCCGGTTTGTGCTGGCTTCACTTCGCTCCCCGGTTCGGTACCGGCGGGCCACCGCCCGTCCCCGGTCCTACGGTTCCGCATTGATCTGCCTCTCCTGCAGACGGCCACCACCGTCTGCCAACCTTGCTCTCGGTGCCCGGGCCACGTACCCGACACAGTCAGTTTGCTCCTCTCCTACTACTTCACTCCTCTCACTTTGACCTCCCTAACTGATCTGACCTCCTTTTCCCGCCTCCAGGACTGTGAACTCCTCAGTGGGTGGGGCCAACCGCCTGGCTCTACCCCACCTGGTGTGGACATCAGCCCCTGGAGGGAGGCAACAAGGATTTTGTGTCTGGCTGATGTGCCTATCTCGGGGTGGGGGTGTCGTGTTGCAGTCCCTGTGACGACCTGGCTAGTCCAGGGCGCCACACATGCAGTACCAGCAGCAGTGTGATCCAGAGGTGCAATCACTACTATCTGTACTCACAAAAGTATCACTGTATTATCTGTTGAGTTACATGGGACTGCAGGTCACATCTAATGCATGACCCCCCAGTGCTCTGTGCTGCCCCCCCAGGGCTCTGTGTTGCCCCCCAGTACTCTGTGCAGCCCCCCAGTGCTCTGTCTGTGCAGCCCCCTCCAGTGCGGTTTATCACCACCAGTGTTGTGTTTTGTCCAATGCTGCGTACCACCTCCAGTGTTGTTTGCCCCCCCTAGTGATGTCTGTACTCTGCAATTGCTGACCGTGCCACCCAGTGATGTCCATGCCCCCCCTAGTGATATCTGTGCCCCCTAGTGATGTCTGTGTCCCCCTAGGGATGTCTGTGCTCACCTAGTGATGTCTGCTCACCTAGGGATGTATGTGCCTACATAGGGATGTCTGTGTACCCCCCTAGTGATGTCTGTGTACCCCCCTAGTGATGTCTGTGTACCCCCAGTGATGTCTGTGTACCCCCTAGTGATGCATGTGCGCCCCCTTAGTGATGTCTGTGTACCCCACCTAGTGATGTCTGTGTACCCCCCTAGATGTCTGTGTATCCCCCTAGTGATGTCTGTGCAGTAATTTTTTTAGGGAAACACTTCTTTTCCTGGAACAACTTCAAGGGTGCTAACACTTTTGGCCATGTGTATTTGTGTGCTTCTGTGTGTGTATGTATGTATGTATCTGTATGTGTATATATATGTGTATATATATATATATATATATATATATATATATATATATATATATATATATATATATATATATATATATATATATATATATATATAAAAATATCCAGAGTTGCCTGGGTTGGTAGCTGTCTCTCTCTCTCTCTCTCCCCCACTGTCCCTCTCTCCCAGCCTCACTCTGTCTCCCTCGCTGTCTGTCTCTTTCCCTGTCTGTCTCTGCCTGTGTGTCTGCCTCTTTCCCTGTCTGCCTCTTTCCCTCTCCCTGTCTGTCTCACTCCATCTGTCTTATTCCCTGTCTGTCTCTCTCCCTGTCTGCCTCTCTCTATTTGTCTCTTTCACTGTCTGTCTCTCTCTGTCTCTATCTTTCTCTCTCTGTCTCCCCTCCGATATCATATTATCTCACACATAAGCTTCTTATACTAAGAATGTCCTTTGTTCTTATAGCAACCAATCACAGTTCCTATTAATGACCTGTAGCTCCCAGCTCCGTTGACTTTAATGGAGGCAGGATTTTTGGTGAAAAACTAAAGCGTGGGGTTAAATTTTCTCATAAAAACATAGTCTGACAGTCCCTGAGTCACATGAGGCATCTGGAAAATGTCGTGATTGTAAATGTGACGGTGCGGATTCTTTTAGCGGACATACGCACATAGATACATACAGCTTTATATATTAGATTATATATATATATGCACACACACGTTTTTCCAAGCATGGCGTCAGGAGTGTGGAAGGTTTAAGGGGTGGAGGCAGAGCTGGGGTGCAACCTATGCGGAGTCTCAAGGGGGCCCAGAAATTTTTGCCAGTATGGGGTCCTGAAATTCCTAGTGGCGGCCCTGTGTTTTTGCAGTGGTGTAACTAGAGTCCAATGGGCCCCAGTGTGAAATTTGGATCTGCTCCCACCACTCACACATGTTTTTCACATGTATGGGCCCTTAGCGTTCTAACTTCTACCAAGACTTATGAACTGCCTCCCCTCCCCCTCCTGGTATATATGCCTATCATCCTGGTGAATATGTCCTCATCCTGGTATATATGTCCCAATGCTGGTATATAAGGTCCTCATCCTGGTATATATGGTCCACGTTGTCTCCATCCTGGTATACATGCCCCCTTCCTGGTATATATGTTCCCATTCTGGTTTACATGGTCCCCAATCCTAGTGGGCATTCATGTCGGTTGGCAATTTTCTGTGGACATTTTTCACATATCATGTGAACATCCTCACCTTGCACCTCAAATATCATAGATCTGAAACTTTCTGATGCTGCAATTGGCAATTTTCTGTGTGGGCAACTTTCCATGTGGGGAATTTTCCGTGTGGGCAATTTTCCATGTGGGCAATTTTCCATGTGGGCAATTTTCCTGTGGGCAATTTTCCTGTGGGCAATTTTCCTGTGGGCAATTTTCTGGTCACCACCTGTTTGTTATCTAAAAACTGGTTCTTACCTGAGGCATCATACTGCAATGTCAGTTTTACCATGTAGTGAACATGGTTAATAAAACACCCAAAGTCAATTGTGAAATTGCACTTGTGTTTGCAATTTCATTGCACTTGGATTTTCTACCCTATTTTCCTGTATAGTATATGGTAAAATGAATCATTTCATTCAAAAGTACAACTCATCCCACAAAAAAAGAAGCTTTATATATCTATATTGACATTAAAATAAAAAAATCATTGAAGAAGGTGACCGAAAAACGAAAATTAAAAGCAAAAATCGCCAGGGGGTGAGGGGAATAACCCCCTAAATGCTGTAATAAATAGCAATCTCGGCATTTAGGTGGATGCGACCGCTGCCATGATGACCAGTCATGACAACTTCTCAGTCACTCAGCTGGAGAATGCCTGGTATACCATGCTAAATGCATGATATGTGAGGCAAAGTGTCAGCTGCAAGTGCAGCTCTGACATATAATCCATTGCAATGCTGGTAAATTGCAATGGATTATATCAGCAGTCAAACTAATAAAAGGTGATATCCCATAAAGGGAGTAAGTAAAAAAAGTAAAAAAAAAATAAAAAATAAAGAGCAAATAAAATTTCAAAAAATATCATACCAATTAATACATATTTTTAAGTAAAAAAATAATTAAACAATAAATGTACACATTTTTGTTATCGCCACATTTATAACGACTCAGTTTACAACTGTCACACTAGTTCACCCCTTCAGTGAACACAGTAAAAATTAAAAACTGGAAAAACAATATGCTTTTTTCATCATATCGCCAAAAAAAGTGTAATCAAACGTGATCGAAACATTGTCACATGTAAATAAAAATTTTATCTGCGGAAACATCATCTTATTCTGCAAAAATACAAGCTGTCACATAGTTCCATCAGTGAAAAATGTAGAAGGCTACAGCACTTAGAACACAACAATGCATAAACAAATCCTTTTCCCTATAAAATTGTTTTAAAGTTGTTAAAGCGCCAAATAAAAAAATATATAATATATGTAATAGTGGTATCACTTTAATCGCAGTGACCCGAATAATAAAGTTGTGTTATCACTTTTATGACGTGGTGAACAGCGTAAGCAAAAACCCTGAATTTCTGGTCCTTCTATATTCTGCCTCACAAAAAGTGAAATAGAAAAAAATATTATGTGGCCCAAAATGGTATCAATGAAACCTCCCAACTTATCCTGCCAAAATCATGACGGTCAGTAGAAATATATAAAACTCTAACATTCCAAGTTTGGTGATGTATAACCTTTATTAATTAAAGGTTGAGAAGATAGAATTAATACACAACAACATATCATCAGAAGAAGCTAAATTGTCAAAGATTGAAATGTTATTGTTAATATCAAGGTTGAAAATTATTTATTTCTTAACAATAAATACATGAATTACAACAAAATGGTAGGATCAAAGAAGAAGGTGAAAGATAAAATAAAGACAAATAAAATACACCTCTTTCTTGTATTTGGATTGCTGCTGGTAATTTCAATTAACCATGGATGTTGGCTTATTAGAAGTAAAAATCTAGACCTAACACAAGTATGAAATACTGCGCTACAATCAATGGGATAAACCTGACAAAAGGACAAAGATTTCCAAGTTAAACACAGACTGTTCATGTCACAGACTTTATTACATCCAAAAATTAGCTAAATACAAACCTAAATATACACAGACTTATGTTTTTATTTAGCTAATTTTTGGATGCAATAAAGTCTGTGACAGTCTGTTTTTAAGTTTGAAATCTTTGTCCTTTTGTCAGGTCCATCCCATTGATTGTAGCGCGGTATTTCATACATGTTAGGACTGCAACACACATCCGTATAAAACGTGCGTGTTTGGTCCGTTTCCGTATATACCGGAGACACGGCCAAACGTGCACCAATGTTATTTAATGTTTGAGGACATGTGCGTTTTTCATTAAGGTCCGTGTGTCCGTGTGCGTGCTACGTTTGTGTCTCCGTTTTACACGGAAGCATGTCCGTTTTCAGCACGCAACACGCAGCACGGGCCCAATGAAAGTCAATGGATCTGTGCGCACGTCCGAGTGACACGGTTGCATCTCTGTTTGTTCCCTGTACGTTTTGTGCTTTTTTCATGTGATGTCGGTCTTTTTTCTTTTTTCTGTTTCGTTCTCTCCCTCAGTCCGTCGGTCGGTCGGTTTCTCTCTGTCTGTCGGTCGGTCTCTCTGTCTTATCTGTCCCTCTCGCTGTCTGTCAGTCAGTTCCCCCCCTCTCTCATACTTACCGTTCCTCGATCTCCGGCGCGGTGCTGCACTGCTGTTATAAAAGCTCCGGCGGCTTTTACTATTTTGAAAATGCCGGACGCTCATTAAACAATCTCGTATTCCTTGCTTTCACTGGCCACAGGCGCCTGTGATTGGTTGCAGTCACACACGCCCACCACGCTGAGTGACAGCTGTGTCACTGCACCCAATCACAGCCGCCGGTGGGCGTGTCTATACTGTGCAGTAAAATAAATAAATAATTTAAAAAAACGGCGTGCGGTCCCCCCCCATTTTAATACCAGCCAGAAAAAGCCATATGGCTGAAGACTGGTATTCTCAGGATGGGGAGCCCCACGTTATGGGGAGCCCCCCAGCCTAACAATATCAGTCAGCAGCCGCCCAGAATTGCCGCATACATTAAATGCAACAGTTCTGGGACTGTACCCGGCTCTTCCCAATTTACCCTGGTGCGTTGGCAAATCGGAGTAATAAGGAGTTAATGGCAGCCCATAGCTGCCACTAAAGCCTAGATTAATCATGTCAGACGCCTGGGTGCAGTGAGACAGCTGTCACTCAGCGTGGTGGGAGTGTGTGACTGCAACCAATCACAGGCGCCTGTGGGCGGGGAAAGCAGGGAATACGAGATTGATTAATGAGCGGCCGGCATATTCAAAGTAATTGTTGCCACGTATTCTCTGCACAGCTGTTCCTCGCCGCGCTGGTGATCGGGGAGCGGTAAGTATGAGAGAGGACTGCTCACTTCAGTCACTCGGGGGATTAGCAGTCACTGGTGAATCCTTCACAGGTGACCGCTAATCAGTACGCGGCACACAGACAGAGCCGCGGCATGACAATGAAGTCGGGTGAAGTTCACCCGAGTTCATTCTCATCGCGCAACTCTGTCTGCTGTCAGCCGACATGTATCAACGACATTGTGCAACACACAAACGGACATTCCACACGGACATTCCACGTACACATACACGGGCATTTTACACACAAACACGGACATTTTACTCGTACACACGGCTCGCATACGCCATCACACGGATGCCATACGTACCGGAGAAACGCCCCAAAAAAACGGAACACGGACCCGAAAAACGGACCGTGTCACACGGACGTTTTTTTTTGCGGAAGCGTGTTTTAGGCCTCAGACTGTAACATATTGGTCAACAAACTGCTGTAGGCTTTCTTACAGTTCTTTCACTTGAGAATATCATTTGTAGCATCCGTAAACACTTTTTTCATAGAAGGAATAAAAGGTCGGTTTGACAGCTTTTGATTACCATGAGCTGAGGCTCTATGTAGATTTTCATCAACGAGATAATGAATGACATACATTTGGTTCAGCTCTGATGATACCCTGAGAAAGTATACATGTTTCTTGAAGCCAGACAATGTTTGTTTTCTCATACCATTTGGGTCTTTAAGATAGTAGTATTGTTTTATAACTACCGGCAAATGTTTAATCTGTGAATTCACATTAGAACCTTTGCAAATCCACCTGTACTGATCATACTTGAAATCCATTTGATGGCCTCTTTCCGGTGATTGTGAGCAGTACACATATACTTCTCCTCCTTTAGGCAATGCAGGCGGCATTGAAATAACTTTTGCTTCATTTAGTTCGATCTTACTAAGAAGTTTGAAAACTTCATCAAATGCTAATGGCTCATGCACCCCGATCATATATGGGGTGATTGTAGGTGACATTTTTCAGATTTTTCTGAACGATCTACCTCAGCCAGCAACAGTGAGTCGGTCTATAATCATCTCACTAGAATCAGAACTCCTAAAATGAAAGGGAATATGTCACCATTTTGACCTTTGTAAAGTATTCATATGGCCATACATGTTATTGATCTACTGAAAAGAATCCTACCTGTCTACCTCTTATCAGATGCCTTGTAGTGGAGAAATCATCTTTTATCACTTCACATAGATTAGCCGTTTCCAACCATGGGGTGGATGTTGCCTGGAAGATGGCTGCCTCCAGAGTTTGTTTTAAAGGAGGAGGGAGTTACCAGCGTGAGACAAGTAAGGCTAGTTTCACACTTGCGTTGAACGGCATCCGTTGCGTTGTGTGACGGATGCAACGGATGTGTTGCATATAGTGGCACAACGGATGCAACGGATGCTGAAAAACAACGCAATTCGTTTTTTTTTGTTTTTTTTATTTTTACAGTTTTACCGTCGGCAGACTATTGTGAACGATCAGCTGATCACTAACAGTAGCCGGCCACCGGGTAATCAGCCGATCACTCACAGTAGCCGGCCACCGGGTGATCAGCAGATCACTCACAGTAGCCGGCCACCGGGTGATCAGCCGCTCACTCACAGTAGCCGGTCGCCGGGTGATCAGCCGATCAGTCACAGTAGCCGGCCGTCAGGTGATCAGCTGATCATTCGGTCGCCGACAATGTGTGTGGGGGGCGGAGTGCGGTGGGTGGAGCCGAGCAGGGCCATGGCTGAGGACGTCAGTGCCGCGGGGACTGCATCGCTGGGGGACAGGTGAGTGAGTGGGAGAGTGTGTGTGTGTGTGTGTGCGCGTGCGATTGTGTGTGTGTGTGTGTGCGTGCGTGCTATTGTGTGTGTGTATACATACGAGTGCGGGGAGGGGGTGGAGCCGAGCAGGGAAGTGTCGGGTTCCTTTGTTACCCGATGTGTACCCTGGTTACGGGTGGAGGGAGCCAGAGAGAGCATGCGCAGTGAAGTCCAAAGGATTCCGCTGCTCAAAAAAAGTTACATGCTGCGTTCCTTCCGCCCGACGCAGCATCAAAATAACGACGCTGTGTCGTCCGGCGGATGCAACGCTGACAGTTGCGTTACAGTGCGTCATCCATACAAGTCTATGGAAAATAGCGCAGTGCGTTAACGGACTGCGCTATTCTCTATAGTGACGGACTCCGCTGAACGCAAGTGTGAAACTAGCCTAACTGACACAGAACAAGAGAACTTAAATTTAAGTTCTTGCAAACACACTTTTTGCATCTCACGGAGCTCTGCTATATTGAAACAATGTTGCACCCTGTCTGCCTGTGAGATGGAAGCTTAAAGGGAACCTATCAGGTAGTTTAGATTACCTAAGGCTGGTTTCACATCACAATTTTTTCCTGTATGTGGGGATGCTATATTTTGCAGGGCCCCATGGACAGGAAAGGACACCATCACATGTGACCTCCACATTCCATTTCTGTGTCCGTGTTCGTGATTTTCACGGATCGGAACACAGAAAGGCCGAGCCTGCAAAGCGCAGGCAAGCGGGGCACTTTAACTCCCACATTGCAGGAGTGAAGCAAGTGTTAAAAAAAAAAAAAAAAAATCCTCACCTCTCCGGCGTGTGTCCCGCGATGCCCTTCATCTATTCCGAGCTTAAGGACCTGGCAGGGCTACCCGATCAGCTGATCAGTCACATGAACGCATTTCATCATCATTCCACACCTATAATGCTCAGGTAACATAATATACACCTGGTTATATGGCATATGCGTTCATTCTCCTATTATCTACAGATATTTCATGATCATTCCACACCTATAATGCTCAGGTAACATAATATACACCTGGTTATATGGCATATGTGTTCATTCTCCTATTATCTACAGATATTTCATGATCATTCCACACCTATAATGCTCAGGTAACGTAAGATACACCTGGTTATATGCCATATGCATTCATTCTCCTATTATCTACAGATATTTCATGATCATTCCACACCTATAATGCTCAGGTAACATAATACACACCTGGTTATATGCCATATGTGTTCATTCTCCTATTATCTACAGATATTTCATGATCATTCCATACCTATAATGCTCAGGTAACATAATATACACCTGGTTATATGCCATATGCGTTCATTCTCCTATTATCTACAGATATTTCATGATCATTCCACACCTATAATGCTCAGGTAACATAATATACACCTGGTTATATGGCATATGCGTTCATTCTCCTATTATCTACAGATATTTCATGATCATTCCACACCTATAATGCTCAGGTAACGTAATATACACCTGGTTATATGCCATATGTGTTCATTCTCCTATTATCTACAGATATTTCATGATCATTCCACACCTATAATGCTCAGGTAACATAATATACACCTGGTTATATGCCATATGCGTTCATTCTCCTATTATCTACATATATTTCATGATCATTCCACACCTATAATGCTCAGGTAACGTAATATACACCTGGTTATATGCCATATGCGTTCATTCTCCTATTATCTACAGATATTTCATGATCATTCCACACCTATAATGCTCAGGTAACATAATATACACCTGGTTATATGGCATATGTGTTCATTCTCCTATTATCTACAGATATTTCATGATCATTCCACACCTATAATGCTCAGGTAACGTAATATACACCTGGTTATATGCCATATGCATTCATTCTCCTATTATCTACAGATATTTGTCACGCTCCCCGGGTCCTCTGCTCCGCTTCCCGGCTCACCTGCCACGCTCCCCGCTCTCCAGCCTCCATCGCCCGCGCTTCCCAGGCCTCCTGGTCCCCGCTCCCGGCGCCCGTCGGCTTCCCAGCCCCAGCCCGGCTCTGCTGCGTCCTCCTCTCAGCTTCCTGCCCTGGCTTCTGGCACCCGGGCCGCGCGCATGCGCATTAGGGCGCGCGCGCGGTCACTGACCCTTTCTTAAAGGGCCAGTGACCACTGACAGGAAATGAAGCACACAGGTACGGGGTATAAAGGGGTGCAATGTCCAAGGGGGCGGGGCCTGATCTTCGTGTTTCCCAAGCTAGGAGTCAGGTCTCCTTGTGTTCCTGTGAGATACTTACCTCTCTCTCTTCTAGAGCCGATCCTGCATTGCCATCCGGTCCTGCCGTATCCCGAACCCCGAACGCTGCCTATATGCCATCCTGACAGTCCGCACCATCTCTGTTCCCTGCGGTGACCCGTCATCTCGCTCCAACGGTTCCGGACCCCGCCTGACATCATCCCGGCTTCCGAACCTGAGCTCCGTCACCCGGACCACCATCAGTGACCCCGTGGTTCCAGGGACTTCTCCATTGTGCTCTTGTGCGCGGACTGTTCTGCTACCTATAGTGCTCCGGCTACCGGACTCCTTTCCCTCATCGGGGAGTTCGGCCCAGTGGATCCACCTCCCGGGTCTGCCCATCCACCTGGCCCTAACAGTAAGATCAGGCCATGGATCCCGCCGAAGCACTAGCGGCCTTGCATGAGGAACTCCAACGCCAGCGTGAAGTCCAGACCCGCATGCTGAACTTTATGACTTCCGTGGACGCCCGCTTGAACACGCTACAAGCATCGGTCACGTCTTCAGCACCTCCGGCCTCCACTAGTCAATCCACGGCTCCCGCTCCCGTGGCAGCCTCCTCGGATGCTTCCAGACTTCGTTTGGCCTCACCACCCCGGTACGCCGGAGATCCCAAGACCTGCAGGGGGTTTATAAACCAATGCTCCCTCCATTTCACGCAGCTGCCGCATTTGTTTGCCTCCGACCAAGCCAAGGTCGCCTTCATAATGTCTCACCTAGAGGGCGAGGCACTGGCGTGGATGAACCCCTTGTGGGAGAAGGAGGACCCTATGACCAAGAACCTCCAGGAGTTCCTGCAGGCTTTTCGCGGCACCTTTGACGAGCCCGGACGCGCCTCCGCGTCTGCTTCATCTCTTCTCCGGTTACGTCAGGGAACTCTGACGGTGGGTCAATACGCCATCCGTT
This sequence comes from Anomaloglossus baeobatrachus, assembly GCF_048569485.1. NCBI lineage: Eukaryota > Metazoa > Chordata > Amphibia > Anura > Aromobatidae > Anomaloglossus > Anomaloglossus baeobatrachus. The sequence continues at coordinate 371,021,299 of NC_134354.1, read as the reverse complement.
TCCGCACCTTGGCTTCGGAACTCGGGTGGAATAACGAGGCCCTAACCGCCGCCTTCTGGGAAGGACTCTCGGGTCGAATCAAAGATGAGCTGGCTGGTCGTGACGTACCGTCCACCCTGGACGCCCTGATTACCCTAGCGACTCGAGTGGACATTCGCTTTCAGGAGCGGTCCAAAGAGGTGTCCCGTGAGAGACGCCCGGTACGGCATTCCTCTCCTCCGCAGAAGTCCGCCGTACTCCAGTCAACGGCATCTGGTGTCTCCGTCCATGAGCCCATGCAGGTCGACCGTGTGCGACAGTCTGAACAACGTCGAGCAGAGCGGCTCGCCAAGGGTCTCTGCTTCTACTGCGGAGAGGGCACACACCTGCTACGCTCCTGTCCAGAGAGGCCGGGAAACTCCAAAGCCTAGGGTCGGTAGGAGAGGCCACCCTAGGTGCTGGGACTCTCTCAGACCCGGTTATGTGGACTGTACAAGTGACAACGGGAGAGACGCGGTTCACGGCTGAGGCGTACCTCGATTCTGGGGCAGCAGGCAATTTCATCCAGCAGGCCACGGTGGACAAGTACCAGGTGCCTGTTACTCCACTCGACAAACCCCTCGTGATTGCCTCTGTGGATGGGAGACCCCTCTCTGACACCATCTCCTGGATCACCAGGCCGGTTGAATTGCGTATCGGTGCTCTGCACACCGAGAACATCGCTCTCTACGTCCTCCCACACATGTCACATCAAATCCTGCTGGGCCTTCCTTGGTTACGGACACACGAACCTTCAGTCAGCTGGGGCACTGGTGAAATCACTCGATGGGGCTCTTCTTGCCATGAGAACTGTCTGAAGACCATACAACCCATCCGGCGACCTCCGGTTCCAGACTCCCTACCGGGACTACCCTCAGCCTATTGGTCCTTCGCGGACGTCTTTGATAAGAAGGAGTCAGAGGTACTTCCGCCACATCGTCCTTACGATTGTGCCATTGACCTGCTCCCGGGAACTACACCACCTCGAGGACGGATATATCCACTGTCTCCAGCCGAAACAAGGGCCATGTCTTCTTACATCACAGAGAGCCTGGCAAGGGGATTCATTCGGAGATCCTCCTCTCCTGCTGGAGCAGGCTTCTTCTTCGTAAAGAAGAAAGAGGGCGACTTACGCCCATGCATAGACTACCGGGGATTGAACCAAATCACCGTAAAAAACAAGTATCCCCTGCCGCTCATCCCCGAATTGTTTGATCGGCTCAGAGGAGCTCGCGTGTTCACCAAGTTGGATCTTCGGGGTGCCTACAACCTGGTCCGTATCCGCTCGGGGGATGAATGGAAGACCACGTTTAACACTCGCGATTGGCACTATGAATACTGCGTGATGCCCTTCGGCCTGTGTAACGCACCAGCAGTCTTCCAAGAATTAGTGAACGACGTGTTCCGGGACCTTCTCTACGTCTGTGTGGTGGTATATCTGGATGACATCCTTGTCTTCTCTCCGGACCTTCAGACCCACCGAGAGAACGTGCAACTGGTTCTACAAAGACTGAGAGAGAATCGTCTGTACGCCAAGTACGAGAAGTGTGTCTTCGAACAGTCTTCTCTCCCCTTCCTGGGTTACCTCATCACCGATACCGGACTGCAGATGGATCCAAAGAAGGTCTCTTCCATTCTTAACTGGCCTCCTCCTTCTGGACTGAAGGCAATCCAACGCTTTCTGGGATTCGCCAACTATTACCGCCAGTTCATCCCTCATTTCTCTGCTCTGACTGCTCCTCTCTCCGCCTTGACCAAGAAGGGGGCTAATCCAAAGGACTGGTCACCTGCGGCCGACGCCGCGTTTGGCTCCCTAAAGCGGGCCTTTGCCTCCTCTCCTGTACTCCACCGTCCGGAGTTAAACCGCCAGTTCACCTTGGAGGTGGATGCCTCCTCCTCGGGAGCCGGAGCAGTGCTCATGCAGAAGTCCTCCTCCGGGAAGATGGTGACTTGCGGTTTCTTCTCCAAGAGCTTCTCAGCGCCTGAACGCAATTACACCATCGGTGACCGAGAACTATTGGCAGTCAAACTGGCTCTGGAGGAATGGCGTTATCTTCTGGAAGGAGCAGTGTACCCCGTTATAATTTACACGGACCACAAGAACCTGGAATACCTGCGGTCTGCTCAGCGACTGAACCCACGGCAAGCCAGGTGGTCCTTATTCTTTGCCCGGTTCGATTTCCAGCTCCATTTCCGACCCGCGAACAAGAACGTACGCGCTGATGCCTTGTCTAGGTCTTTCATGCCCATGGAGCAGGAAGAGGAGACATCCCAACCCATCATCTGTCCAAGTAAGATTATTCCGGTGGCTCCTGTCACCCTGGCCCAGATACCGCCCGGGAAGACCTATGTCTCTGAGACTGACAGGCAAAAAGTGTTACACTGGGGCCATGCCTCGAAAACAGCCGGTCATGCTGGCCAGAAAAGAACTTGGACTGCGATTGTACGTCATTATTGGTGGCCATCCCTTCGCACGGACGTCGCCTCTTTTGTCTCTGCCTGCTCCTCTTGTGCCAGGAACAAGACGCCCAAACACCTGCCATATGGCCGTCTTCTGCCTCTGCCTATACCCTCAGTTCCCTGGCAACACATTGCGATGGACTTTATTACGGACTTGCCATTGTCCTCCGGACACACAGTCATATGGTTTGTGGTGGATCGGTTCTCTAAAATGGCCCATTTCGTCCCTATGGCTGGACTGCCCTCTGCCCAGGAACTCGCGGACGCCTATATACATCACATCTTCCGCTTGCATGGCTTCCCATCACACATTGTGTCCAACAGAGGAACTCAGTTTACCTCCCGCTTCTGGAGGGCTCTCTGTAAACATCTGGGAGTAACTCTGGACTTTTCTTCAGCCTACCATCCTCAGTCGAACGGCCAAGTGGAACGGGTCAATCAGATTTTGACCTCTTTCTTACGTCACTACGTCAACGCCCATCATGACGATTGGTCCACGCTTCTTCCTTGGGCTGAATTCTCCCATAATCACCACGTCAGTGAGTCCTCCTCCAGTTCTCCCTTCCATGTCGTCTACGGACTTCAGCCTTCGGTCCCATTGCCTGTATCCTCTTCCTCGGATGTCCCTGCTGCTGATGCGGTAGTCCGTGACTTTACAACCATTTGGGACTCAGTCCTTGCACGTGCATCCCTGCGGATGAAGAGACACGCAGACAAGAGACGTCTGGATCCTCCGTGTTTCTCCCCCGGAGATCTCGTCTGGCTTGCTTCCAAGTACGTCCGATTGAAGTTACCATCTTACAAGCTGGGTCCTCGCTACATCGGACCGTTTAAAGTCCTCGGCAAGATCAATGAGGTCTCCTACAAACTGCGGCTCCCGGCCACGATGAGGATACCCAACTCCTTCCACGTCTCTCTGCTCAAGCCGGTTGTCCTTGGTCCCTTCTCCACTGCTGCCAGTCCGGCTCCTCCTCCTATTGCTGATGACGACATCTATGCGGTAAGGGATATCGTGGCCATGAAGACCGTACGGGGTCGACAGTTCTTTCTGGTGGACTGGGCAGGGCATGGTCCTGAGGATAGGTCCTGGGAGCCCAGAGAGAATGTGGGTACTCCTCTGATCCGTGCCTTCCTGTCCCGGTTGCGGGGAGGGGGGCGTGGGGGGGGTACTGTCACGCTCCCCGGGTCCTCTGCTCAGCTTCCCGGCTCACCTGCCACGCTCCCCGCTCTCCAGCCTCCATCGCCCGCGCTTCCCAGGCCTCCTGGTCCCCGCTCCCGGCGCCCGTCGGCTTCCCAGCCCCAGCCCGGCTCTGCTGCGTCCTCCTCTCAGCTTCCTGCCCTGGCTTCTGGCACCCGGGCCGCGCGCATGCGCATTAGGGCGCGCGCGCGGTCACTGACCCTTTCTTAAAGGGCCAGTGACCACTGACAGGAAATGAAGCACACAGGTACGGGGTATAAAGGGGTGCAATGTCCAAGGGGGCGGGGCCTGATCTTCGTGTTTCCCAAGCTAGGAGTCAGGTCTCCTTGTGTTCCTGTGAGATACTTACCTCTCTCTCTTCTAGAGCCGATCCTGCATTGCCATCCGGTCCTGCCGTATCCCGAACCCCGAACGCTGCCTATCTGCCATCCTGACAGTCCGCACCATCTCTGTTCCCTGCGGTGACCCGTCATCTCGCTCCAACGGTTCCGGAACCCGCCTGACATCATCCCGGCTTCCGAACCTGAGCTCCGTCACCCGGACCACCATCAGTGACCCCGTGGTTCCAGGGACTTCTCCATTGTGCTCTTGTGCGCGGACTGTTCTGCTACCTATAGTGCTCCGGCTACCGGACTCCTTTCCCTCATCGGGGAGTTCGGCCCAGTGGATCCACCTCCCGGGTCTGCCCATCCACCTGGCCCTAACAGTAAGATCAGGCCATGGATCCCGCCGAAGCACTAGCGGCCTTGCATGAGGAACTCCAACGCCAGCGTGAAGTCCAGACCCGCATGCTGAACTTTATGACTTCCGTGGACGCCCGCTTGAACACGCTACAAGCATCGGTCACGTCTTCAGCACCTCCGGCCTCCACTAGTCAATCCACGGCTCCCGCTCCCGTGGCAGCCTCCTCGGATGCTTCCAGACTTCGTTTGGCCTCACCACCCCGGTACGCCGGAGATCCCAAGACCTGCAGGGGGTTTATAAACCAATGCTCCCTCCATTTCACGCAGCTGCCGCATTTGTTTGCCTCCGACCAAGCCAAGGTCGCCTTCATAATGTCTCACCTAGAGGGCGAGGCACTGGCGTGGATGAACCCCTTGTGGGAGAAGGAGGACCCTATGACCAAGAACCTCCAGGAGTTCCTGCAGGCTTTTCGCGGCACCTTTGACGAGCCCGGACGCGCCTCCGCGTCTGCTTCATCTCTTCTCCGGTTACGTCAGGGAACTCTGACGGTGGGTCAATACGCCATCCGTTTCCGCACCTTGGCTTCGGAACTCGGGTGGAATAACGAGGCCCTAACCGCCGCCTTCTGGGAAGGACTCTCGGGTCGAATCAAAGATGAGCTGGCTGGTCGTGACGTACCGTCCACCCTGGACGCCCTGATTACCCTAGCGACTCGAGTGGACATTCGCTTTCAGGAGCGGTCCAAAGAGGTGTCCCGTGAGAGACGCCCGGTACGGCATTCCTCTCCTCCGCAGAAGTCCGCCGTACTCCAGTCAACGGCATCTGGTGTCTCCGTCCATGAGCCCATGCAGGTCGACCGTGTGCGACAGTCTGAACAACGTCGAGCAGAGCGGCTCGCCAAGGGTCTCTGCTTCTACTGCGGAGAGGGCACACACCTGCTACGCTCCTGTCCAGAGAGGCCGGGAAACTCCAAAGCCTAGGGTCGGTAGGAGAGGCCACCCTAGGTGCTGGGACTCTCTCAGACCCGGTTATGTGGACTGTACAAGTGACAACGGGAGAGACGCGGTTCACGGCTGAGGCGTACCTCGATTCTGGGGCAGCAGGCAATTTCATCCAGCAGGCCACGGTGGACAAGTACCAGGTGCCTGTTACTCCACTCGACAAACCCCTCGTGATTGCCTCTGTGGATGGGAGACCCCTCTCTGACACCATCTCCTGGATCACCAGGCCGGTTGAATTGCGTATCGGTGCTCTGCACACCGAGAACATCGCTCTCTACGTCCTCCCACACATGTCACATCAAATCCTGCTGGGCCTTCCTTGGTTACGGACACACGAACCTTCAGTCAGCTGGGGCACTGGTGAAATCACTCGATGGGGCTCTTCTTGCCATGAGAACTGTCTGAAGACCATACAACCCATCCGGCGACCTCCGGTTCCAGACTCCCTACCGGGACTACCCTCAGCCTATTGGTCCTTCGCGGACGTCTTTGATAAGAAGGAGTCAGAGGTACTTCCGCCACATCGTCCTTACGATTGTGCCATTGACCTGCTCCCGGGAACTACACCACCTCGAGGACGGATATATCCACTGTCTCCAGCCGAAACAAGGGCCATGTCTTCTTACATCACAGAGAGCCTGGCAAGGGGATTCATTCGGAGATCCTCCTCTCCTGCTGGAGCAGGCTTCTTCTTCGTAAAGAAGAAAGAGGGCGACTTACGCCCATGCATAGACTACCGGGGATTGAACCAAATCACCGTAAAAAACAAGTATCCCCTGCCGCTCATCCCCGAATTGTTTGATCGGCTCAGAGGAGCTCGCGTGTTCACCAAGTTGGATCTTCGGGGTGCCTACAACCTGGTCCGTATCCGCTCGGGGGATGAATGGAAGACCACGTTTAACACTCGCGATTGGCACTATGAATACTGCGTGATGCCCTTCGGCCTGTGTAACGCACCAGCAGTCTTCCAAGAATTAGTGAACGACGTGTTCCGGGACCTTCTCTACGTCTGTGTGGTGGTATATCTGGATGACATCCTTGTCTTCTCTCCGGACCTTCAGACCCACCGAGAGAACGTGCAACTGGTTCTACAAAGACTGAGAGAGAATCGTCTGTACGCCAAGTACGAGAAGTGTGTCTTCGAACAGTCTTCTCTCCCCTTCCTGGGTTACCTCATCACCGATACCGGACTGCAGATGGATCCAAAGAAGGTCTCTTCCATTCTTAACTGGCCTCCTCCTTCTGGACTGAAGGCAATCCAACGCTTTCTGGGATTCGCCAACTATTACCGCCAGTTCATCCCTCATTTCTCTGCTCTGACTGCTCCTCTCTCCGCCTTGACCAAGAAGGGGGCTAATCCAAAGGACTGGTCACCTGCGGCCGACGCTGCGTTTGGCTCCCTAAAGCGGGCCTTTGCCTCCTCTCCTGTACTCCACCGTCCGGAGTTAAACCGCCAGTTCACCTTGGAGGTGGATGCCTCCTCCTCGGGAGCCGGAGCAGTGCTCATGCAGAAGTCCTCCTCCGGGAAGATGGTGACTTGCGGTTTCTTCTCCAAGAGCTTCTCAGCGCCTGAACGCAATTACACCATCGGTGACCGAGAACTATTGGCAGTCAAACTGGCTCTGGAGGAATGGCGTTATCTTCTGGAAGGAGCAGTGTACCCCGTTATAATTTACACGGACCACAAAAACCTGGAATACCTGCGGTCTGCTCAGCGACTGAACCCACGGCAAGCCAGGTGGTCCTTATTCTTTGCCCGGTTCGATTTCCAGCTCCATTTCCGACCCGCGAACAAGAACGTACGCGCTGATGCCTTGTCTAGGTCTTTCATGCCCATGGAGCAGGAAGAGGAGACATCCCAACCCATCATCTGTCCAAGTAAGATTATTCCGGTGGCTCCTGTCACCCTGGCCCAGATACCGCCCGGGAAGACCTATGTCTCTGAGACTGACAGGCAAAAAGTGTTACACTGGGGCCATGCCTCGAAAACAGCCGGTCATGCTGGCCAGAAAAGAACTTGGACTGCGATTGTACGTCATTATTGGTGGCCATCCCTTCGCACGGACGTCGCCTCTTTTGTCTCTGCCTGCTCCTCTTGTGCCAGGAACAAGACGCCCAAACACCTGCCATATGGCCGTCTTCTGCCTCTGCCTATACCCTCAGTTCCCTGGCAACACATTGCGATGGACTTTATTACGGACTTGCCATTGTCCTCCGGACACACAGTCATATGGGTTGTGGTGGATCGGTTCTCTAAAATGGCCCATTTCGTCCCTATGGCTGGACTGCCCTCTGCCCAGGAACTCGCGGACGCCTATATACATCACATCTTCCGCTTGCATGGCTTCCCATCACACATTGTGTCCGACAGAGGAACTCAGTTTACCTCCCGCTTCTGGAGGGCTCTCTGTAAACATCTGGGAGTAACTCTGGACTTTTCTTCAGCCTACCATCCTCAGTCGAACGGCCAAGTGGAACGGGTCAATCAGATTTTGACCTCTTTCTTACGTCACTACGTCAACGCCCATCATGACGATTGGTCCACGCTTCTTCCTTGGGCTGAATTCTCCCATAATCACCACGTCAGTGAGTCCTCCTCCAGTTCTCCCTTCCATGTCGTCTACGGACTTCAGCCTTCGGTCCCATTGCCTGTATCCTCTTCCTCAGATGTCCCTGCTGCTGATGCGGTAGTCCGTGACTTTACAACCATTTGGGACTCAGTTAAGGCGTCCCTTGCACGTGCATCCCTGCGGATGAAGAGACACGCAGACAAGAGACGTCTGGATCCTCCGTGTTTCTCCCCCGGAGATCTCGTCTGGCTTGCTTCCAAGTACGTCCGATTGAAGTTACCATCTTACAAGCTGGGTCCTCGCTACATCGGACCGTTTAAAGTCCTCGGCAAGATCAATGAGGTCTCCTACAAACTGCGGCTCCCGGCCACGATGAGGATACCCAACTCCTTCCACGTCTCTCTGCTCAAGCCGGTTGTCCTTGGTCCCTTCTCCACTGCTGCCAGTCCGGCTCCTCCTCCTATTGCTGATGACGACATCTATGCGGTAAGGGATATCGTGGCCATGAAGACCGTACGGGGTCGACAGTTCTTTCTGGTGGACTGGGCAGGGCATGGTCCTGAGGATAGGTCCTGGGAGCCCAGAGAGAATGTGGGTACTCCTCTGATCCGTGCCTTCCTGTCCCGGTTGCGGGGAGGGGGGCGTGGGGGGGGTACTGTCACGCTCCCCGGGTCCTCTGCTCAGCTTCCCGGCTCACCTGCCACGCTCCCCGCTCTCCAGCCTCCATCGCCCGCGCTTCCCAGGCCTCCTGGTCCCCGCTCCCGGCGCCCGTCGGCTTCCCAGCCCCAGCCCGGCTCTGCTGCGTCCTCCTCTCAGCTTCCTGCCCTGGCTTCTGGCACCCGGGCCGCGCGCATGCGCATTAGGGCGCGCGCGCGGTCACTGACCCTTTCTTAAAGGGCCAGTGACCACTGACAGGAAATGAAGCACACAGGTACGGGGTATAAAGGGGTGCAATGTCCAAGGGGGCGGGGCCTGATCTTCGTGTTTCCCAAGCTAGGAGTCAGGTCTCCTTGTGTTCCTGTGAGATACTTACCTCTCTCTCTTCTAGAGCCGATCCTGCATTGCCATCCGGTCCTGCCGTATCCCGAACCCCGAACGCTGCCTATCTGCCATCCTGACAGTCCGCACCATCTCTGTTCCCTGCGGTGACCCGTCATCTCGCTCCAACGGTTCCGGAACCCGCCTGACATCATCCCGGCTTCCGAACCTGAGCTCCGTCACCCGGACCACCATCAGTGACCCCGTGGTTCCAGGGACTTCTCCATTGTGCTCTTGTGCGCGGACTGTTCTGCTACCTATAGTGCTCCGGCTACCGGACTCCTTTCCCTCATCGGGGAGTTCGGCCCAGTGGATCCACCTCCCGGGTCTGCCCATCCACCTGGCCCTAACAGTAAGATCAGGCCATGGATCCCGCCGAAGCACTAGCGGCCTTGCATGAGGAACTCCAACGCCAGCGTGAAGTCCAGACCCGCATGCTGAACTTTATGACTTCCGTGGACGCCCGCTTGAACACGCTACAAGCATCGGTCACGTCTTCAGCACCTCCGGCCTCCACTAGTCAATCCACGGCTCCCGCTCCCGTGGCAGCCTCCTCGGATGCTTCCAGACTTCGTTTGGCCTCACCACCCCGGTACGCCGGAGATCCCAAGACCTGCAGGGGGTTTATAAACCAATGCTCCCTCCATTTCACGCAGCTGCCGCATTTGTTTGCCTCCGACCAAGCCAAGGTCGCCTTCATAATGTCTCACCTAGAGGGCGAGGCACTGGCGTGGATGAACCCCTTGTGGGAGAAGGAGGACCCTATGACCAAGAACCTCCAGGAGTTCCTGCAGGCTTTTCGCGGCACCTTTGACGAGCCCGGACGCGCCTCCGCGTCTGCTTCATCTCTTCTCCGGTTACGTCAGGGAACTCTGACGGTGGGTCAATACGCCATCCGTTTCCGCACCTTGGCTTCGGAACTCGGGTGGAATAACGAGGCCCTAACCGCCGCCTTCTGGGAAGGACTCTCGGGTCGAATCAAAGATGAGCTGGCTGGTCGTGACGTACCGTCCACCCTGGACGCCCTGATTACCCTAGCGACTCGAGTGGACATTCGCTTTCAGGAGCGGTCCAAAGAGGTGTCCCGTGAGAGACGCCCGGTACGGCATTCCTCTCCTCCGCAGAAGTCCGCCGTACTCCAGTCAACGGCATCTGGTGTCTCCGTCCATGAGCCCATGCAGGTCGACCGTGTGCGACAGTCTGAACAACGTCGAGCAGAGCGGCTCGCCAAGGGTCTCTGCTTCTACTGCGGAGAGGGCACACACCTGCTACGCTCCTGTCCAGAGAGGCCGGGAAACTCCAAAGCCTAGGGTCGGTAGGAGAGGCCACCCTAGGTGCTGGGACTCTCTCAGACCCGGTTATGTGGACTGTACAAGTGACAACGGGAGAGACGCGGTTCACGGCTGAGGCGTACCTCGATTCTGGGGCAGCAGGCAATTTCATCCAGCAGGCCACGGTGGACAAGTACCAGGTGCCTGTTACTCCACTCGACAAACCCCTCGTGATTGCCTCTGTGGATGGGAGACCCCTCTCTGACACCATCTCCTGGATCACCAGGCCGGTTGAATTGCGTATCGGTGCTCTGCACACCGAGAACATCGCTCTCTACGTCCTCCCACACATGTCACATCAAATCCTGCTGGGCCTTCCTTGGTTACGGACACACGAACCTTCAGTCAGCTGGGGCACTGGTGAAATCACTCGATGGGGCTCTTCTTGCCATGAGAACTGTCTGAAGACCATACAACCCATCCGGCGACCTCCGGTTCCAGACTCCCTACCGGGACTACCCTCAGCCTATTGGTCCTTCGCGGACGTCTTTGATAAGAAGGAGTCAGAGGTACTTCCGCCACATCGTCCTTACGATTGTGCCATTGACCTGCTCCCGGGAACTACACCACCTCGAGGACGGATATATCCACTGTCTCCAGCCGAAACAAGGGCCATGTCTTCTTACATCACAGAGAGCCTGGCAAGGGGATTCATTCGGAGATCCTCCTCTCCTGCTGGAGCAGGCTTCTTCTTCGTAAAGAAGAAAGAGGGCGACTTACGCCCATGCATAGACTACCGGGGATTGAACCAAATCACCGTAAAAAACAAGTATCCCCTGCCGCTCATCCCCGAATTGTTTGATCGGCTCAGAGGAGCTCGCGTGTTCACCAAGTTGGATCTTCGGGGTGCCTACAACCTGGTCCGTATCCGCTCGGGGGATGAATGGAAGACCACGTTTAACACTCGCGATTGGCACTATGAATACTGCGTGATGCCCTTCGGCCTGTGTAACGCACCAGCAGTCTTCCAAGAATTAGTGAACGACGTGTTCCGGGACCTTCTCTACGTCTGTGTGGTGGTATATCTGGATGACATCCTTGTCTTCTCTCCGGACCTTCAGACCCACCGAGAGAACGTGCAACTGGTTCTACAAAGACTGAGAGAGAATCGTCTGTACGCCAAGTACGAGAAGTGTGTCTTCGAACAGTCTTCTCTCCCCTTCCTGGGTTACCTCATCACCGATACCGGACTGCAGATGGATCCAAAGAAGGTCTCTTCCATTCTTAACTGGCCTCCTCCTTCTGGACTGAAGGCAATCCAACGCTTTCTGGGATTCGCCAACTATTACCGCCAGTTCATCCCTCATTTCTCTGCTCTGACTGCTCCTCTCTCCGCCTTGACCAAGAAGGGGGCTAATCCAAAGGACTGGTCACCTGCGGCCGACGCCGCGTTTGGCTCCCTAAAGCGGGCCTTTGCCTCCTCTCCTGTACTCCACCGTCCGGAGTTAAACCGCCAGTTCACCTTGGAGGTGGATGCCTCCTCCTCGGGAGCCGGAGCAGTGCTCATGCAGAAGTCCTCCTCCGGGAAGATGGTGACTTGCGGTTTCTTCTCCAAGAGCTTCTCAGCGCCTGAACGCAATTACACCATCGGTGACCGAGAACTATTGGCAGTCAAACTGGCTCTGGAGGAATGGCGTTATCTTCTGGAAGGAGCAGTGTACCCCGTTATAATTTACACGGACCACAAAAACCTGGAATACCTGCGGTCTGCTCAGCGACTGAACCCACGGCAAGCCAGGTGGTCCTTATTCTTTGCCCGGTTCGATTTCCAGCTCCATTTCCGACCCGCGAACAAGAACGTACGCGCTGATGCCTTGTCTAGGTCTTTCATGCCCATGGAGCAGGAAGAGGAGACATCCCAACCCATCATCTGTCCAAGTAAGATTATTCCGGTGGCTCCTGTCACCCTGGCCCAGATACCGCCCGGGAAGACCTATGTCTCTGAGACTGACAGGCAAAAAGTGTTACACTGGGGCCATGCCTCGAAAACAGCCGGTCATGCTGGCCAGAAAAGAACTTGGACTGCGATTGTACGTCATTATTGGTGGCCATCCCTTCGCACGGACGTCGCCTCTTTTGTCTCTGCCTGCTCCTCTTGTGCCAGGAACAAGACGCCCAAACACCTGCCATATGGCCGTCTTCTGCCTCTGCCTATACCCTCAGTTCCCTGGCAACACATTGCGATGGACTTTATTACGGACTTGCCATTGTCCTCCGGACACACAGTCATATGGGTTGTGGTGGATCGGTTCTCTAAAATGGCCCATTTCGTCCCTATGGCTGGACTGCCCTCTGCCCAGGAACTCGCGGACGCCTATATACATCACATCTTCCGCTTGCATGGCTTCCCATCACACATTGTGTCCGACAGAGGAACTCAGTTTACCTCCCGCTTCTGGAGGGCTCTCTGTAAACATCTGGGAGTAACTCTGGACTTTTCTTCAGCCTACCATCCTCAGTCGAACGGCCAAGTGGAACGGGTCAATCAGATTTTGACCTCTTTCTTACGTCACTACGTCAACGCCCATCATGACGATTGGTCCACGCTTCTTCCTTGGGCTGAATTCTCCCATAATCACCACGTCAGTGAGTCCTCCTCCAGTTCTCCCTTCCATGTCGTCTACGGACTTCAGCCTTCGGTCCCATTGCCTGTATCCTCTTCCTCAGATGTCCCTGCTGCTGATGCGGTAGTCCGTGACTTTACAACCATTTGGGACTCAGTTAAGGCGTCCCTTGCACGTGCATCCCTGCGGATGAAGAGACACGCAGACAAGAGACGTCTGGATCCTCCGTGTTTCTCCCCCGGAGATCTCGTCTGGCTTGCTTCCAAGTACGTCCGATTGAAGTTACCATCTTACAAGCTGGGTCCTCGCTACATCGGACCGTTTAAAGTCCTCGGCAAGATCAATGAGGTCTCCTACAAACTGCGGCTCCCGGCCACGATGAGGATACCCAACTCCTTCCACGTCTCTCTGCTCAAGCCGGTTGTCCTTGGTCCCTTCTCCACTGCTGCCAGTCCGGCTCCTCCTCCTATTGCTGATGACGACATCTATGCGGTAAGGGATATCGTGGCCATGAAGACCGTACGGGGTCGACAGTTCTTTCTGGTGGACTGGGCAGGGCATGGTCCTGAGGATAGGTCCTGGGAGCCCAGAGAGAATGTGGGTACTCCTCTGATCCGTGCCTTCCTGTCCCGGTTGCGGGGAAGGGTGCGTGGGGGGGGTACTGTCACGCTCCCCGGGTCCTCTGCTCCGCTTCCCGGCTCACCTGCCACGCTCCCCGCTCTCCAGCCTCCATCGCCCGCGCTTCCCAGGCCTCCTGGTCCCCGCTCCCGGCGCCCGTCGGCTTCCCAGCCCCAGCCCGGCTCTGCTGCGTCCTCCTCTCAGCTTCCTGCCCTGGCTTCTGGCACCCGGGCCGCGCGCATGCGCATTAGGGCGCGCGCGCGGTCACTGACCCTTTCTTAAAGGGCCAGTGACCACTGACAGGAAATGAAGCACACAGGTACGGGGTATAAAGGGGTGCAATGTCCAAGGGGGCGGGGCCTGATCTTCGTGTTTCCCAAGCTAGGAGTCAGGTCTCCTTGTGTTCCTGTGAGATACTTACCTCTCTCTCTTCTAGAGCCGATCCTGCATTGCCATCCGGTCCTGCCGTATCCCGAACCCCGAACGCTGCCTATCTGCCATCCTGACAGTCCGCACCATCTCTGTTCCCTGCGGTGACCCGTCATCTCGCTCCAACGGTTCCGGACCCCGCCTGACATCATCCCGGCTTCCGAACCTGAGCTCCGTCACCCGGACCACCATCAGTGACCCCGTGGTTCCAGGGACTTCTCCATTGTGCTCTTGTGCGCGGACTGTTCTGCTACCTATAGTGCTCCGGCTACCGGACTCCTTTCCCTCATCGGGGAGTTCGGCCCAGTGGATCCACCTCCCGGGTCTGCCCATCCACCTGGCCCTAACAATATTTCATGATCATTCCACACCTATAATGCTCAGGTAACATAATACACACCTGGTTATATGCCATATGTGTTCATTCTCCTATTATCTACAGATATTTCATGATCATTCCATACCTATAATGCTCAGGTAACATAATACACACCTGGTTATATGCCATATGCGTTCATTCTCCTATTATCTACAGATATTTCATGATCATTCCACACCTATAATGCTCAGGTAACATAATATACACCTGGTTATATGGCATATGCGTTCATTCTCCTATTATCTACAGATATTTCATGATCATTCCACACCTATAATGCTCAGGTAACGTAATATACACCTGGTTATATGCCATATGTGTTCATTCTCCTATTATCTACAGATATTTCATGATCATTCCACACCTATAATGCTCAGGTAACATAATATACACCTGGTTATATGCCATATGCGTTCATTCTCCTATTATCTACATATATTTCATGATCATTCCACACCTATAATGCTCAGGTAACGTAATATACACCTGGTTATATGCCATATGCATTCATTCTCCTATTATCTACAGATATTTCATGATCATTCCATACCTATAATGCTCAGGTAACATAATATACACTTGGTTATATGCCATATGTGTTCATTCTCCTATTATCTACATATATTTCATGATCATTCCACACCTATAATGCTCAGGTAACATAATATACACCTGGTTATATGCCATATGTGTTCATTCTCCTATTATCTACATATATTTCATGATCATTCCACACCTATAATGCTCAGGTAACATAATATACACCTGGTTATATGCCATATGTGTTCATTCTCCTATTATCTACATATATTTCATGATCATTCCACACCTATAATGCTCAGGTAACATAATACACACCTGGTTATATGCCATATGTGTTCATTCTCCTATTATCTACAGATATTTCATGATCATTCCATACCTATAATGCTCAGGTAACATAATACACACCTGGTTATATGCCATATGCGTTCATTCTCCTATTATCTACAGATATTTCATGATCATTCCACACCTATAATGCTCAGGTAACATAATATACACCTGGTTATATGGCATATGCGTTCATTCTCCTATTATCTACAGATATTTCATGATCATTCCACACCTATAATGCTCAGGTAACATAATATACACCTGGTTATATGGCATATGCGTTCATTCTCCTATTATCTACAGATATTTCATGATCATTCCACACCTATAATGCTCAGGTAACATAATACACACCTGGTTATATGCCATATGTGTTCATTCTCCTATTATCTACAGATATTTCATGATCATTCCATACCTATAATGCTCAGGTAACATAATACACACCTGGTTATATGCCATATGCATTCATTCTCCTATTATCTACAGATATTTGTCACGCTCCCCGGGTCCTCTGCTCCGCTTCCCGGCTCACCTGCCACGCTCCCCGCTCTCCAGCCTCCATCGCCCGCGCTTCCCAGGCCTCCTGGTCCCCGCTCCCGGCGCCCGTCGGCTTCCCAGCCCCAGCCCGGCTCTGCTGCGTCCTCCTCTCAGCTTCCTGCCCTGGCTTCTGGCACCCGGGCCGCGCGCATGCGCATTAGGGCGCGCGCGCGGTCACTGACCCTTTCTTAAAGGGCCAGTGACCACTGACAGGAAATGAAGCACACAGGTACGGGGTATAAAGGGGTGCAATGTCCAAGGGGGCGGGGCCTGATCTTCGTGTTTCCCAAGCTAGGAGTCAGGTCTCCTTGTGTTCCTGTGAGATACTTACCTCTCTCTCTTCTAGAGCCGATCCTGCATTGCCATCCGGTCCTGCCGTATCCCGAACCCCGAACGCTGCCTATATGCCATCCTGACAGTCCGCACCATCTCTGTTCCCTGCGGTGACCCGTCATCTCGCTCCAACGGTTCCGGACCCCGCCTGACATCATCCCGGCTTCCGAACCTGAGCTCCGTCACCCGGACCACCATCAGTGACCCCGTGGTTCCAGGGACTTCTCCATTGTGCTCTTGTGCGCGGACTGTTCTGCTACCTATAGTGCTCCGGCTACCGGACTCCTTTCCCTCATCGGGGAGTTCGGCCCAGTGGATCCACCTCCCGGGTCTGCCCATCCACCTGGCCCTAACAATATTTCATGATCATTCCACACCTATAATGCTCAGGTAACATAATACACACCTGGTTATATGCCATATGTGTTCATTCTCCTATTATCTACAGATATTTCATGATCATTCCACACCTATAATGCTCAGGTAACATAATATACACCTGGTTATATGGCATATGCGTTCATTCTCCTATTATCTACAGATATTTCATGATCATTCCACACCTATAATGCTCAGGTAACGTAATATACACCTGGTTATATGCCATATGTGTTCATTCTCCTATTATCTACAGATATTTCATGATCATTCCACACCTATAATGCTCAGGTAACATAATATACACCTGGTTATATGCCATATGCGTTCATTCTCCTATTATCTACATATATTTCATGATCATTCCACACCTATAATGCTCAGGTAACGTAATATACACCTGGTTATATGCCATATGCATTCATTCTCCTATTATCTACAGATATTTCATGATCATTCCATACCTATAATGCTCAGGTAACATAATATACACTTGGTTATATGCCATATGTGTTCATTCTCCTATTATCTACAGATATTTCATGATCATTCCATACCTATAATGCTCAGGTAACGTAATATACACCTGGTTATATGCCATATGTGTTCATTCTCCTATTATCTACAGATATTTCATGATCATTCCACACCTATAATGCTCAGGTAACATAATATACACCTGGTTATATGCCATATGCGTTCATTCTCCTATTATCTACATATATTTCATGATCATTCCACACCTATAATGCTCAGGTAACGTAATATACACCTGGTTATATGCCATATGCATTCATTCTCCTATTATCTACAGATATTTCATGATCATTCCATACCTATAATGCTCAGGTAACATAATATACACTTGGTTATATGCCATATGTGTTCATTCTCCTATTATCTACATATATTTCATGATCATTCCACACCTATAATGCTCAGGTAACATAATATACACCTGGTTATATGCCATATGTGTTCATTCTCCTATTATCTACATATATTTCATGATCATTCCACACCTATAATGCTCAGGTAACATAATACACACCTGGTTATATGCCATATGTGTTCATTCTCCTATTATCTACAGATATTTCATGATCATTCCATACCTATAATGCTCAGGTAACATAATACACACCTGGTTATATGCCATATGTGTTCATTCTCCTATTATCTACAGATATTTCATGATCATTCCATACCTATAATGCTCAGGTAACATAATATACACCTGGTTATATGGCATATGCGTTCATTCTCCTATTATCTACAGATATTTCCTGATCATTCCACACCTATAATGCTCAGGTAACATAATATACACCTGGTTATATGCCATATGTGTTCATTCCCCTATTATCTACATATATTTCCTGATCATTCCACACCTATAATGCTCAGGTAACATAATATACACCTGGTTATATGCCATATGCGTTCATTCTACTGTAATCTATAGATATTTCATGATCATTCCACACCTATAATGCTCAGGTAACGTAATATACACCTGGATATATGCCATATGCGTTCATTCTACTGTAATCTATAGATATTTCATGATCATTCCACACCTATAATGCTCAGGTAACATAATATACACCTGGATATATGCCATATGCGTTCATTCTTCTATTATCTACAGATATTTCATGATCATTCCACACCTATAATGCTCAGGTAACATAATACACACCTGGTTATATGCCATATGTGTTCATTCTCCTATTATCTACAGATATTTCATGATCATTCCATACCTATAATGCTCAGGTAACATAATATACACCTGGTTATATGGCATATGCGTTCATTCTCCTATTATCTACAGATATTTCATGATCATTCCACACCTATAATGCTCAGGTAATATAATATACACCTGGTTATATGGCATATGCGTTCATTCTCCTATTATCTACAGATATTTCATGATCATTCCACACCTATAATGCTCAGGTAACATAATATACACCTGGTTATATGCCATATGCGTTCATTCTCCTATTATCTACATATATTTCATGATCAGTCCACACCTATAATGTTCATTCCATGTCTAACTTGCCAAAGAAACCTTTTATACATCTACATAATATACACCTATTAAGTTATTATCCTCATTCTTTTTATTTATTCCTTTTCATCATTCTTTTTAGTATGTCCCTGTATTAGCGCCAGATTGTGCCGGATGGCCTTGCGTTGCATACGGCGTCTGCCGGACGTTTTTTATCTCTGATCTGTCGTCATCCGGCAAAAAACGCATTACAGTGATGGATCCGTTTTTTTAATCTGAGCATGCTCAGATGATATGTGCATTTTCTCTCTCTGTTGATGTCGATCTCTCTGTCGGTTGGTCTCTCCCTCCCACCGCCTCTCTCATACTCACCGATCACCGGCACGCGGCGCTGCACGGCTGTCACACTGTGGTGGCTTCTCTTTTGAAAATGCCAGCCGCTCATTGGTTGCAGTCAGACACGCTTCCACGCTGAGTGACAGCTGTTTCACTGCAACCAATCACAGCCGCTGGTGGGCGGGTCTATATATCGTGCAGTACAATAAATAAATAATTTAAAAAAAAAAACGGCTTGCGGTCCCCCCAATTTTGATACCAGCCAGAGTAACGCCACATGGCTGAAGGCTGGTATTCTCAGGATGTCAATAATATCAGCCAGCAGCCGCCTGGAATTGCCACATCCATTAGATGCGACAGTCCCGGGACTCTACCCGGCTCATCCCGAATTGCCCTGGTGTGGTGGCAATCGGGGTAATAAGGAATTAATGACAGTCCATAGCTGCCACTAAGTCCTAGGTTAATCAAGGCAGGCGTCTATGAGACACCCCCCATGATTAATCTATAGTGAAAGTAAATAAACACAAACACCGAAAAATCCTTTATTTGAAATAAAAGACAAAAAAACCCACCCTCTTTCACCACTTTATTAAAATCCCCAAATACCCCTCCAGGTCCGACGTAATCCATACGAGCTCCCACAACGCTTTCAGCTCTGCTACATGAAGCTGACAGAGAGCGGCCACAGACAACGACTGCTCTCTGTCAGCTCCACGGAGCAACTGAAGTGAGTCACGTTGTCAGCGGTTACGTCACTCAGGGAGTGTAGGTGTGAGTGCGGTGATGATGGGGGCAGTAGTGCCGGTGTGTGTCCGGTGATGTCAGTAGTGCAGGTGTGTGAGTGGTGATGATGGGGGCGGTTGTGCCTGCGTGTGTGCAGTGATGATGGGGGCGGTAGTGCCTGCGTGTGTTCAGTGATGATGGGGGCGGTAGTGCCAGGGTGTGTGCAGTGATGATGGGTGCAGTAGTGCCGTGGTGTGTGCAGTGATAATGGGGGCGGTAGTGCCTGCATCTGTGCGGTGATGATGGGGGAGGTAGTGTCGGTGTGTGTGCAGTGATGATGGGTGTGGTAGTGCCGAGGTGTGTGCAGTGATGATGGGTGCGGTAGTGCCGGGGTGTGTGCAGTGATGATGTGGGCGGTAGTGCCTGCGTGTGTGCAGTGATGATTTGGGTGGTAGTGCCGCTGTATGTGCGGTGATGATGGGTGTGGTAGTGCAGGGGTGTGCGCAATGATGATGGGTGTGGTAGTGTCGGGGTGTGTGCAGTGATGAGGGAGGTAGTGCCTGCGTGTGTGCAGTGATGATGGGGGGCGGTAGTGGCGGGGTGTGTGCAGTGATGATGGGGGCAGTAGTGCCTGCGTGTGTGCAGTGATGATGGGGGCAGAAGTGCCGGTGTATGTGCGATGATGATGGGTGTGGTAGTGCCGGGGTGTGTGCAGTGATGATGGGGGTGGTAGTGCCGGTGTGTACGGTGATGATGCGGGAGGTAGTGCCGGGGTGTGTTCAGTGATGATGGGTGTGGTAGTGTCGGGGTGTGTGCAGTGATGATGGGGGCAGTAGTGCCGGTGTATGTGCGGTGATGATGGGTGTGGTAGTGCCGGGGTGTGTGCAGTGATAATGGGTGCGGTAGTGCCGGGGTGTGTGCAGTAATGATGGGGGTGGTAGTGCCCGTGTGTGTGGTGATGATGGGTGTGGTAGTGCCGGGGTGTGTGCAGTGATGATGGGGGTGGTAGTGTCGGTGTGTGCGGTGATGATGGGTGTGGTAGAGCCGGGGTGTGTGCAGTGATGATGGGGGCGGTAGTGTCGGTGTGTGCGGTGATGATGGGGGAGGTAGTGCCAGGGTGTGTGCGGAGATGATGGGGGCGGTAGTGCCGGTGTGTGGTGATGATGGGTGTGGTAGTGCCAGGGTGTGTGCGAAGATGATGGGGCGGTAGTATCGGTGTGTGCGGTGATGATGGGTGTTGTAGTGCCGGGGTGTGTGCAGTGATGATGGGTGCGGTAATGCCGGTGTGTGCGGTGATGATGGGTGCGGTAGTGCATGGGTGTGTGCGGTGATGATGGGAGCGGTAGTGCCGGTGTGTGCGGTGGAGGTAGTGCCAGGGTGTGTGCAGTGATGATGGAGGTGGTAGTGCCGGTGTGTGTGCAATGATGATGGGGGTGGTAGTGCCGGTGTGTGCAGTGATGATGGGTGCGGTAGTACCGGTGTGTGCAGTGATGATGGGGGTGGTAGTGCCGGTGTGTGCGGTGATGATGGGTGTGGTAGTGTCGGGGTGTGTGCAGTGATGATGGGGGTGGTAGTGTCGGTGTGTGCGGTGATGATGGGGGAGGTAGTGCCGGGGTGTGTGCAGTGATCCGCTAGATCCGTCACATTAGTTTTTACACAACCTGCGACTGATCCGTTGCACAAGCTGGATTATGATGCCAAAAAACGGATGTGTGAAACTAACCTTATTGTGCGGCCATCACACACAGGTGTAAGAAGATATATATCTGCGTGTCAGGGCCGGGGGAGCGCCGAGCAAGTGCCGGGACCGTGCACCGCCGGGGAGGGGGAGGAGAGGGGCGGGCTGGGCACCATCTCTAGATTTACACCGAGTGCCGACACTGTACGTCTAAACGGCCAGCGACATCCCACCACATCAGACATGGCCGACATTGTGCGGGCAACATCTGCCGATCTCACCAGCGCCCGGCTGCAGTGCGTGTGATCTGCTGTGTGTCATGTATGTCACATGTTATGTGCGGGGTATATGTGCCATGTGTAAGATATGTCTTATATACAGTATACATCTGTCTATCCATATATCTATCTATCATTCTATCCCTTTATCTATTCCATTCTGCTGTTACATCGTGTCTTATCCTCCAGTCACCTCCATAGCTGCAGTCACTATTCTACAGTTATGTTATGCCTTATGCTCCAGTCACCTCCAGAGCTGCACTGACTATTCTGCTGTTACATGCTATCTTTTCCTCCAGTCACCTCCATTGCTGCAGTCACTATTCTGCTATTACATCATGACTTATTTTTCCACTCACTTCCAGAGCTGCAGTCACTATTGTTTTTACATTGTTTCTTATCCTCCTGTCACCTCCAGAGCTGCAGTCACTATTTTACTGTTACATAATGTCTGATCCTCCTTTAACATCCAGAGCTGCAGTCACTATTTTACTGTTACCTAATGTCTGATCCTCCATTCAAATCCAGAACTGCAGTCACTGTTCTACAGTTTTATTATGTGTTCCCCTCCAATCACCTCCAGAGCTGTAGTCACTATTCTCTTGTTACATCATGTCTCATCCTCCAGTGACCTCTAAAGCTGTGGTCACTATTCTGCTGTTACATCGTGTTTTATCCTCCAGTCACCTCTAGAGCTACAATCACTATTCTATTTTTACATTGTGTCCTATCCTCCTGACACCTCCAGAGCTGCAGTCACCATTCTACTGTTACATCTTGTCTTATGCTCTGGTCACCTCCAGAGCTACAGTCTCTGTTCCGCTATTAAAGCATGTCTTATCCTCCACTCACTTCCAGAGCTGCAGTCACTATTCTGCTGTTACATCATGTCTTATGCTCCAGTCACATCCAGAGCTGCAGTCACTAGTCTGCTGTTACATCATGTCTTATGCTCCAGTCACCTCCAGAGCTGTAGTTGTTATTTTGCTGTTACATCTTCTCTTATCCTCCAGTTACCTCCAGAGCTGCTGTCACTATTCTGATGTTACATCATGTCTTAGCCTTCTGTTACCTCCAGAGCTGCGGTCACTGTTCTCTTGTTACTTCATATCTCATCCTCCAGTCACCTCTAAAGCTGAGATCACTATTCTGCTGTTTCATCGTGCTTTATCCTCCCTTCACCTCCAGAGCTACAGTCACCAATCTACTGTTACATCTTGTCTTATCCTCTAGTCTCCTCTAGAGCTGCAGTCATTGTTCTGCTGGTAAATCGTGTCTTACCCTCCACTCACCTCCAGAGCTGCAATAACTATTGTTAACCCTAGAATGTGCAACCATAGAAATCTACCATAGAAAACTAGTAAGCTAGCAGGCCTGCGAGGCCCCAGGTATGCATTATAGGGTTAACTATAACTATGTTATATCTTATCCTCCAGTCACCTCCAGAGCTGCAATCACTATTCTGCTGTTACATCAGGTCTTATGCTCCAGTCACCTGCAGTCACTATTCTACAGTTATGTTATGTCTAATCCTCCAGTCACCTCCAGATCTGCAGTCACTATTCTGCTGTTACATCATGTCTTATCCTGTTGTCACCTTTAGAGCTGCAGTCACTATTCCACTATTACATAATGTCTTATCCTCCAGTCACCTCCAGAGCTGCTGTCACTATTATGATGTTACATCATGTCTTAGCCTAATCTTAGCCTGTCTTAGCCTGCATATATTTAGCTATAATATACTATATGCATGAACAGTTAGCCATAGTGTTATATATACATGTATATTGGTGTACATGGTTCCGTTATATGTATTAGGCTGCTTTCACACATCCGGCTTGAACTCTGCGGCTCAATCCGGCTGTGCAAGCTATGCAACGGATGCGGTGAACACACCGCATCCTTTGCATAAGTTTTTCCTTTGCGGCCAGTCCGGTTTTTGCCGCTTGCGGCATGCTACTGAGCATGCGCAGTGGCAAAAACTGCATGCGGCGGCCGGATGCGGTTATTGCCGCATCGCGCCGCATCCGGCCGCCATAGGCATGCATTGAAAAATGCGCCGCATCGGCCGAATGCGGCGCGATGCGGGTTTTTTTGCCGCACGAAAAAACGTGCCAGGAAACGTTCCATCCGGCCGCCGCATCGGCTAAATCTGCCGCATGCGGCAAAAAACGGACGGAACGCAAGGCCATGCGGCACAATGCGGCACTAATTAAAGTCTATGCAGGAAAATCGCAACCGGCAGCAAAAAAAAAACGGTTGCGATTTTCCTGGAAAGTGCCGGATTGTACCGCATTGCAGAAACCGGAGGTGTGAAAGCAGACTTATGATGCACATGTTTTCGTCCATACATGCAATTGTGAATAATATTTACCAACAATAAAGATAAATTAAATTAAATTTGAAATAGTTGATTCCTATTTATTATTGGGCTTTTTGATCGTTTTTTCCTTTCTTTTTCTAAAGTGGTAAATGAGGGGTTTTTTTTGTCTTTTATTCCAAATAAAGGATTTTTCGGGTGTATGTGTTTATTTACTTTCATGTTATGATCCGGAACCATGGAAGATCACAATAGATCATTGGCAAAAAAGGTGACAAGAGCATTGGCAACTAATCTGGCCTCCATCCCCTTACTAACCATCAACACTAGAAGTAGCCGAGGGGTGAACTAACATCCTGTGCACCGTGAACCCAGCCGGGAGAACTAGCTATCCTAAAGGAAGGAAGGAAGGAAGAATATCTCTCTTCTTCAGAAATAGACCGCAAAGGTATAGTAAGCCCCCCACATTCAAAGACTACGGTGATATAAGAAAACACAATACACAGATGGATTATAGGATTAGCAAAGGTGAGGCCCCATTGACTAAATAAAGAAGGATAGGAAAGGGGCTGATGGTGGCCAGAGAAAAACCCTACAAAAATCCAAATACCTGATAGTACAAAAAGTCCTCAGATCGCACGATCTGAACTCCGTCCTATATCAGGCGCTCTTGTCAAACCAATGAACAGAAAGTAAGAACAATTACAAATTCAAGAAGCAACAAACACATGGACTTATAGGAGCAATACTCCAAACATAGCTGTAGGAAGCTTCCCAGCTAAGCACAGAGAGGGAAGATTCCTGCAAGCTAATGAACTGACAATATCCACAGTAAATGACAAACCCAGATAAGAACAAAAAGAACAAAACAACATAAGAAAGAACCAAGCATTTTTCTGGGGTAGATGTGGTCTGGAGCAAGATGAGAAGGCTGGTAAACTAAAGAACAAATGAGAACCGTCTCAGCCTGCTAGCAGACCAAGGTTTAAATAGGCAGAGAGTTAGCAATGGAAACGCCCATTGCACCAGCACACCTGGTCTCTGTCCAAACCATTCCTGACCACAAGTGGGAGCCTCACAGCAGCTAAAGGATAACTGACATTCACAACACTTTCACTTACAGGTTAATCATGGAAGGTATCTCGGGGAGATGCCTCCCATGATTAACCTAGGACTTAGTGGCAGCTATAAGCTGCCATTTAACTCCTTATTACCTCGATTGCCACCGCACCAGGGCAATTCGGGATGAGCCGGGTAGAGTCCTGGGACTGTCGCATCTAATGGATGCGACAATTCCGGGCGGCTGCTGTCTGATATTGTTAGGGTGGTGGGCTCCCCATAGCGTTGCGCTCCCCATCCTGACAATACCAGCCTCCAGCCATGTGGCTTTATCTTGGCTGGTATCAAAATTGGGGGGACCGCATTTTTTTTTTTTTTTAATTATTTATTTTACTGTACGATATAGACCCGCCCACCGGCAGCTGTGATTGGTTGCAGTGAGACAGCTGTCACTCAGCGTGGGGACGTGTCTGACTGCAACAAATCATGGGCGCCGGTGGGCGGGGAAAGCAGGGAATACGAAATTGAATAATGAGCGGCAGCCATTTTCAAAAGAGGAAAAGCCGCCGGAGCTTTGTGACACCCGTGCAGCTGATCGGTGAGTAGGAAAGAGAGCGGGATTGTGCTGGGGATGCAGGATGCATGCAAATACGCAACGTGCGCACATAACCTTACTGTGAAAAGCCACGCTTTTGGTGATCGAACCGTTATCGAACGTTAACTCGAACTGTCGAACGTGAAGCAAATCGTTCAAGTTCGTCGCACGACTCGAACATCACCCAAAACAACTTGAATTTGAAATTGGTGAACGGTTCAATTCGAACATCGCTCATCTCTACTACTAACGTCTTACTATAAATATATAAATGACCCTTAACATTGTTATGTAGCACCCCTGCGGTACCAGGTGTCACAAAATGTGAACGTGGAAACCTAAACCCCGGAATATTCGTGCCAGTCAACACACCAGCACCTTCAGGCCACATACACAACCCCAATTCCAGACTGGGAGACTGCCTAGCAACAGGTTAAAGGGACGGGCACCAATTGGATAGTTGTCACCCAATCTGTAGGGACAAACCCAGCAAGGGGAGGGGCCAATGGTCAGTTGGAAAGTTGGCGGGAGGAAGTGGTGTTCAGTCAGGGAGAAGTCAGTTGGAAGTAGGAGAAAGAAGTAGGAGTTGAGAGTAGTAGTCGGAGGAGTGAAAGAGTGAAGTAAAGAAAGAAAGGTGCAGCAAGACCTGAAGTAACAACAGAACGCTGTACAGGAGTGAGGAAATGTGGAGTAAAGGCCCAGTCACACTAAACAACTTACCAGCGATCCCAACAATGATACAACCTGATAGGGATCGCTGGTAAGTTGCTAGGAGGTCGCTGGTGAGATGTCACACTAAAGCCAGCTTTACACCTTACAATTAGGGATGCGATCTCGTATGCGATGTGACACGCCCAGGTCGCATATGCGATCTAATGAGATTGCACATAGGTCGTTCATTTGCTGTCACACGTGCGTTAGTAGCCTATGTTAAATTGATCAATTTTGTGTGCGATCCTTTAGATCATGTGTTCTGTGACGTATGCATTGGGCACCCTTTTTTTTTTTTATTTATTGACTTGACAAGCGTGTGTAATGTGTAGGGATGCGTTTTTACTATGTCATCTGCCATTCAGCACTGCTACATGGCCGCTAACAGCAGACACAGACAGCCATGTAGCAGAGCTGAATGGCAGATGACAGCAGACACAGACAGAGCCGCACTGGCAGAATGAACTCGGGTGAACTTCACCCGACTTCATGGTCATGCTGCGGCTCTGTCTGTGTCGCGCCCTGATTAGCGGTCACCAGTGAAGGACTCACCGGTGACCGCTAAACTCCTGAGTAACTGAAGTGAGCAGCCCTCTCTCATACTCACCGATCCCCGTTCCCCGGCGCTGCACGGCATTCACACTGCTCCGGCGGCTTTTACTGTTTTGAAAAAGCCGGCCGCCCATTAAACAATCTCGTATTCCCTGCTTACCCCGCCCACCGGCGCCTGTGATTGGTTACAGTGAGACACGCCCCCCACGCTGAGTGACAGGTGTCACACTGCACCCAATCACAGCAGCCGGTGGGCGTGTCTATACTGTGTATTGAAATAAATAATTAAATAATTAAAAAAAACGGCGTGCGGTCCCCCCCAATTTTAAAACCAGCCAGATAAAGCCATACGGCTGAAGGCTGGTATTCTCAGGATGGGGAGCTCCACGTTATGGGGAGCCCCCCAGCCTAACAATATCAGCCAACAGCCGCCCAGAATTGCCGCATACATTATATGCGACAGTTCTGGGACAGTACCCGGCTCTTCCCGATTTGCCCTGGTGCGTTGGCAAATCGGGGTAATAAGGAGTTATTGGCAGCCCATAGCTGCCAATAAGTCCTAGATTAATCATGTCAGGCGTCTATGAGACACCTTCCATGATTAATCTGTAAGTGACAGTAAAAAAACACACACACCCGAAAAAAATCCTTTATTAGAAATAAAAAACACAAACAAATTCCCTCATTACCAATTTATTAACCCCGACAAACCCTCCATGTCCGGCGTACTCCACAGTCCTCCAGCGTCGCGTCCAGCTCTGCTGCATGGAGGTGACAGGAGCAGCAGAAGACACCGCCGCTCCGGTCACCTCCACGCAGGTAATGAAGACAGCCGGCGATCAGCTGAGCTGTCACTGAGGTTACCCGCTGTCACTGGATCCAGCGGTGGATGCAGCGGTGGCCGCGGGTAACCTCAGTGACAGCTCAGCTGATCGCGCTACTCACCTCCGCTCCGGTCAGCTCCAGTCAGCAACTGAGGTGAGTAGCGCGATCAGCTGAGCTGTCACTGAGGTTACCCGCGGCCACCGCTGCATCCACCGCTGGATCCAGTGACAGCGGGTAACCTCAGTGACAGCTCAGCTGATCGCCGGCTGTCTTCATTACCTGCGTGGAGGTGACCGGAGCGGCGGTGTCTTCTGCTGCTCCTGTCACCTCCATGCAGCAGAGCTGGACGCGACGCTGGAGGACTGTGGAGTACGCCGGACATGGAGGGTTTGTCGGGGTTAATAAATTGGTAATGAGGGAATTTGTTTGTGTTTTTTATTTCTAATAAAGGATTTTTTTCGGGTGTGTGTGTTTTTTTACTGTCACTTACAGATTAATCATGGAAGGTGTCTCATAGACGCCTGACATGATTAATCTAGGACTTATTGGCAGCTATGGGCTGCCAATAACTCCTTATTACCCCGATTTGCCAACGCACCAGGGCAAATCGGGAAGAGCCGGGTACTGTCCCAGAACTGTCGCATATAATGTATGCGGCAATTCTGGGCGGCTGTTGGCTGATATTGTTAGGCTGGGGGGCTCCCCATAACGTGGAGCTCCCCATCCTGAGAATACCAGCCTTCAGCCGTATGGCTTTATCTGGCTGGTTTTAAAATTGGGGGGGACCGCACGCCGTTTTTTTTAATTATTTAATTATTTATTTCAATACACAGTATAGACACGCCCACCGGCTGCTGTGATTGGGTGCAGTGTGACACCTGTCACTCAGCGTGGGGGCGTGTCTCACTGTAACCAATCATAGGCGCCGGTGGGCGGGGTAAGCAGGGAATACGAGATTGTTTAATGGGCGGCCGGCTTTTTCAAAACAGTAAAAGCCGCCGGAGCAGTGTGAATGCCGTGCAGCGCTGCGCTGGAGATCGGGGATCGGTGAGTATATGAGAGAGGGGGTAAGAGGGATAGACTGACATGGACAGAGAGAGAGGGACAGAGATAGTGACTGACTGACAGAGATTAGTGCATGACAGACATTGTGAGGCGCTTCAGAACGCAGCTTTTCAGCTGCGCTCTGAAGCGGACCTTTTTTAAGCTGCGGTGCAGAGCGCACACCTGCGCTCATAGCATCAGACACCGAAATCGTATGAGGGATGTCACACGTTACAATTGACTAGTTTCGTACTACCAAACGTCCAATGTATGAGGAATAAACGACGTGTATGCGATCACCGTATTTTCGTTCAATATCGATCGCATGTAGGTTTCACACGCAAATACGTCACGAACGATGCCGGATGTGCGTCACTTACAACTTGACCCCGACGACGGATTGAAAGATCTATTGAAGTGTGTAAAGCAGGCTTTAGCGACGCTCCAGCGATCCCACCAGCAACCTGACCTGGCAGGGATCACTGGAGCATCGCTACACGGGTTGCTGGTGAGCATGTAACACAGGCAGATCTCACCAGCAACCCGTGACCAGACCCCAGCGCTGCGTGGAAGCGATGCTGCGCTTGGTAACTAAGGTAAATATCGGGTAACCAACCCGATATTTACCTTGGTTACCAACGCACACTGCTTAGCGCTGGCTCCCTGCACACCTAGCCGCAGTACACATCGGGTTAATTACCCGATGTGTACTCTGCTACGTGTGCAGGCAGCAGGAGCCGGCTTCTGCTGACGCTGGTAACCACGGTAAACATCGGGTAACCAAGAAGCCCTTACCTTGGTTACCCGATATTTACCTTCGTTACCAGCGTCCACCGCTCTCAGCTGTCAGTGCCGGCTCCTGTTCTCTGCACTCCTAGCCACAGTACACATCGGGTTAATTACCCGATGTGTACTGTGGCTACGTGTGCAGAGAGCAGGGAGCCGGCACTGACAGCTGAGAGCGGCGGACACTGGTAACGAAGGTAAACATCGGGTAACCAAGGTAAGGGCTTCTTGGTTACCCGATGTTTACCGTGGTTACCAGCGTCCGCAGAAGCCGGCTCCTGCTGCCTGCACATTTAGTTGTTGCTCTCTCGCTGTCACACACAGCGATGTGTGTTTCACAGCAGGAGAGCAACAACTAAAAAATGGTCCAGGACATTCAGCAACAACCAACGACCTCATAGCAGGGGCCAGGTTGTTGCTGGATGTCACACACAGCAGCATAGCTAGCAACATCGCTGCTACGTCACAAAAGTTGTTCCTTAGCAGCGATGTTGCTAGCGATGTTGCTAGCAATGTTGCTTAGTGTGACGTGGCCTTTAGGAACCAGGACTTCAGGGACCGTGGGTTACCTGTGGAAGTGGAATACTCCAGGGACCGCGGGGCGCCTGTGGAAGTCTGGAACCTAGGCTCACAGGACTCAGCACGAGGCGGGGTGCAGACCCTAGGACAGCAAGACACTTTATGGTCAACTGTTAAATCTGCCAGGCAAGAAGATCTCCAGGGTCCATCACCAACCAAAGAGTCTGAAGCATCAGCAGCAAAGAGCGGACCGGGGATTGACCCCCTTAATTAGTCCAGGCTACCTGCAATAGGACCAATACAGAAATGGAGGGGTTCCCCTGAAGCTCTAGGCCACGGGAGCCCAACACAAACGATAGTGCATGGAGGACAGCTACCCCAGGTCACAACTGGCACGGGAGCGGTGTGATGGTGGAATATTGTCGGTCATGTACTATTTTGTGTGGGTTCATGTTTTCGGCGTGGTGGACTGTCTATTCGATGTATTGTTTATCCTATCTGAAGGGTTATAGCTTCTTGAAGCGCTTCTGTCCCTAGGTGTGGGGGAAATTAGTGAGTCTGTTTGAGAACTTGAAGAAAGAAGGAGGAAGATTGATCCTCTGAGAGGGAAAAGCTGAGGCTGCGGCCAGCATGCCAGAGAGACTGTGAGAAACTCCGATTTGCCTGTAGAAGCACTGCTGGAGGATTGTGACTGAACTCCGGGACATTTATGCCATTACTGGACAATTTTACTCTCTGTGTGGTGGATTATTTGATGGACATTCTGAATTGCATGGAATAAATATGCTTTGGATTGTTCGCCATCTCTCGCTCTGTTGATTGTGTGATATGGAAGAAGGACCCCATCACAAGCGGGAACGCCTGGAAGTGGCACTAGCTGGTCCAAGCACTGAGACCAAGTAAAGACAGGGCGAGTTAAAACTGCAATACTGATGTGGACTGTTTCTTTATCGTCTCTGTAAAACCGATGAAACCAAAATGTTCATTCAAGCCGATTGGTGTGATGGTGTACAATCTATATATCCACTTACTTTCCAAGAGTGCTAAATTAACACTCACATCGCCACTCTTGGATTTACTTGAATTTGATCAATTGCTTTTATCCTAAGAAATCTTGAATTGAAATTGTGAAACCTTTGAAAGTGTCTTGGTAACGTTTATAATTGTTCTCCTTCTTTGGCATCCATTGGCGTACCGTCAATAGAGGCAGGCCACGCCACTGCTATGGGGCCCGTGAGCTGGAGGGGCCTGCGGCTGCCTGCAGTGTCGGCACCGGGCCCCCCCGCCCAGGATCGCACTTTCAAATGTATCGGCATCACAGATGCCGATACATTTGAAAGCAATATTGAGAACGAGCGCAGCGCTTCCTTCTTATCATTGTGCAGAGAACAGACAGCGGGCAAATGAGGAGCAGCGGGGGGAAGGGGAACGAGGAGAGGTGAGTATGCAGTGTTGGCTGCCCTCCGTGGTCTGGGCTAGGGCAGGGGGCCCCAGGCTGGGCTAGGGCAGGGGGCCCCAGGCTAGGTTAGGGCAGAGAGCCTCAGGTGGTTCCACCAGTGGCTGTGCCGGGGCCGCCTTTGTCTGTGTCGGCCGAGGCTGCACTGCGCCTGCAATTGTTCGTGTGCTGCCCCGGCAGTGTCACAGTTAACAGACGCTGCCATGTCTGCTAACTGTGACGTCACGCAGTGCACCCTGGACTGCAGCTTTCCGCCGGAGAGGATCTATAATGGAGCCTGCAGGCCGGACCGGAGACCAGCAATGAGAAGGTAATAGCTCCCATAATATGTATGTGTGTATGTTTGTGTGTGCATGCATGTGCCTGTGTCTACATATGTGTGCGTGTCTGTGCATGTGTTTGCCTGTCTGGATGTCTACATATGTGTGCGGTGTGTTTGTGTGCGTGCGTGTCTGTGTTTGTGCCTCTGTCTGCATGGTTATATACTGTATGTGTGTGTGTATGTGTGAATATGTGCCTGTGTCTGTCTACGTGTACCTGTCTGCATGTGTGTACATATTTCTGCGTGTGTGCTTGTCTGTGTCTACCTATTTGTACATGTGCTTGTCTGTGTGTGTCAGCATGTCTGTACATTTGTGTCTATGTATGTAAGCGTGCATGCGTGTATTTCTGTGTCTACATATGTGTACCTGTCCTCATGTCTGTGTGCATATCTTTGTGTGTTCATGCCTGTGTGTTTACGTATGTATTAGTGTGTGCTTGTCTGCATGAGTGTTCATGACTGTGTGCATTTGTATGCATGTGTCTGTGTGTATTTGTATGCATGTGTCTATGTGCCTATCTGGGTATGTCTGTGTTCATGTGTCTGACTGTCTTCGTATATCTGTGTGTCTACGTATGTAAGCGTGTGTGCATGTATGTGTGCCTACATACGTTTGCATGTCAGTGCATCTGCATATGTGTGCATGAGCTCGTCAGCATGCATGTGTCAGTGTGTGCCTGTCTGCATGTGTATGCATATATGTGGGCACACATCATATCTTTAAACATTACTGCTATGCGCCGCGCTCTGATGTCATCGCGCGGCCTTGGTTGGGTGGGGTGGCCATTTGACCGTGCCGGATCGGATATGAAGCCGAAGGAGGAGGCCGGGGAGCGCAGAGAAGTAAGAAGAATCTTTTTGTTCCTCCCTCTGTGAATGGACAGAGTAGTGGATATAGGAGCCCAGGATGGGGCAGTTTAAGGGCCTGGGATGGAGGAACATAGGTGCCAAGGATGGGGTAGTTTAAGGGCCTGGGATGGAGGAACATAGGGGCCTAGGATGGGAGACATTTTTAAATAAAGGGGGCTAGGATGGGAGATATTATTACATACAGGGGGCCAGACATTATTGGTTTATGGTGGCAAATACTGGAGATGATTACTGTAGGGGCAAATTAAGGGACATTATTACTGCCATAATATAATTTAATGTTGAGGATACTATCGTCCATGGGGGGAAACAAAAGTCTGAAGTAGTGTAGATATTGGTGAAAAACTGGGGAATGTGCTCTGAGAGTGATCGGCTATAGGTGACTGTGTTATTTTCTGAAGAGTTGAGCCATGGCTGGAAGAAATAATAGCAGTCAGTGCCGAATGAGGAGGAAAAGCGAAGATGAATAACCTCAGCTAGAGATTTCACTGGTAATTCAGTGTATTACATGTACACACACTCTATATACTATATACAGAGCTCCTGTGTATAATGTCAATGCTGATCACTGTATTACCTGTACTCAATATACACTGAGTGCAGACTTATTAGTTAAGTTGTATTTTAGCGGATTTTTTTTTATTATTGATCAGCAACAATGTTCTCAATCAACCCAAAAGACTCATAAATATCAAAGCTTAATATTTTTGGAAGTTGGGGTGGTTTTTTTTTTAGATTTGGCTATCTTAGGAGGATATCTGTTTGTGCAGGTAACTATTACTGTGCAGAATTATTAGACAACTTAATAAAAACCAAACATATTCCCATCTCACTTGTTTATTTTCACCAGGTAAACCAATATAACTGTACAAAATTTAGAAATAAACATTTCTGACATGCAAAAACAAAACCCCAAAAAATTTGTGACCAATATAGCCACTTTTCTTTATGATGACACTCTTAGCCTACCATCCATAAATTCTGTCAGTTGCTTGATCTGTTTATGATCAACATTGCGTGCAGCAGCCAGCCCAGCCTCCCAGACACTGTTATGAGAGGTGTACTGTTTTTCCTCCCTGTAGATCTCACATTTTATGAGGGACCACAGGTTCTCTATGGGGTTCAGATCAGGTGAACAAGGGGGCCATGTCATTATTTGTTCTTCTTTTAGACCTTTACTGGCCAGCCATGCTGTGGAGTAGTTGGATGAATGTGATGGAGCATTGTCCTACATGAAAATCATGTTTTTTGAATGATACAGATTTCTTCCTGTACCACTGCTTGAAGAAGTTGTCTTCCAGAAACTGGCAGTAGGTCTGGGAGTTGAGCTTCATTCCATCCTCAACCCGAAAAGGTCGCATAAATTCATCTTTAATGATACCAGCCCATACCAGTACCCCACCTCCAACTTGCTGGTGTCTGAGTCGGAGTGGAACTCTCTGCCCTTTACTGATCAACCTCTGGCCCATTCATCTTTCCCATCAAAAGTCACTCTCATTTCATCAGTCAATAAAACTTTGGAAAAATCACTCTTAAGATATTTCTTGGACCAGTCTTGACATTTGATCTTATGTTTCTTGTTCAAAGGTGGTCGTTTTTCAGCATTCCTTACCTTGGCCATGTCCCTGAATATGGCACACCTAGTGCTTTTTGATACTCCAGTAACATTGCAGCTCTGAAATATGGCCAAACTGGTGGCAAATGGCATCTTGGCAGCTCCACGCTTGATTTTCCTCAATTCATGGGCAGTTATTTTGCGCCTTTTTTGCCCAACACGCTTCTTGCGACCCTGTTGGCTATTTGCCATGAAACACTTAATTCTTTGGTGATCACGCTTCAAAAGTTTGGCAATTTCAAGACTGCTGCATCCCTCTGCAAGACATCTCACAATTTTGGACTTTTCAGAGCCAGTCAAATCTCTCTTCTGACCCATTTTGCCAAAGGAAAGGAAGTTGCCTAATACGTATGCACCCCTTATATAGGGTGTTGATGTCATTACACCACACCCCTCCTCATTACAGAGATGCACATCACCTGATTTACGTAATTTGTGGTTGGCTCTCAAGCCTTTACAGCTTGGAGTAGGACAACATGTATAAAAAGTATCATGTGATCAAAATACTCATTTGCCTAATAAGTCTGCACACAGTGTATAGAACTCCTGTCTATAATGTCTCCGGTGATCACTGTATTACTAGTACACTGACACTATATACAAAGCGCCTGTGTATAATGTCACTGGTGATCACTGTGTTACCTGTACACTATACACATACACTATATACAGAGCTCCTGTGTATGTCGTCACTGGTAAGTCAGTGTATTACAAGTACACATACACACACACACACACACACACTATACTTTATATACAGAGCTCCTGTGTATAATGTCACCAGTGATCACTGTATTACCAGTACACTGACACTACATACAGAGCTCCTGAGTATAATGGCACTGATGGTAATATTAGTGTTATTAGTATTATGGTTTTTATTCATGATCATTATTGTAGTATTATTCAGTCACTATGTGGTCTGGTCATGTGAGCTGTATGTTATTTTGCATCTCTTTCTTTGCTAGTAAATTTAATGAGTGACAATCTTGAGTGCCTCGATCTCATATTGTTCAATTTCAATGGATCCATTGAACTACTGGTGATACCAGTCCTGGGTAACTCTAAAGCTGGGTTCACACTAAACGACAGCGACAACGACATCGCTGTTAAGTCACCATTTTCTGTGATGTAGCAGCGACCTTGTAAGTCGCTGTTATGATCGCTGCTTAGCTGTCAAACACAGCAGCCGAAGCAGTGATCATAACGACACGCGTCGCTGTGCTGCAACATGTGCAGAGAGCAGGGAGCCGCGCACACTGAGCGCTGGCTCCCTGCTCTCCTAGCTACAGTACACATCGGGTTATTTACACGATGTGTACTGCAGCTACATGTGCAGAGAGCAGGGAGCCGTGCACACTGCTTAGCGCTGGCTCCTTGCTCTACTAGCTACAGTACACATCGGGTTAATTACACGATGTGTACTGCAGCTACATGTGCAGAGAGCAGGAGCCGGCGCTGGCAGCGTGAGAGCGCCGGAGGCTGGTAACGAAGGTAAATATCGGGTAACCACCTTGGTTACCCGATGTTTACCTTGGTTACAGCTTACCGCAGCTGCCAGATGCCGGCTCCTGCTCCCTGCTCGCTTCATTTCGTCGCTCTCTTGCTGTCACACACAGCGATCTGTGCGTCACAGCGGGAGAGCGACGACCAAAAAATGAAGCTGGACATTCAGCAACGAGCGGCGACCTCACAGCAGGGGCCAGCTCGTTGCTGGATGTCACACACAGCGACAGCAACGGGACGTCGCTGCAACGTCACAGAAAATGGTGACGTAGCAGTGACGTCGTTGTCGCTGTGTGTGACACCACCTTAAGGGGTACTTCTCACATAGCGAGATCGCTAGCGAGATTGCTGCTAAGTCACGGTTTTCGTGATGCACCCGTGACCTCATTAGCGATCTCGCTGTGTGTGACACTGAGCAGCGATCTGGCCCCTGCTGTGAGATGGCTGCTCGTTACACACAGCTCTGGTTCATTTTTTGGACGTTGCACTTCCGCTGGGGAGCACACGTCGCTGTGTTTGACAGCGAGAGAGCAACGATCTGAGTGTGCAGGGAGCAGGGAACCGGTGTCTGGAAGCTGCGAACGCTGGTAACGAAGGTAAATATCGGGTAACCAAGGGAAACACTTAGCATGGTTACCCGATATTTACCTTGGTTACTAGCCTACGCCGCTCTCAGGCTGCCAGCGCTGGCTCCCTGCTCCCTGCACACGGAGCCAGACTACACATCGGATAAATAAGCAAAGGTTTGCTTATTAACCCGATGTTTACCCTGGCTACAAGTGCAGGGAGCCAGCGCTAAGTGGTGTGCGCTAGTAACCAAGGTAAATATCGGGTAACCAAGCTTGGTTACCCGATATTTACCTTAGTTACCAAGCGCAGCATCGCTTCCACGCGTCGCTGGGGGCTGGGGGCTGGTCACTGGTCGCTGGTGAGATCTGCCTGATTGACAGCTCACCAGCGACCATGTAGCGACGCACCAGCGATCCAGACCAGGGCATATCGCTGGTGGGATCGCTGGAGCGTCGCTAAAGTGTGACGGTACCCTAAGGTGTTACCTAGTGTAAATATTTATTGCAGTTGACTCCTTTGGGTATTAACCACTCTATTAATCTGTGTCTGTTGTATGTGTATATATGGTTTTGCACTTAGCACTTTATTCTGGTAATTTGGTGATGGTCATATTCAAGTTAGTAAGAGATACAATAGGGGCAGCCGCCGTGGAATGGGGGCACCAAGAAAGTTACGGTGCTTAAAGCCCCATTGCTAGGCAGGGACCAATTAAGGGTGAGTCATATCCCCTAGGGTACAGCATCTGAATCGATTAGGTTTATTTACCATTGATCTGCATAGCCCCTAGATACAATTACCCTTACACTTTCCATCCGGTGTATCTAACACTATATGCACATTTGTGTGTTTCTGGTTGCATGAATATAACCTTTTTAATTGATATGGAAATAAAGGATAGAATTTTATTAGGAGTTTTTTTGTTTTGGTTTAATAGGTGTTGGTATTTGACCCTTGTATATGGTTGTATTCAGTCACTTTGTCGTCGTAATATGTGGTCTGGTCATAGTATGGTGGTATTTCTCTTTTGTATGCGGTATTATTTGGTCACTATGTGGTCTGATCACAGTGCTGCAGTATTTCTCACATGTTTGTGGTATTATTCGGTCATTATGTGGTGTGGTCATGGAGTTACGGTATTTCTCCTTTGTATTTGGCTGTATTCGGTCACTATGTGGTGGTAATATGTTTTCTGGTCACGGTGGGGCAGTTTTTCTCTCTTGTATATGGTATTATTTGGTCATTATGTGGTTTGGTCATAGTGTTGCGGTATTTCTCCCTTGTATGTGGTTGTATTCAGTCACCATGTGCTGGTAATATGTTTGGTCACAGTGTGGCGGTATTTCTCCCTTCTATGTGATTGTATTCGGTCACTGTGTGGTGGTAATATGTTATCTGGTCACAGTGTGGCGGTATTTCTCCCTTTTATGCGGTTGTATTTGGTCACTAAGTGGTGTTAATATGTTTGGTCACAGTGTGGTAGTATTTCTCCCTTCTATGTGGTTGTATTCGGTCACAGCGTGGTGGTAATATGTTATCTGGTCACAGTGTGGCGGTATTTCTCCCTTCTATTGGGTTGTATTCGGTCACTATGTGGTGGTAATATGTTTGGTCACAGTGTGGCGGTATTTCTCCCTTTTATGTGGTTGCATTCGGTCACTGTGTGGTGATAACATGGCATCTGGTCACAGTGTGGCGGTATTTCTCCCTTGTATGTGTGACACCCCTGAATTAGTCAGGGTGTCACAGGGTACTGCACTCCTTTCCTTCTGGTGCAGGATTCAACCCCCATGGTTCTGGGATCCCAACCCTTGGTATTGCTCCATCAGCATCCAAATCCTAGTCAAACCTCACACCACACCCTGTCAAGCACACCAGTGGGTGGTCTAGCTGGAACAGGGCCACTCGCCTAGGGGTCAGGCAGATTGGTGGGAGGGGGAAGTCAGAGAGAGGAAGTAGAGAGCAAAGCTTAGGCAGAACAGTAGTAGCTCCCAAAGAGTGAGGAGCTGGGAGTTGGAGCTCCCTGGGGACTTTTGGCTAGGTCACAGGCGGTGGTCTGGGACCGAAGGAGTCGGAGACCAGGTCGCAGGGTATTGGAGAAGGGTGCCTGGCTTAGTTTAGGAGTACGGCCGGCACCGGAGTACCTAGTAACTGAACTGGTACCAAGCATGGCAAGGTACTGGACCCTAGATCATGGAGTAGCTTCACGCAACCTGATAATTAACCTGTGGAGGGTAGTCTTTTTATGAACTTTCCCCAAGAGCTCAGAGATCGAAGGCACCAACACAAAGAGGGAGATAGGGCTTTCCAGCTTGTGCGGCCCACTGAAATCACAAGTGTCAGCCATCGAGACCACAGCTCCCCCACTTAAGAGTAGGGAGCGGGACCCCGACAGCTTCAAGCAGAGGGGTCACTCAGAACATCTAAAATACAGTGCATGGAGGCAAGGTACAGGCCATCAGCAATACCAACGGGAGCGGACTCCTGGACGAGCTCCCCCGAAGTGGCAGCGGCACCCAGAGACTTGGTTTACTTCTGTGTCAGAGTCTGATTTCTCGTCGCATCCATACCAACACGGCCTGAGTGAGTACGCTGTCCTCCCCTGCTTCAATCTGCACCACGCTCCCCTACACCTCATTATCAC
This sequence comes from Anomaloglossus baeobatrachus, assembly GCF_048569485.1. Lineage (NCBI taxonomy): Eukaryota > Metazoa > Chordata > Amphibia > Anura > Aromobatidae > Anomaloglossus > Anomaloglossus baeobatrachus. Next base: position 370,982,453 of record NC_134354.1, on the reverse strand, counting down.
GAGTCCCGGGGCTTCCCCTACCTGTGGAGGGAATGTCATCTGGCTGCCCCCCTCCATCTCCCCCGGGTACTCCCATCGGCAGCGGCGGTACTCCCCTTATCGCGAACCATGGGTGGCGTCACGAACTCTCACTCCCCTGTAAATACCCCCTTTGCATTTGAAGTGACCAATTTGTCATGAAAAGTCAAGAGGGTCACACCAGAATCCCACCCGTTGTTCATGGACTTGTCAAGAACACGACTACTCTCTAGCGTCCCCTTAGTGTCAGGTCAATTTTGGAACTGACGGCCAATAAGTAAATGAGGCTGCTGAGCTAATAATGCCAAATATTGGAGGTCTCCCAGCAAGGATAAATGTATATATCACCGATTCCGGCTAATGGAATATTTATATACCTCGGTACCTTAATGATAGCACCCCAATAATTCTACACCACAATAATTCCGCTGCCACCACCAGACGTTTCGCAGGCAGTCCGGACACCTGTTTCAGATAGCATAAGGATCTTCGGGTTTTGGATTCGTATATAAAGCAAGAGGAAAGAAACTATTAAATTTTATATATTTAATCCAAAATAGAAGGCAGTGTTTATAAAAATATACAATAATTTACAAAAGTGAACAATACAAATACAGTATACAGTTACATAAAATAAAAGGAAGAATGAGAGAGATTACTACACCTGGTCACTGATTATGGCTCAGATATAGGGGAGAGGCACCCCAGGAAATGGACAATCCTATACACAGAATGTATATTCTCAAGGCATTGACACAGAGGGTAAAGACACATTGTCTTATATTAACCTCTATCCCACCTGCAGCCCCCACCTCTGCTGACATCATTTAAGGGAGGGGGGTTTTCCCTCTTCCAAAATTATGGAATCCTCACAGTCCTCATATCTTCGTGTGGGAGCATCCCATGCGGACAATATTACCCTCATATTATGATTTTAGCAGAAGGTGGATACCACAAAGGTGGATACCACACAAGGGGGATCCCGTATGTTCTGAGGGGCAGATATTAATTTGTGGGTCTTCCGTATGTCCTACGATTAAGCTGAAATATGTGAGATGTGCATTATGGAATCTTGAGATCAGTGGTATGCCCGCCATATCTGGGGGGCATATGTACCTCGCAATAATAATAACGAGAGGAAAACATAAAAGCACAAACAAAAAAAATCGCTCGGTCCTTAAGGGGTTAAAGGGACCCCGACAGTAGGAATTACCCCTATTAACTCCTTACAGCGCTGAATTTTGTTTGTAGTGCTGATTTCAAACGACCCTGATGTTAAGGGAAAGGTACCAGGATAATGGTAAAATCAGCATTTTAATTACTTTCTAATTAGTGTGACTAGTCGTACAGATAGATGTGGTGCTGAGCAGCCCAGTCAGTCATACCTAGCCCACAAAACCTGGTTATAGCCACTTTAGTGATGCCTCCCTCTGCTTTTTATATCGCACACATGACCAGAAGCTGCCATGTGCCACTACCATGGCATCACACTGCAGACCGGAAGTCTGGCCTGCTGATGCTTCCTCCACAATCTGATTTCTGATTTGTGCCGTTGCTGGTACATGGTGCTAACCCGGGCTGTAGTGGCATTTACTGTCACATACCTCCCAACTTTTGAAGAAAGGAAAGAGGGACAAAGTAAGCGTCGCGCGTCGCACGCCTCTTCAAAATTTGACCACGCCCCTAGCCACACCCCTAGCCACACCCATTTGGCAGTAAGGGTCATTAAGCAGATGCCCCAGACTGTTCGTTAATAGTCATAACAGCCAGAATTTTCTTATATTTATGCGTCACTATATGACATTGTTTATTTGTGCTTATAAAGCCATGTTCACATATTGCATAAATTCTGTTTCTTTTTGTTTCTGCCGCTGTCTGCACCAAACTACACAATAACAATCTTCTCTGATTGTTCCATTTTCTGCCTTTCCTCCATTATTTAATGCATTTTTGGTTCAGATGTGAATCTGTGTTATTAAGTGTTTTTATTGTACAGAGAAGCTTTGTCCTGCATTTTTTTTAACTCCACGTAGAAACCTCCAGAGAAAAAAAAAACAAAACTGCAGAGTGCAGCCGCGTCTTCTCGTGGAATCACATCCAATTTGGATAATTAAACACAGCAGAATAAATGTGCAAAAAAACAGCATAAAAAAATGCAGCATTTACACTACATGTGAACACGGACTAAATGTCCAAGCAAAGTAGATGAGACGTCATGAAATCTCTGCCCCTTTTGCATCTAAAGATGCTGCTAAACTCTGCGGTTTTGGTGTTTTTTTCTTTATCAGCTTCAGGATTCACATCTGCACCAAACATGTATCAAATAAGGGACAATGCATAAAATATACTGCAGACACGCAAGAATCAGAGGAGATTGTTATTGCACTCGTGGTGTGGACACCTGCAGAAAAAACGCAGCATTTACGCTACATGTGAACACGGCCTCAGTGATACATTTTTCTTACATTTTTTATGGGTTTTAATAAAGAAAAATAATAAATTGCGCCATTTTTTTCCGCCATCTACCAATCCCTATAAATAATCTGATTGCTGTCTTGCTCGGGTCGTTACGATTACAGGGACACCAAATATGTCCATGTTATTTGCTGATTTGTGATGTTTATTATTTTATATAAAAGTGTAATAAAATTACATTATTCTATTTTTTTTATTATTTTTAGTAATTTTATTAAAAGAAAAAAAAATCTCTTTTCCTCTCCCTGTAGAATACAGGAGATAGAGACACTGCTGTGTACAATGGAACTCTGTGTCCTGTGTAATATACTGTGTAATCAGAGGCTGCATTGCAGGTTTATTCATATAAAATCCTCTGTCTAACATCATCAATTCCTAGTGGCTTAACAGCTTGAGCAGCTAGAAAGCTAGGAGGCTGCTGGAGACATGTTTGAAAGTTGCTGGTTTGGATCCAAGTTGGTGAAAATAAAAAAAAAATAAATTGTATTTTGTATTTTTTCCTCATTTCTTTATAGTAGTTTTATGGGTACAAATGAATCTGACTTTTTCCTTCACCTACAATCAGATACAATATCTATCTATCTATCTATCTATCTATCTATCTATCTATCTATCTATCTATCTATCTATCTATCTATCTATCTATCCATGTATCTATCTATCTATCCATGTATCTATCTATCTATCCATGTATCTATTTATCTATCCATGTATCTATCTATCTATCTATCTATTCATGTAGCTATCTATCCATGTATGTATCTATCTATCTAGCTATCCATCTATCTATGTATCTATCTATGTATCTATTTATCTATGTATCTATCTATCCATGTATCTATCTATCCATCTATGTATCTATCTATCTATCTAGCTATCTATCCATGTATCTATCTATCTATCTATCTATCTATCTATCCATGTATCTATCTATCCATGTATCTATCTATCTATCTATCTATCTATCTATCTATCTATCCATGTATCTATCTATCTATCTATCTAGCTATCTATCCATGTATCTATCTATCTATCTATCTATCTATCTATCTATCTATCCATGTATCTATCTATCCATGTATCTATCTATCTATCTATCCATGTATCTATCTATCTATCTATCTATCTATCTATCTATCTATCTATCTATCTATCTATCCATGTATCTATCCATGTATCTATCTATCAATCTATCTATCTATCTTTCCATGTATCTATCTATCTATCTAGCTATTTATCTATCTATCCATGTATCTATCTATGTATCTATCTATCCATGTATCTATCTATCTATCTATGTATCTATCTACCGTATGTATCTATCTATGTATCTATCTATATGTCTATCTATGTATCTATTCGTATGTATCTATCTATTTATCTATCATGTATGTATCTATTATCTGTCATGTATGTATCTATCTACTATCTGTCATGTATATATATATATATATCCCTCTATCATCCATCCATCCCTCTATCATCCATCCCTCTATCATCCATCCATCCATCCATCTTTGCAGCTAAATAATCTGCTTCTGCTTTTTTCTACTGTAATATAGAGGTCAAGATTACCAAATCTTCACATGGTTTTCAATATGGGCAGTGGCTCAGTGGTAGAGCTGCTGCCTATGGAACAATGAGCTTCACGGGTTTGAGTCCCGGCCAGAGGGGATGATAACAATTTAATTTATTGAGGGGAGGAGCTGGGACATCAGCTGTGAGCCGCGGGAGTGCAGGACAGACCTGAAAAATCGTGGCAGTCCCGCAGAATCCGGGACGGTTGGGAGGTATGACTGTCAGCTTCTGCCTCTGCAAGCAGATCACTGAGGGAAGGCCTCAGCCCGTCAGACTTTGGATGTGTGCAGTGATCTGTCTATGTGCCAGTGCCTGAAGTCATGGTGGTGCTGGGCATTTGTGTGATTTGGGAAGTGGGGTGGATACGGAGGAGCGTTGAGAATGACTTCTAAACACGAGGAATAGTAGGTCGTCTACACAGCATAAGACCAGATATCGTACGATAAATGTCTTCAACTTGGACAGCAGAAGCCGTCCCTGCTCATCTGTGATATAAAGATGCAGGGACTGCAGGCCTTACAACCTTATGTACATAAAACCGAATTCTTGATGCTCCTCACGTGACCTTTCATGGTAGGGGAGATTGCTCTGGTCAGGTTCGTGCCCTTGGCTTTACTCATTCCAAAGTGTTTCTAATGAGTACTAGCTGCCACCATTAGCGCACGAGCCTCCAGACATTGTTATTGTGGTTGAACTAGATTCTGGCTGCTGTCCACCTTTTTGTGACAAATGGATTGGATCCAGTGTAAAAAACCCTTTTCGAAATGGGATCCACTACATGTTTTAGAATTTAGAGCTGTACCTATAATTTCTGTACATAAATGTAAAGATCTCTTATGCTTCTGCTTTAAGGTATGCTTTGATGTGGAAAGGCTGTGTAAGGCTATGTGCGCACTGGGAAATGGAATTTTCTTGAGAAAATTCCGCATGCTCTCAAAGATTACCGCACCCGCGGTAAAAAACCGCGGGAAACCGCACCCGAAAACCGCATGCGGTTTGCCGCGGTTTGCTGCGGTTTTACCGCGGAATTATTCGCGGTATTGCCGCGGTTTTGCCGCGTGCGGGTTGGGATGTGCTTTATTGCATTCAATGCAATAAAGCACATTGAAAAAAAAAAAAAGTCATTTAATTCTGAGATAGTAGATAGATAGACAGAAGAATAGATAGATAGATAGATAGATAGATAGATAGATAGATAGATAGATAGACAGACAGATAGAGGGATAGATAGATGACAGATCGCTACATTTCCCACGGTCGGCAGTGAGTTCACATTACCGGCCGTGGGAAATGACCGGTAATTACCTCTGCTGTCTGCTGCATTCATTCAGCGCTGTGTCTGGGACACATCGCGGCTGGATGTCAGCAGCGCAGGACCTGTGGATTACGCCGGAGCGGTGGATTACGCCGGAGCTTTGGTGCGGGAGGGGTTAATAAAATGGTGAACGAGGCTTGTTGGTTTTATTTAAAATAAAGGATTTTTCGGTGTGTGTGTTTTTTTCACTTTACTTACGGGTTGATCATGTCAGCTGTCACATAGACGCTGCCATGATCAAGCCTGGGGTTAATGGCGGTGATCCCCCACCATTAACCCCTTGTATTACCCTGCCGCCACTGCTACACGGCGGCAGGAAGAGCCGAGGACACTCCCGGTGCTGCCGCATAATGCATGCGACAGTCCCGGGGCAGCTGCGGCTGATATTCTCGGCTGCCGGAGGGGGAGTGAGGCGGGGGACATTAACCCTGCCCCTCTCCCTCCCCAGCATGAGAATACCGGGCCGCCGCTGTGTGCTTACCTCGGCTGGACGGTAAATATGCAGCGGAGCCCACGTTCTTTTTTTTCTATATTTCCGTTTTCTTTCTATGTGTGTTCTATGTGTCTGTGTCTATGTGTTCTATGTCTGTGATGTCTATCTGTGTCTGTGATCTGTGTGTGTTTACTCTCTGCACGGCTTCCTCTTCCTGTAATGACATCACTTCCCTGCAAAACCGCAGACAAGCGATGTACATTACCGGAGGTAAACCGCAAAATACCGCAGGGAATAACGCAGGAAAACGCAGTGAACCGCACAGAATTTGCTTCCTGCGTTATTCCCTGCGGGATTTCATGATTAACATTGGAGTCAATGGAGTGAAATCCCGCAGCGATGTGCGGAAAAGAAGTGACATGCACTTGTTTTTGCTGCGGGATTCCCGCAGCAAAACATGCAGCTGTCAAATTCCGCATAGTGCGCACAGGATTTTTTTTCTCCATAGGATTTGCTGGTGATTCACTGCAGAGATGTTATGAACATTTTCTGCAGCGAAACATGCAGCAAATCCGCGAAAAATCCGCGGCAAAATCCGGTAAGTGCGCACATAGCCTAACTGTACAGTGGCAGAGGAGGGGAACTGCAGAAAATCGGAGAGTAAGTACAGTGCTCTACACCAGCAGTGAGGCTTTCCTACACCCCAACCAATTTGGAAACTCGTGTCAGCATTTCTGCAGTATCTTGGAACGAGCCTCTCATATTCTTTCATTATCACTTTTTTTTTTTAAATGTATATACAGGCGGGTTTAGATGTGTTACCCAATGATTTCATCATATCTTAGCCTTGGTTTATGGGCTGAGCTACACTTGTGTTTTACACAGACCAGTGCAATCCAATGAAACATGAGTCTAATTTCAAAACAATGATTTAAGTAGTATATGCTGTAAACGTTTTTTACACATGGCCCATTGTTCATGTGAACACCAATGCCTTGTAAACACTGCAACACGGGACCCTACACTGACTGTAAACACTGCAACACGGGACCCTGCATGAGTGTAAACGCTGCAACATGGGACCCTGCACTGACTGTAAACACTGCAACACGGGACCCTGCACTGACTGTAAACACTGCAACACGGGACCCTGCACTGACTGTAAACACTGCAACACGGGATTCTGCACTGACTGTAAACACTGCAACATGGGACCCTACACTGCAACACGGAACCCTATACCGACTGTACACACTGCAACACGGGACCCTACATTGACTGTAAACACTGCAACACGGGACCCTACACTGACGGTAAACACTGTAACACGGGACCCTACGCTGACTGTAAATGTGCCGCCCCCATGCTCGGCGGTAGCAGAGCCGCTCGGATCCGGACCTTCAGTGGGTGGCTCGAGGGTCCTGCGGCCCCGGGGAATCCTGCGGTCACTCCGATCAAAAAAGGGGGTGTGTGGTTTCGGGACGTAGTGGTACGGCCGGAGCCATATAAAGTTTGTGACACCACCCACGGGATGTGGTAAAGGTGGGCACCACCACTGCAGTTACGGGACACCCGGGGGAGATGGTATGCAGCAAGTTGTTAACCCCTCCGTGGGTAGGGATGGTGGCCCCGGGACCCGTTGGGGAGTAGTTTGGCGGTGCAGGGAGATGGGCGGCCGGAGGGAACTGTTGTACTCACTATTAGTAAACACACGAGTCTCTGGTAAACCAAGGTGATGGTGGTCAGTGCCCGCAGCCGGCCGCAGTCTGGTCCCCCATATAATTATTTTTGCTCCCTCTTACTGTGCCGCCCCCACAGTCCACCGACTTAGGCACCGTAATTACTGGTGCAAGACTAGATCCATTGGAGGTCTGAGAAATATGTGGGGATATCAGGCACCAGGGGTCACCCACCAGGGGCCCCATGTGATTTTTTTTTCTCAGTAACTGTCACATTGTGGGGTACATTGCAGAAGACATATTTTGGGGTGCAGACCCGAAAGTGCTAAATACTGCCTCCCACAGTACCTATATTAATGACTCCTGTGTTTTGTCCCCCAATTGAGTTTTTTTTCTTGGCTAAAAACACATACTTTATGATTTCAATGAATCAGCTTTTTGTATGAGCTCTATGTGGGGATGCAGAGCGCTATGTGTGGGATGCAGAGCATTATTTGCAGATGCAGAGCAGTATGTGGGGCTGGAGAGCACTTTCTGGGGGTGCAGAGCACTTTGTGAGAAGTGCAGTGAGCTATATGTCGGAGCACAGCACTATATGGAAGTGTAGAGCACTATATGTTGGAGCAGAGCGCTATGTGGGAGTGCAGAGCGCTATGTGGGGGATGTATAGCGCTATGTGTGGAGCACAGAGTGCAATATGTTGGGTGTAGAGGATGACATATCTTCCAAAATGAATGGGTTTATTGGGTGCAGCCCCCAAATTGCTAAATACTGCCTCCACAGCTCTGTGATTAATGATTCCTGTTTTTATGTCCCCCAAGTGATATTTTCTTGGCTAGAAACGCATACTTTATGATTTTAGTGAATCAGCCTTTTGTATGGCCTTTTTGTACCATATGTGGTAGAAAAGGCTATTTGGCAGCAGTTGGACCATTAGGTATCCATTTCGTCAGTGTCTTCTTAGTCTGAAAGACCATAAGCCAAGGTACAAGAATTGCCTGAGGTGGGGTCTGGAAAAATGGAAGTGACCCCATAAACCAGAGTGCAAGAATTGCACCAGAGACAGCAAATGAAAGACAGGTGTAGGGCTGGTGCTCCCAGACCCCTGGCGCTACAGGCCTTGCCCTTCACCGCCATATAATTATTTTTACTCCCTCTTCCTGTGCCGCCCCCACAGTCCACCGACTTAGGCACCGTAATTACTGGTGCAAGAATAGATCCATTGGAGGTCTGAGAAATATGTGGGGATGTCAGGCAGCAAGGGTCACCCACCAGGGGCCCCATGTGATTTTTTTTCTCGGTAACTGTCACATTGGGGGGTACATTTCAGGAGAAATATTTTGGGGTGCAGACCCGAAAGTGCTAAATATTGCCTCCCACAGTCCCTATATTAATTGATTCCTGTGTTTTGTCCCCCAATTGATTTTTTTCTTGGCTAAAAACACATTCTTTATGATTTCAATGAATCAGCCTTTTGTATTAGCTCTATGTGGGGATGCAGAGCGCTATGTGTGGGATGCAGAGCATTATTTGCGGATGCAGAGCACTATGTGGGGCTGGAGAGCACTATCTGGGGGGTACAGAGCACTTTGTGAGAAGTGCGGTAAGCTATATGTCGGAGCAGAGCGCTATATGGAAGTGTAGAGCACTATATGTTGGAGCAGAGCGCTATGTGGGAGTGCAGAGCACTATGTGGGGGATGTATAGCGCTATGTGTGGCGCACAGAGTGCAATATGTTGGGTGCAGAGGATGACATATCTTCCAAAATGAATGTTTTTTTTGGGTGCAGTCCCCAAATTGCTAAATACTGCCTCCACAGCTCTGAGATTAATGATTCCTGTTTTTATGTCCCCCAAGTGATATTTTCTTGGCTAGAAACTTATACTTTATGATTTTAATGAATCAGCCTTTTGTATGGCCTTTTTGTACCATATGTGGTAGAAAAGGCTATTTGGCAGCAGGTGGACCATTAGCCATCCATTTCATCAGTGTCTTCTTAGTCTGAAAGACCATAAGCCAAGGTACAAGAATTGCCTGAGGTGGGGTCTAGAAAAATGGAAGTGACCACATAAACCAGAGTGCAAGAATTGCACTAGAGACAGCAAGATGAAAAACAGGTTTAGGGCTCGTGCTCCCAGACCCCTGGCGCTACAGGCCTTGCCCTCCACCCCCATATAATTATTTTTGCTCCCTCTTCCTGTGCCGCCCCCACAGTCCACCGACTTAGGCACCGTGTAATTATTTCTAGGTATCTGTCCCATTGTAGGTTACATTTGAGATTTGAGAAGGAATTGGAGTCGTCAAGCAGTTAGCAATATCCCCGGTTAAGCCGGACCAAGGCAGAAAAGTACCACAGTTCCTGGAGCTGCCAGGTGGATGCAGCAGTGAAATTTAATCTCGTGTTGGTTCTTTTGATTTTTCTGCTAATTTGAGGTACTGCAACCAAGGATCCGAAAAAAATGTCTGGAGCTGACGGTCGGATTCGATTTGGATAATTAGATAGAGATGTAAAAAGATGGATATAGGCAGAAAGGTATACAGAGGGTCTCCCATCTTTTTCATCCTTCTGAGCCAAGATGGTTGGGGAGGGAAGACTTGGTAGGCAATTATGGGTTGAATCCTAACCAAATAATCCAGTATGATCAGGTGAAGCATAAGATTATGGCTCAATTGCAAGACATATCGTCGAAGGTGTCACTAAATACATTTGACGGCCTGGTCAAGTTGGCACAAACGTCCTCGTCAATTTCATCTTTATATGGGGCAATGCGAGACTAGTTGACTGGCTATCAGCCAGAGAGTTTCTTTAAGCCATGGGAAAAGCAACTAGGGGACCCCGACATTGGAACAAAGATCAGGGAGGGGTGGAGGGCCGTACGAAAGGCAATACTGAATGAACAGTGGCGGGAGACTCAGTATAAAGTGATGCATCGGGCGATTTATGCATTCAATTTGCCCAGAAAGCTTGAGAATCCTGAGAGGATTACTCGTTGTCCGAAATGCAATTTAGAAGCAACGGATCTCTACCATGGATTGTGGCTGTGTCCCCACCTTGAGCCACTGTGGGCCCAAGTATCAAAGTGTGTTGCTAAACTCTGGGACGTCAAACTCCTTCTCTCCCCTACTCTGGTTCTGTTCCATGCTTGGGAGGGGGTGAGCGTCGAGGGGAGGAGGAGTAGATGTCGCGGGCGGGGAGGAGGGTGTCAGCACACTACGCTCACCCCCTTCTGCTCGGGTCCGGCGGTTGCTGCTCAGTGGTGGCTCGAGCTGTAGGCCGGATCCCGGGGGTTCTCGAGCGGCACTCCTCGCCCGTGAGTGAAAGGGGTTTGTTGGGTGTGGGGATTGTTTATTGTCCGTGACGCCACCCACGGTTGTGGTGATTTCACCACCGCTGCTCAATATGGGGATCCCGGGGATGGTGATGCGGAGCAGCCAGGTGTTGTGTTGCCCCTCCGTGGGTAGGGGTTGGTGATCCCGGGGCCCGGTGATGAGATGGGAGATGCAGGGCCTGGTGGGCGCAGGGATGCGGGGGCAGCGCTGTGCCTTGCGGCACTGTGGTACTCACTCAGCCTGAGACGTTGACACAGTTTTACGGTAAACCACACGGCTGGAAAGACGGTTCCCACGGACGGCTGCACTTGCTCTCCCAGTAGGTGACGGTGATGTCCCTCTGACCTGCACCTGATGTTTCTAAGTTGGTAGCGATGGGTCCCCACCGGTAACCCGCTCCCCGGCTTCAAGCTGGACCGGAGGAGCTCTACTATTTGCCCGCAGACGCTGGCCCTGAGGAACTGGTGCCTTGGCGGTGGCGGTGTTCCTCCTTAATGGTTGGACTGTTGCCTTCAATCGGGACTTGGTTGTTGGGGGATCTACGTCCCCTTCACTGACGGATTTGTCAAACTATGGCGACTCCTAGCCTTGCCGGGGTCCGAGAGGCCCCTGCCCTGGTGCTGACTGTCCTTTGCACGCTGCTCCAGACCGCCGGGTCACTACCCGTCCGCGGTCCTTCCAGGAACTCCCGAACAGTCACCCCTCTGGACGTCACTGTCGTTGCTGACCTTGCTGACCTGTCCTGCACACAGCTGGACTCACTTCAGGCTTGCTTTCTGTCACCTTCCTTGCTTTCCTCCTTTACCACTTTACTTCCTTCACTTCTACTTGTTTACTCCTCACTCAAGCCCTGCCTGGGCTAAACTCTGTTGTTTACTCCTTCATGTCCCTCACTGGACTGCCTGGTTTCTCCCGCCTCCAGAGCTGTGTCCTCCTCGGTGGGCGGAGCCAACTGCCTGGCCCACCCCCTGGTGTGAACATCAGCCTCTGGAGGAAGGCAACAAGGATTTCTGGTTAGCTTTGGTGTTCCTAACTGGGATGTAGGGTGTGGTGGTGTGATGACCTGTGATCTCTGGCTTGCCCAGGGCGTCACATTCCCCCTTAGCAAAATGCAGACTGTCCGCGGGCTGCCCGTCCAACACCGGTTTTATTTTTCTGAAAAATATAACATTGTAAACGGTAACATATATACATTTTTAATGAATGTTCCCATAACGGGAGGCACTTTTACTTAAACGTTGCATAACGGTTTACGGTTACGGTTTCCGCTCTTTCCCACCCAAGCAACCTGGCCCTGATGCTGCCCCTAAAGCCCAGGCAGCACCCCTTGACCCACAGTCCAGCACACGGTACCCGAGCGGGATCTGTCCTTCCCCTCCAGAGGGTAGCCACCGGTTCCTTTGGTGGCTGGGCCCCAGCTTGCTCCGCTGAGGGCCCTCCCTCCAACCTGCCTCTCCGGAGGCGGCATTGCGGAAAACGGTAACGGCAAACAACTTATTTACAAGCCACTAACGTTTGTGGTTGCCCTGCAAGTTCACGGGCTTGTCCATGAGCAGTTCCTCATGCAAACTTTTTAAACGGTCCCCACAGGGACAACGGTGCCGGCTCCGGCCGGTTGCAAATCACAAAGACAATCAGGTAAAGTACTCGGTATCATCATTTTTCATCATTCTCTGCAAACTTTTCAAACTTTTAAACAAGAACACAATGGTGGTCCCAACGGGGACTGGACAACGGTGCTCCGCTGCCCTACTCCAGCCTTTCAGGCTCAGGTGCTCCTTCCAAGGGAGGGGGCGCGGCGCTCACTCGGGACTCTTGGCTGCCCCTTAACTTAGCGTCCAGCGCAAACCACCCCCGCTCCCCACAGTGCCGGGTGTATTGCACGATGTCGCCCGGCATCAGGTTGCGGCCGGGATGCTCCTCAGGCAGGTGGGCATTCACATCCCGCTGGGCTACAAACACTTCGGCCTCCAGGCCCGGTTCATAGATAAACCCGTAGCCCCGGCGAACATCAAACCGCCTCACCTGCCCCTCGTACAGCGGGCCCCGGACACGGAACGTGGCCTGGCGGAGATTCTCCTTCTCCCGGATAGCTCGGGCCACCAGCTCGGCCTTCTTCCGTTCCCTCTCAGCGATTTCCAGACCCAGCGGTACCGGCTCCCTATCCCAATACGGCGCTGCTGCGAGCGCCGGCGCACGGGTCGGGCCCCGCGGGACATTCTGGACGTTGCCCACTGTCAGGAATCTGGGCGGCGTGTCCCGCGTTGTCTTGGCCTTGGGCGATGCCTTACAGCAAAAACCCGGCGCTACCTCAGCCGAGGTGTGGGGGATGGGCATAGGGGCTTTCCGCTGCTGGGCCTTCGGCTCGGAGCGGGTCATCGGCTCCGGCTCGGGGGACTTCTTAGGGGATGCCTCCGGTTCAACCTTCGGAATCTTCCACGGCAACACCTCCGGTTTACTACGGGCTCCGGCTACAGGTTGGCCCGCCTGGGCGGGGACGCTGGGTACTGCTACCGGTTGCGGTGGTAGCAGGCCTAATGGCGGGGTCACGGCCCCCGGGACGGGTGGCGAGGAAGGCAGCGGGGGGAGAGGGCTTGGACCGGGTCCCTCAGCCGCAGCGACCGGTCCCTCGGGTAATAGGGGCGTGGGTCACTCACCCTCCCTTTCTCCGCTTCCTCCTCGCGTCTCCGCACGGTGGCTATAACATCCGCCATGTCAGCCTCCCACTCCTCCATGAGGAGCTGCATCTTCACCTGCAGCCGTTGGTAGAGCTGCGCGGTCCGGACTTCCACCCATGCCGCGGTTCCAGGCGCGGGGGCTACGGTGTCGCGGGACGGCATCCACATGGTGACTTCTTCTTCTTCCAGGAACGGTATGTCCGCAGAGTCCTGGCGTCCCTGCTTTTATAGCTGCAGCTACATGCAGCCAGCCGCCATCGCGTCCCCCTTAGCTCTTTCCGGCCCCTCCTCTCTCGGGGCGGGGTTTTGGCCTTCGCGCCTCTGCTACTCGAGAAGACGCTCGAGCGGGAACTTTTCGCGCCAAAGATGGTGGCTTCTGAAATTTTTCTGCCGGATATCTCCGGCGGTAACAAGGCGCACCTCTACCAAACGGCAGAGCGGTAAGATCCTGTTCGTGACGCCAAGTTGTCGCGGGCGGGGAGGAGGGTGTCAGCACACTACGCTCACCCCCTTCTGCTCGGGTCCGGCGGTTGCTGCTCAGTGGTGGCTCGAGCTGTAGGCCGGATCCTGGGGGTTCTCGAGCGGCACTCCTCGCCTGTGAGTGAAAGGGGTTTGTTGGGTGTGGGGATTGTTTATTGTCCGTGACGCCACCCACGGTTGTGGTGATTTCACCACCGCTGCTCAATATGGGGATCCCGGGGATGGTGATGCGGAGCAGCCAGGTGTTGTGTTGCCCCTCCGTGGGTAGGGGTTGGTGATCCCGGGGCCCGGTGATGAGATGTGAGATGCAGGGCCTGGTGGGCGCAGGGACGCGGGGACAGCGCTCTGCCTTGCGGCACTGTGGTACTCAGCCTGAGACGTTGACACAGTTTTACAGTAAACCACACGGCTGGAAAGACGGTTCCCACGGACGGCTGCACTTGCTCTCCCAGTAGGTGACGGTGATGTCCCTCTGACCTGCACCTGATGTTTCTAAGTTGGTAGCGATGGGTCCCCACCGGTAACCCGCTCCCCGGCTTCAAGCTGGACCGGAGGAGCTCTACTATTTGCCCGCAGACACTGGCCCTGAGGAACTGGTGCCTTGGCGGTGGCGGTGTTCCTCCTTAATGGTTGGACTGTTGCCTTCAATCGGGACTTGGTTGTTGGGGGATCTACGTCCCCTTCACTGACGGATTCGGCAAATTATGGCGACTCCTAGCCTTGCCGGGGTCCGAGAGGCCCCTGCCCTGGTGCTGACTGTCCTTTGCACGCTGCTCCAGACCGCCGGGTCACTACCCGTCCGCGGTCCTTCCAGGAACTCCCGAACAGTCACCCCTCTGGATGGTCACCGTCGTTGCTGACCTTGCTGACCTGTCCTGCACACAGCTGGACTCACTTCAGGCTTCCTTTCTGTCACCTTCCTTGCTTTCCTCCTTTACCACTTTACTTCCTTCACTTCTACTTGTTTACTCCTCACTCAAGCCCTGCCTGGGCTAAACTCTGTTGTTTACTCCTTCATGTCCCTCACTGGACTGCCTGGTTTCTCCCGCCTCCAGAGCTGTGTCCTCCTCGGTGGGCGGAGCCAACCGCCTGGCCCACCCCCTGGTGTGAACATCAGCCTCTGGAGGAAGGCAACAAGGATTTCTGGTTAGCTTTGGTGTTCCTAACTGGGATGTAGGGTGTGGTGGTGTGATGACCTGTGACCCCTGGCTTGCCCAGGGCGTCACATAGACATCCCCCTTTACTTATACATGTAATCATACTTGCAACAAAGAGGATGATACTGAAATATTGGTTGGAGTCAAAAGTACCCTCGTTCGAAGAAGTAATAATCCATATAAAACGGCTGATGGAGTTAGAGAGCCTTGATGCTGGAAGGAAGTCGGGACGATTGGGCAGTTACTTCAAAAAGTGGAGGGAGTTCATTATAACCTACTTCAATTCGGAGGAAATAGAACGCTTAATGTCACCATTTAAGGAGACGGCGTGGTATCACTCTGAGAAGTTAGGTGGTACACTCGGAGGATTGGAGGTGGGAGTTGAAGGTGACCAGGTGGGAGTGGGTTTGAGTAGTGGGGGGTTCAGGGGGGGGAGTAGGAGAGTTTCACAGGATGGTTGCAAATTAATTTATAGACTTAAGCTGGGTTCACACTAAGCGACAGCGACAACGACGTCGCTGTTACGTCACCATTTTCGGTGACGTAACAGCGACCTTGTAAGCCGCTGTTATGATCGCTGTTTAGCTGTCAAACACAGCAGAAGCAGCGATCATAACGTCGCTGTGCTACATGTGCAGAGAGCAGGGAGCCGCGCTTAGCGCTGGCTCCTTGCTCTCCTAGGTACAGTACACATCGGGTTAATTAACCCGATGTGTGCTACAGCTACATGTCACAGTGCAGAGAACAGGGAGCTGCGCGCACTGCTTAGCGCTGGCTCCTTGCTCTCCTTGCTACAGTATACATCGGGTTAATTAACCCGATGTGTACTGCAGCCACATGTGCACAGAGCAGGAGCTGGCACTGGCAGCAAGAGGGGAGGCTGGTAACGAAGGTAAATATCGGGTAACCAGGGAAAGGTCTTCCCTTGGTTACCCGATGTTTACGCTGGTTACAGCTTACCGCAGCTGCCAGACGCCGGCTCCTGCTCTCTGCTCGCTTCATTTCGTCGCTCTCTCGCTGTCACACACAGCGATGTGTGTGTCACAGCGGGAGAGTGACGACCAAAAAATGAAGCTGGACATTCAGCAACGACCGGCGACTTCACAGCAGGGGCCAGGTCGTTGCTGGATGTCACACACAGCGACAGCGACGGGACGTCGCTGCAACGTCACAGAAAATGGTGACGTAGCAGCGACGTCGTTGTCGTTGTCTCTGTGTGTGACACCAGCTTAAGTTATAAGGGTTTCCGTGAGGTATTAAAGATTCTGAGTCTTACTGTGAATACTGTGAATATTGATTAGATGTTGTACTGAATTGTAAATGTAAATGGAACGATATACAATTTTCTTGTCATTTTGCTGATAATTTTGTTGATATTATTATTATTTGTTCTATGTAATGACTTGTTTGCTTTTGAAAATAAATAAAAATTATAATTTAAAAAAAAAAAAAGATGGATATATAGATGGATGGATTGATGGATAGATATATAAATGAATAGATAGATAGATAGATAGATAGATAGATAGATATGTGGCGCCCTGGACAAGCCAGGGGCCACAGAGAACAACACCAACACACCCCACACTCCCAGCAGGCACACCGAAGTCAGACACAAAACCCTTGTTTCCTTCCTCCAGGGGCTGATGTCCACACCAGGGGGTGGAGCCAGGCGGTTGGTCTCCACCCACCGAGGAATTCACAGTCCTGGAGGCAGGAAAACAGTCAGTGTAGTTTGGAGGAGTGAAGAGAGTAGTTGGAGAGGTGAAAGTGGAAGGAGGAAAAGTAGCAGTCGAGCAGTCTGAAGTGAGTCCGGGTGTGTGGCCTGGATGGAGCAGCAAGGTTGGCAGACGGTGGTGACCGTCTGCAGGAGTGGCCTATCGGAGTTTACCGTAAGGACCGTGGACGGGCGGTGGTCCGGCGGTACCGGACTGGTACACAAAGAGAAGTCAGCACCATCTGGCAGGGGCTTACGGACCCCGGCAAGGGTAGGAGTCGCCGTGAATTTGCCAAACCCGTTAGCGAAGGGAACCTCCTGGGTTTCCCAGCAGCCAAGTCCCGACAGAAGGCAACAGTCCAACCATATGAGGGAGACACCGCCACCGCCAAGGCAACCGTTTCCCAGGGCCAGCGCCTGCGGGCAAAAGGGGCTCCTCCGGCCCATATCCAAGCCGGGGAGCAGGTTACCGGTGGGTACCCATTGGAACCGTTTAAAAGTACTTAGGTGCAGGGAAAGGCAGTCACCATCAACCTGCCGGGAGAAACAACCGCAGCCGTCTGTGGGACCCGTCAATCCAGCCGTGTGTTTTACCGAGAACTGTGTCCTCATCATTGGCTGAGTGAGTACCACCGTGCCATGCGGCACAGCACTACCCCTGCGACCCTGCACCTCACTAGGCCCCGCAACCCGCCTGCCATCCATCCCTACCTACCCCATCACCAGGCCCTGGGACAACCAACCCCCTACCCACGGAGGGGAGAACTAACATCAAAGCTGCTCCCTGTCATCGCTCCCGGGATCCCCGTCCAGAGCAGCGGTGGTGTCACCAATATCACCACAACCGTGGGAGGCGTCACGGACAATATATCAAATCCCCACAATCAAACCCCTTTTCACTCACGGGCGAGGAATGCCGCTCGAGTCCCCGGGATCCGGCCCACCGCTCGAGCCACCACCGAGCAGCAGCAGCCGGACCCGAGCAGTGGGAGAGCGAAGCGTCACCTCCTCCGCCCGCGACTGATAGATAGATAGATAGAAGGATCGATAGATAGAGGGATCGATAGAGGGATCGATAGATATAGGGCTAGATAGAGAGATAGATAGATAGATGGATAGATGGATAGATATATAGAGGGATCGATAGATAGAGGGATCGATAGATAAGAGTGATGGATAGATAGAGGGATAGATAGATATAGGGCTAGATAGATAGATAGATAGATAGATCACATGGAGCACTTTTCAGTCACCGGGGCGGGCCACACATCCTCCCAGATCATGGAAGTCTGAAAATTTTGAAAATTTTGCTAAGTCCCAAGAAAACTGTTTCTCGGGTCACATTGAGTTAATCCCAAAAATCGTTACTGGCAGCAAAAAAATGATTAAGATTAAGTTTGGTAATGTGGGGGGTTCAGAGTGCTGTCTGTGGATGCAGAGTGCTATGTGGAGGTGTAGATCACTATGTGGGGTGCAGAGCGCTTTGTAGGGGTGCAGAGCGCTATGCAGGGGTGTGGAGCGCTATGTGTGGGGTGCAGAGCATTATTTTCAGATGCAGAGGACTATGTTGGGCTGGAGAGCACTTTGTGGGAGGTGCAGAAAGCTATATGTCGGAGCACTATGTGGAAGTGTAGAGCACTATGTGTGGGATGTATAGTGCTGTGTGTGGCGAGCAGAGTGCAATATGTTGGGTGTAGAGCATGATATATCTTCCAAAATGATCGGGATTTTGGGGTGCAGCCCCCAAATTGCTAAATACTGCCTCCACAGCTCTGAGATTAATGATTCCTGTTTTTATGTCCCCCAAGTGATTTCTTTCTTGGCTAGAAACACATGTGGCGCCCCAGGACCTGGTCGCCACAACAGTATTGCCCTCCCAAAGGGTTAATGCTGAGCCTGGAGGTAATTGGGAGGTCCATTGGCCAGCAAGTTTAACATCCAACGCAGTTCTCCCTCCGGCCAGCAGGGGGAGCTCTGAACCTGGAATTCCAGGGAGCATTCCTTAAGTCTGACCTGAGGGAGGAAGTAGTGTTCAGTCTGTAGAGAGAAGTGAAAGGAAGCAGAAGCAGAGTGTGCTGTCCTGTGGATCTGGGGCCTAGAGCTGGAACAGCTTGGCCCAGGGAAGCAGGAGTAGCAGAGAGGCAGAGAAGAGACTCGGACATCGGAGTCTGTGGCCACCAGGGCTTAAAATACTCCCTGGTAGCCGAATCCGAAGGGCAGGAGAGCTGCAAGCACCTGGCCCATAAACAGCCCGAAGGTACAGCTGCAGCATCAGGGCCCGGTGTGGACTCCAGCAGAGAAGCACCAGAGAGGGCCTGCGCAGCCTACCACAGAGGGAAAGGGACGTACCACCGGTCCCAGCAGCAAAGAGGGCCATTGCTGGATTCAGAGAAGCAGGGTCCTATCATAACAAAGAAAAGAACAGGAGTAGGCCTCATACTCAGCTGGCCAGAAAGATCACCCCAAGTACTTCCAGGCCGACCGGATCCCCTTCACCACTTGTGACGGTCTCCCAGGACTGGACTGTTCCTAAAGTAAAAGAGGAGAAGGTAAAGAGACTGTTGTTTGTGCCCGGTTCTTTCATTGCCTGTCGGCCCTGCACCGTGTTAGCCACACAACACCATAGACTTTCACGAGCACTAACAGTGTCCCCGGGGCTCCGCTCCACCTGTGGGGAGCAGTACCATCATTGCTGCAGTATCATCACTCCGGAGGCCTCACACAGCAGCGGCGGCTTAATAGCCGCAGACCACAGGTGGCGTCACGAAACAAATACTTTAATTGCTCCCAAGTCACCAGCCATATTTAAACTGACACCCACCAGGGCCACGGAGCCGGGCCCCGCCACCACTGACGACCCCCGGATTAGTCCGGCCAGGCACCGGGTGTCCCATAGCCCTGGGGTGGGAGAGTCAATTTTGGCGTCACGAACAGGATTTCGTGCCCGGTCCCACCGGGTACTGTGCGCCTGCAGAAACTGTGCTTAAAAGACTGTGTTACTGTTTGCAAACTGCCGCCGCCATTAGCCTCGCCGAGCGCAGGAAGAAGGGGGGCGTGCCTGACAAAGAGCGCGAAGGGAGCGCGCCATCAGAGCGGAGCGCCGTTAACCCCGCGCTACCCGGAAGAAATTTTTAAAAGTGAACGGAGCTTGGTGAGGTTCACTAAGGGGGAGGAAGATGTACGACACAGAGGGAGAGCAGGTGGCTGTGGTAGCTCAAGACGCAGCAGCACCGGCCAATGTAATCCCAGTCGCCGTCACCCCAGCCCCCGCTGTAGCGCCTGTAATGCCGATCACAATGCCGTACATCCCGGGAGCAGAATGGCTGCCGCAGTACTCCGGGGAATCACATACCCTGAGCGACTTCAGAGAAAGGCTGCACAGCTTGTTCCGGGTGTATCCGCTGACTGAGAGCCAGAAGGTGGGCATATTAATGGGGCAGCTAGCCGGCGCGGCCCAGCGTGAAGTGAATTCCTGGCCTGATACAGATAAAGGGACAGCAACCCAGATACTGGCCAAGTTAAAGAGTACTTTTGACACCCACACCGCTGCAGAAATAAAGATGAGATTCTTTGGGTGCAAACAACGGGCCACAGACAGCATAAGGGACTATGCCTTAAACTTGCAGGAGGCCCTGAGAGCAATTAAACAGGTGGACCCAGAGAGTGTACGTGAAGAAGACAAACTCCTAACCGAGCAGTTCATAGAGGGGCTCCTGTCAGATGCCCACAGGACACAGCTGCGTATCATGGTCCTGCAGAACCCTGCTCTGGACTTTGCAAAGTTTAAGGACCAGGCCATCCGGGTACTGAGAGAATTTACACCGAGTGACCCAGTACCCCTCCGGCCTCTTGCTATCACGTACCCAGGGGTGGTGCCTGCAACACGAGCCACTGCAGGGGCTGAGGCGCAGTCCCTGGATAAGGATCCCACTGCAGAGCTCAGACAGCAGGTCCAGGAGCTGACCAAGACTGTAGCTGCCCTTGCCAGGACCGTGCAGTCTCTACAAGTGACCCCATCGCCTGCAAGAATCGAGTTGGCCTCCAGCCCAGATGACGTCCCATGGATGCGACAGAGGAGGATTCCGCCGACCCGAGGAAAAGATACAGACCGGTATGATTCAACGGGACAACCGATCTGCCGCCGCTGCAGTCAGGCGGGCCATATTGCAAGACACTGTCCTTTAAATGGGCCGAGCCTGGGGCCAGGAGCCAACCCCCAGGTGTAAGGAAGCCCGGCTCAACCCCCAGTCGCAACAAGTATGTGGGAGGACGCCCGGTCCTTCCTATTGTGCTGGATGGGATCCCTTTGAATGCCCTCCTGGATACGGGGTCCCAGGTAACAACCATCCCTTATAAACTGTGCAAAAGATATTGGGCTGATTCAGACATTGACCATGGCCCAGATGATGATTTAACAATTGTGGCCAGTAATGGTCAGCCCTTACCTCAAATTGGGTATAAAGAAGTAACCATTAAAGTGGGGCGGGTAGAATTGCCATGTCAGGGGATGATAATTGTAGATATTGATCGCAAAGAATCTGACCCACTGCTGACCATTGGTACAAATGTGATAGAAAATTGTATTGCCGAAGTGATAATTTTGTTGCAACTGGCGTCTGAAACTGCCAGCTCCGGGCAGCAGCGTGCCCTACAGAGGGAGATCAGAGCCCTGATGAGGAGGCAGCAGGTAGAGCTGGCCGGAGAGAAATTGGCAGTGTGAGGGTAAGTGACCCCCTCCCCATTGCAATACCCCCAAGAAGTGAAATGTTGATATGGTGTCGGGCAGCAATAGGCCTCAAGGGTCAGGATTACCAGGCCTTGGTAGAACCGGTGTATTCAGACAGTAGGCCTGGAGTCCTGATAGCCAGAGGGGTAGCAGACGTCCGCAAGGGGAGAGTGCCCGTCCGTGTCCTGAATTGTGGGGAGGAGGAAGCCAAATTGCCCCGGTACGCCACTGTAGCAAAACTGTACACTGTCAGTAACAATACCATCAAAGCAGTGGAACCCTTAACCCCGTCCGACCAGGCGGAAGACAATGGCTCCAAGGGGCAGCTGGAAGACTGGTGCCAAAAATTACATGTGGGCACTGACTCCACCCCCTCACACCAAAAGCATGGGGTTTACCGGGTGGTACAGGAGTACGAGCGGGTCTTCAGCAAACACCCCCTAGATTTTGGGCAGGTAAAAGGGGTTAAACATCAAATCCCCACGGGTGATCATCATCCCATTAAAGAGAGATACCGCCCTGTACCCCCAACACAGTATCAGCGTGCCAAAGAAATGTTACGGGAAATGAAGGAGGCTGGAGTTATCAGAGATAGTTGTAGCCCCTGGGCAGCTCCACTAGTGCTCGTAAAAAAAAAAGATGGTACAATGAGAATGTGCGTAGATTACAGACAAATTAACCGCATTACACATAAAGATGCTTATCCACTACCCAGAATAGAGGAGTCACTAACAGCCTTAAAGTCAGCTAACTATTTCTCCACCTTGGATCTCACCAGTGGGTATTGGCAGGTTCCCGTGGCAGAGGCGGACAAGGAGAAGACTGCATTCACGACACCAATGGGTCTCTGCGAGTTCAATTGTATGCTGTTCGGGCTCTGCAATGCCCCAGGGACATTTCAGAGATTGATGGAGTGCTGCTTGGGCCATCACAACTTTGAAACCGTGCTATTGTACCTGGATGACGTCATAGTCTACTCCAAGACCTACGAAGATCACCTGAGGCACTTAGCAGAAGTGTTTGAGTCCCTGTCGGAGTATGGCCTGAAGATAAAGCCATCCAAATGTCACCTCTTAAAGCCAAAGGTACAGTACCTGGGTCATGTGGTCAGCGCAGAAGGTGTGGCACCTGATCCGGAGAAAGTCACCGTAATCAAGGACTTGCCAAGACCCACCACGGTAAAGGAGGTGCGGCAGTTCCTTGGGCTGGTGGGCTACTACCGAAGGTTCATTGATGGTTTCACAAAGATAGCAGCGCCTCTTCAAGATCTCCTGGTGGGCCAGCCGAAGCAGGCTAAGAAGCAGAGCCCTCCATTTGAATGGAACAGCCAAATAGAAACATCTTTTGTCCGGCTGAAAGGGGCTCTCACGGGAGAAGAAATTCTGGCCTACCCTGACTACAGCCAGCCGTTTGTACTGTATACAGATGCCAGCAACGTGGGACTGGGAGCAGTTCTGTCCCAGGTGCAGGGAGGCAGAGAGAAGGTGATAGCTTACGCCAGTAGGAAGCTTCGGCCCACAGAAAGGAATCCAGAAAACTACAGTTCCTTCAAGCTGGAGTTCCTCGCTATTGTTTGGGCAGTGACTGAATGCTTCAAGCACTATCTGGCATCGGCCAAGTTCACCATCTTCACGGACAACAATCCGTTGACACATCTGGCAATAGCCAAGTTAGGTGCGTTGGAACAGCGATGGATGGCCCGGCTGTCTAACTTTGACTTTACCATCAAGTACCGGGCTGGCAAGAAGAATAACAATGCTGATGCGCTGTCCAGAATGCCTCACTTACCCGAGTCTGGAGAAGACCTGGATGAACTCGAAGAGATAGAGTTACCGGCTTTCCATCACCAAGGTGTTTCCCAGTGTGAGCATGCTGTAGGAGTGAAGCGCTCGAGCCAGCACGAGGTCTCGGTCAACCCATTACTCCACCATAATTGGGAAGAGACACAGAACGGTGACCCGGCCGTGCGATTGGTCAAAGAAAAGCTAGCACAAGCTGAGACCCATCTCGGTCCAGACGCTCCACAAGAAGCCCAGCAGTTGTGGAAGGAGAGGGGACGACTGTTCACCTACCAAGGCAAGCTCTGCAAGAGATATGTCAACTGGCGAACGAATGAACTCGTCTGGCAGATAGTGGTCCCACAGAGGGATGCTCCAATGGTCCTAGCAGCTTACCATGATAAAGCAGGACACTCTGGGTGGAAGAAGTTGGAGACCCTACTCCGCGATCGGTTCTACTGGGTGCACATGAGAAAGACGATCGAGAAGTGGTGCCGAGACTGTGGTCCGTGTAACCTGAGGCGGAAGGATGATGCCAGCCAGAGGTCTCCCCTACAGCCAATTGTCACGAAGCAGCCCCTGGAGTTGGTGGCCCTGGACCACGTGAAGTTAACACCAAGCCGGTCAGGCTATGTGTACGCCCTCACCATTGTGGACCATTACTCTCGTTTCCTGGTAGTAGTGCCTGTGAAGGACCAGACAGCCAGAACAGCAGCTAGAGCATTCCAGGCATACTTTTGTCGGCCTCACGGTTATCCGGAAAGGGTACTGACTGATCAAGGTCCTGCATTTGAGGCCGAAGTGTTCCAAGAGTTCTGTAACATGTACGGCTGTAAGAAAATCCGAACAACACCGTACCACCCCCAAACCAATGGATTGTGCGAGAAGATGAACCATGTGGTTATTGATATGCTGAAGACTCTACCTCTGGAAGAAAGAAACCAATGGCCAGAGAAGTTACCAGATCTGGTAGACCTGTACAACCATATCCCAGTAAATTCAACCAACTGCAGCCCTGCTTACCTGATGTGAGCAAGACCTGGCAAGTTACCTGTAGATTTTGAGATGGGGACTGTGTCACCTGAAGCGGTTCAGGAGATAGAAGATTGGGATACAGAGCGACAACAGCAGTACCGCAAAGTCCAGGAATGCGTAGAAAGGAGCCTGTCCCAAGCAAGAACGAGACAAGAGCAGAACTACAATCAAACAGCCCCAGCAACTCCCTTAGCACCTGGAGAACAGGTCCTCAAGAAAAAGCGGAGGGCGCATAAATTAGATGATCAGTGGGAGAATGAACCCTACACCATTATTCCCTCCAACTTTGACAATAGTAAGGTATGCCTCATAAGCAAAGATGAAGGCAAGACCTATCAAGCAGTTTCTCGAGACCGCCTGAAAGCGTGCCCTGAACGGTGCAGAATCCAAAAAGAAGTAGAAGAAGTACAAGAAAGTCCCCAAAGTCAAGAAAAAGAGGAAGAGATGATCCAAACAATCCTTGGAAAATTCCCCAAAACTTGGACCCGAATAAACAATGCCATAGTGGTACCAGTCTTGACGTTCCCGCAGTTGGTCAAGCCAGAAACAGAAGAGGTTCCAGATCCACCTAAAGAACCGTCCGCTCCAACACAAGATGACACGCCAGCAGTAGAACAGGAGGCTCAACCCCCTGCCAGTGGTGAACCTGCTGTACCCTTGGCGAATCTGAGACCCCGTAGGCAACCAACATGCATCCCTGTCAGGGTTAGGCCTACCAATAACACGGGGGGGGCAGACACTCCAACTAGTCAGATACAAACCCCAGAGCTACGCCGATCCCTACGTAGCACTCGGGGACAGCCCCCTCCAAGGTATAGAACATAGAAAGTAAAATACCTAACAGAATGTATATAGTTAGTTGAAATGTCTTGTATGTAATGTTTTGTTTTAGGTGATTAAGTAAATGGACAATTGGGCCACTGGACTATGGGTGGCCAACACCTAGCTGTACATAGTTAGCACCAGTGTGCTCAGCACCCCTGAAGAAAAACCCGTCCGGCGTGCATAGAGTGGGGTCATCAATGCTCTGACACATGCCCAGAGCCTACGTTGGGGGTTTTATCGCGGCGGGTCCCCCATGGAGCAGTATAATGGACACCCGGCAGGGAGCCACACTGGACTCTTATAATTGTTAAAGGTTGTAACATGTATGTCTTGTTTTGTTTTCTACAGTCCGGGAGTACTGAATTTAACTAAGGGGCCCCAGGACCTGGTTGCCACAACAGCATTGCCCTCCCAAAGGGTTAATGCTGAGCCTGGAGGTAATTGGGAGGTCCATTGGCCAGCAAGTTTAACATCCAACGCAGTTCTCCCTCCGGCCAGCAGGGGGAGCTCTGAACCTGGAATTCCAGGGAGCATTCCTTAAGTCTGACCTGAGGGAGGAAGTAGTGTTCAGTCTGTAGAGAGAAGTGAAAGGAAGCAGACGCAGAGTGTGCTGTCCTGTGGATCTGGGGCCTAGAGCTGGAACAGCTTGGCCCAGGGAAGCAGGAGTAGCAGAGAGGCAGAGAGGAGACTCGGACATCGGAGTCTGTGGCCACCAGGGCTTAAAATACTCCCTGGTAGCCAAATCCGAAGGGCAGGAGAGCTGCAAGCACCTGGCCCATAAACAGCCCGAAGGTACAGCTGCAGCATCAGGGCCCGGTGTGGACTCCAGCAGAGAAGCACCAGAGAGGGCCTGTGCAGACTACCACAGAGGGAAAGGGACGTACCACCGGTCCCAGCAGCAAAGAGGGCCATTGCTGGATTCAGAGAAGCAGGGTCCTATCATAACAAAGAAAAGAACAGGAGTAGGCCTCATACTCAGCTGGCCAGAAAGATAACCCCAAGTACTTCCAGGCCGACCGGATCCCCTTCACCACTTGTGACGGTCTCCCAGGACTGGACTGTTCCTAAAGTAAAAGAGAAGAAGGTAAAGAGACTGTTGTTTGTGCCCGGTACTTTCATTGCCTGTCGGCCCTGCACCGTGTTAACCACACAACACCATAGACTTTCACGAGCACTAACAGTGTCCCCGGGGCTCCGCTCCACCTGTGGGGAGCAGTACCACCATTGCTGCCGTATCATCACCCCGGAGGCCTCACACAGCAGCGGCGGCTTAATAGCCGCAGACCACAGGTGGCGTCACGAAACAAATACTTTAATTGCTCCCAAGTCACCAGCCATATTTAAACTGACACCCACCAGGGCCACGGAGCTGGGCCCCGCCACCACTGACGACCCCCGGATTAGTCCGGCCAGGCACCGGGTGTCCCATAGCCCTGGGGTGGGCGAGTCACACATACTTTATGATTTTAATAAATCAGCCTTTTGTATGGCCTTTTAGTACCATATGTGGTAGAAAAGGCTATTTGGCAGCAGTTGGACCATTAAGCATCCATTTCATTGAGAGTCTTCTTAGTCTGAAAGACCATAAGCCCAGGTACAAGAATTACATGAAGTGGGGTCTGTTAACCTGGAAGTGACCCCATAAGCCAGAGTGCAAGGATTCACCAGAGACAGCAAGATAACAGGCACCAAGGGTAACCCACCAGGGGCCCCATGTGATTTTTTTTTTTCTCAGTAACTG
Source organism: Anomaloglossus baeobatrachus (assembly GCF_048569485.1). Lineage (NCBI taxonomy): Eukaryota > Metazoa > Chordata > Amphibia > Anura > Aromobatidae > Anomaloglossus > Anomaloglossus baeobatrachus. The sequence goes on along the minus strand of NC_134354.1, from coordinate 370,955,487 downwards.
TCACATTGTGGAGTACATTTCAGTGGACATATTTTGGGGTGCAGACATGAAAATGCTTAATACTGCCTTCCACAGTCTCTAAATTAATGACTCCTGTTTTTTTGCCCCCCAATTGATTTGTTTTCTTGGCTAAAAACACATACTTTATAATTTCAATGAATCAGGCTTTTGTATGGCCTTTTTGTACCATATGTCGTAGAAGAGGCTATTTGGCAGCCTTTGAACCTTTAAGAATCTCCTGTAATTCAGTGCCTTCTTAGTCTGAAAGGCCCATAAGCTGAGGTACAGGAATTACCTTTAGTGTTCTCAGAAAAATGAGGGGCGTCAGGCACCAAGTGGTAGCGTGCCAGGGTACCCATAAGCCCAGGTGCAAGAATTAGCCCAAGCTCAAGTTGGGTCTGATCACCATGGGATTATTTCTAGGTATCTGTCCCATTGTAGGGTACATTTGAGATTTGAGAAGGAATTGGAGTCGTCGAGCAGTTAGCAATGTCCCCGGTTAAGCCGGACCGAGGCGGAAAAGTACCGCAGTTCCTGGAGCTGCCAGGTGGATGCAGCAGTCAAATTCAATCTCGTGTTGGTTCTTTTGATTTTTCTGCTCATTTGAGGTACTGCAAGCGAGGATCCGCAAAAACGTCAGAGAGGTGCCCCTGGAAACTCCATGAGCCAAGAACAAAGTATCACAAAAAAGGGACACTTTGACTTAACCACGAGGAGCCTTTTTCCGTCACCAGGGTGGACCAGACACCCCTCCCAGATCATGGAATTCCGAAAATGTTTAAATTTTTTCTAAGTCCTAAAAAATATGTTTCTCGATTCCAATTGCCGAGTCCGGTCAAGAATGAACAGTTTCTTGGGTCTCATTAAGTTCATCCCAAAAATGTTTAGCGGCAGCCAAAACCGATTAAGTTTGGTAATGTAGGGCGTGTAGAGCACTATGTGGGGGGTTCAGGGTGCTATGTGTGGGTGTAGAGCGCTATGTGTAGGGTGCAGAGCGCTATGTAGGGGGTGCAGAGCGCTATGTGGGGGTGCAGAGCGCTATGTGTGGGGTGCAGAGCATTGTTTGTGGATGCAGAGCACTATGATCTGGGGATGGGGATGGGGATCTATAGCGCTATGTGTGGCGCGCAAAGTGCAATATGTTAGGTGCAGAGGATGACATATCTTCCAAAATGAATAGGTTTTTTGGGTGCAGCCCCCAAATTGCTAAATACTGCCTCCACAGCTCTGAGATTAATGATTCCTGTTTTTATTTCCAACAAGGAATTTTTCTCTTGGCTAGAAACACATACATTATGATTTTAATGAATCAGCCTTTTGTATGGATGGCCTTTTTGTACCATATGTGGTAGAAAAGGCTATTTGGCAGCAGTTGGACCATTAGGTATCCCTTTCATTCAGTGTCTTCTTAGTCTGAAAGACCATAAGCCAAGGTACAAGAATTGCCTGAGGTGTGGTCTGGAAAAATGGAAGTTACCCCATAATTCAGAGTGCAAGAATTGCATCAGAGACAGCAAGATAGATAGATAGATAGATAGATAGATAGAAGGATAGATGGATAGATGGATAATAGATAGATAGATGGATAGATAGAGGGATAGATAGATGGATAGATACATGGATATCTATCTATCCATCTATCTATTTATCTATCTATCTATCTCTCTGTCTATCTATCTATCCATCCATCCATCTATCTATACATATATTTATCTATTTATCTATTCATCTATCCATCATCTATCCATCTATCTATCTATCTATCTATCTATCCATCCATACATACATACATCCAGCTGGGCCCGTCCCCCACACAGGATGACCCAGAGCAGGCCACTGATCGGTGGGGCCCACGGCAGTATGAGAGGCCGGTCGTAGCCGGCGCCGAGGGCACCCAGGTGGGCCTGGCTCCTGAGCAGGAGTTGCGGATGTGCATGCCCGCATTTATGTGAGAAAGAGCGGCAGCGGTCCACCGTTGCATACAGTTGTCCCCGTTGGGACCACCAGTAAGAAAGTTTGAAAGTTTCGAATGATAAGATGTAATTACCAGAAGAATGTTACCTGATTGACCAACTTGATTTGAACCGGTCGTTGCCAGCAACTGGTCCCCGTTGGGACCCCTTTTCAAATTACGCGTAGAAACTACTATGAACAGGCCTGAGAACTAGCAGGGCAACCACAAACTTGTGGCGTGTAAATAAAATAATGTTTGTTGGCTTTAACCGTTACCGCCTCCGGAGAGGCAGATTGGAGGAAGGGCCCGCAGTGGAGCAGGCTGGGGCCCAGCCACCACCGGAACCGGTGGCGATCCTCTGGAGGGGTTCAGGGGTCCTCATGGACGTGGGTCCCCTGATAAGGACAGAACCCGCTCGGGCAACTTGTGCAGGACTGGGGTCAAGGGGTGCTGCCTGTTTGCTTAGGGGCAGCATCAGGGCCAGGTTGCTTGGGTGGGAGAGAGCGGAAGCCGTAACCGTAACGTTTAAGTAGAGTACCTCCCGATGTGGGAAGATGTTATTATAATTGTATTGTATGTTTACTGTTTTTTCTATTTTTCAGTTGTGAAAATAAAACCGGTGATGGACGGGCAGCCCGCGGACGGTCTGCATTTAACTAAGGGGGAATGTGGCGCCCTGGACAAGCCAGGGGCCACAGAGAACAACACCAACACACCCCACACTCCCAGCAGGCACACCGAAGTCAGACACAAAACCCTTGTTGCCTTCCTCCAGGGGCTGATGTCCACACCAGGGGTTGGAGTCAGGTGGTTGGTCTCCACCAACCGAAGAGTTCACAGTCCTGGAGGCAGGAAAACAGTCAGTGTAGTTTGGAGGAGTGAAGAGAGTAGTTGGAGAGGTGAAAGTGGAAGGAGGAAAAGTAGCAGTCGAGCAGTCTGAAGTGAGTCCGGGTGTGTGGCCCGGACGGAGCAGCAAGGTTGGCAGACGGTGGTGACCGTCTGCAGGAGTGGCCTATCGGAGTTTACCGTAAGGACCGTGGACGGACGGTGGCCCGGCGGTACCGGACCGGTACACAAAGAGAAGTCAGCACCATCTGGCAGGGGCTTACGGACCCCGGCTAGGCTAGGAGTCGCCGTGAATTTGCCAAAACCGTTAGCGAAGGGAACCTCCTGGGTTTCCCAGCAGCTAAGTCCCGACAGAAGTCAACAGTCCAACCGTGTGAGGGAGACACCTCCACCGCCAAGGCAACCGTTTCCCAGGGCCAGCGCCTGCGGGCAAAAGGGGCTCCTCCGGCCCATATCCAAGCCGGGGAGCGGGTTACCGGTGGGAACCCATTGGAACTGTTTAAAAGTACTTAGGTGCAGGGAAAGGCAGTCACCATCAACCTGCTGGGAGAAACAACCGCAGCCGTCTGTGGGACCCGTCCATCCAGCCGTGTGTTTTACCGAGAACTGTGTCCTCATCATTGGCTGAGTGAGTACCACCGTGCCGTGCGGCACAGCGCTGCCCCTGCCACCCTGCAGGCCCCGCAACCCGCCTGCCATCCATCCCTACCTACCCCATCACCGGGCCCCGGGACAACCAACCCCCTACCCACGGAGGGGAGAACTAACATCAAAGCTGCTCCCTATCATCGCTACCGAGATCCCCGTCCAGAGCAGCGGTAGTGTCACCAATATCACCACAACTGTGGGTGGCGTCACGGACAATATATCAAATCCCCACAATCAAACCCCTTTTCACTCACGGGCGAGTAACGCCGCTCGAGTCCCCGGGATTCGGACCACCGCTCGAGCCACCACCGAGCAGCAGCAGCCGGACCCGAGCAGTGGGAGAGTGAAGCGTCACCTCCTCCGCCCGCGACAGATAGATAGATAGAAGGATCGATAGATAGAGGGATCGATAGATAGAGGGATCGATAGATAGAGGGATAGATAGATATAGGGCTAGATAGATAGATAGATAGATAGATATATCACATGGAGCACTTTTTAGTCACCGGGGCGGGCCACACATCCTCCCAGATCATGGAAGTCTGAAAATTTTGAAAATTTTGCTAAGTCCCAAGAAAACTGTTTCTCGGGTCACATTGAGTTAATCCCAAAAATCGTTACTGGCAGCAAAAAAATGATTAAGATTAAGTTTGATAATGTGGGGGGTTCAGAGTGCTGTCTGTGGATGCAGAGTGCTATGTGGAGGTGTAGATCACTATGTGGGGTGCAGAGCGCTATGTGTGGGTGTAGAGTGCTATGCAGGGGTGTGGAGCGCTTTGTGTGGGGTGCAGAGCATTATTTGCAGATGCAGAGGACTATGTTGGGCTGGAGAGCACTTTGTGGGAGGTGCAGAAAGCTATATGTCGGAGCACTATGTGGAAGTGTAGAGCGCTATGTGTGGGATGTATAGTGCTGTGTGTGGCGAGCAGAGTGCAATATTTTGGGTGTAGAGCATGACATATCTTCCAAAATGATCGGGATTTTGGGGTGCAGCCCCCAAATTGCTAAATACTGCCTCACCAGCTCTGGGATTAATGATTCCTGTTTTTATGTCCCCCAAGTGATTTCTTTCTTGGCTAGAAACACATACTTTATGATTTTAATAAATCAGCCTTTTGTATGGCCTTTTTGTACCATATGTGGTAGAAAAGGCTATTTGGCAGCAGTTGGACCATTAAGCATCCATTTCATTGAGAGTCTTCTTAGTCTGAAAGACCATAAGCCCAGGTACAAGAATTACCTGAAGTGGGGTCTGTTAACCTGGAAGTGACCCCATAAGCCAGAGTGCAAGGATTCACCAGAGACAGCAAGATGACAGAGACAGCAAGATGAAAGACATGTGTAGGGCTGGTGCTCCCAGACCCCTGGCACTTCAGGCCTACCTTCCGCCCCCATATAATCTTTTTTGCTCCCTCTTAATGTGCCGCCCCCACAGTCCACCGACTTAGGCATAGGACTTACTGGTGCAAGAATAGATCCATTGGAGGTCTGAGAAATATGTTGGGATGTCAGGCACCAAGGGTAATCCACCAGGGGCCCCATGTGATTTATTTTTTCTCGGTAACTGTCACATTGTGGAGTACATTTCAGTGGACATATTTTGGGGTGCAGACACAAAAATGCTTAATACTGCCTTCCACAGTCTCTAAATTAATGACTCCTGTTTTTTTGCCCCCCAATTGATTTGTTTTCTTGGCTAAAAACACATACTTTATGATTTCAATGAATCAGGCTTTTGTATGGCCTTTTTGTACCATATGTCGTAGAAGAGGCTATTTGGCAGCCTTTGAACTTTTAAGAATCTCCTGTAATTCAGTGCCTTCTTAGTCTGAAAGGCCCATAAGCTGAGGTACAGGAATTACCTTTAGTGTTCTCAGAAAAATGAGGGGCGTCAGGCACCAAGTGGTAGCGTGCCAGGGTACCCATAAGCCCAGGTGCAAGAATTAGCCCAAGCTCAAGTGGGGTCTGATCACCATGGGATTATTTCTAGGTATCTGTCCCATTGTAGGGTACATTTGAGATTTGAGAAGGAATTGGAGTCGTCGAGCAGTTAGCAATGTCCCCGGTTAAGCCGGACCGAGGCGGAAAAGTACCGCAGTTCCTGGAGCTGCCAGGTGGATGCAGCAGTCAAATTCAATCTCGTGTTCGTTATTTTGATTTTTCTGCTCATTTGAGGTACTGCAAGCGAGGATCCGCAAAAACGTCAGAGAGGTGCCCCTGGAAACTCCATGAGCCAAGAACAAAGTATCACAAAAAAGGGACACTTTGACTTAACCACGAGGAGCCTTTTTCCGTCACCAGGGTGGACCAGACACCCCTCCCAGATCATGGAAGACCGAAAATGTTTAAATTTTTTCTAAGTCCCAAAAAATATGTTTCTCGATAGATAGATAGATAGACAGATAGATAGAAGGATAGATGGATAGATGGATAGATAGATGGATAGATAGAGGGATAGATAGATGGATAGATACATGGATATCTATCTATTAGTGTTGAGCGAGTATGCTTGTCACTACTCGGTACTCGCACGAGTATCACTGTACTCGGGCTACTCGGCGGGGACCGAGTAATTTCACGATACTCGTGCTGTACTCGTGGTCTTCATGTTGGTGCTCTTTTTACAGCCATCCCTTATGCAGGGATTGGCTGGCAGACCACTGCAATGCCACAGCCCTGTTACTTGTGGAATTGCAGTGATTGGCCGGCCCTCACAGCATGACCGTGCCTTTAGCCCGACACTTCCCCGCTCGGCTACGGCCCCTCCAGCACTCCACTCCGCGTGTATATATATATGCACGCTTACACACACACGCACGTTTTTTTTTTTAATTTAAAGTTTTATGGTTTCTACATGCTGCCGGGGATCATTTCAGAATAATACTCGGGTCTCCCATAGGATAACATTGGGCTCGGTGCTCGGGCCGAGTACACGAGTATTTTGAGATGCTCGGCCCGAGCCTCGAGCTCCTGAGCATTTTAGTACTCGCTCATCACTACTATCTATCTATCCATCTATCTATCTATCTATCTATCTATCTATCTATCTCTCTGTCTATTTATCCATCTATCCATCTATCCATCTATCTATCTATCTATCTATCCCTCTGTCTATCTATCTATCCATCCATCCCTCTATCTATACATATATTTATCTATTTATCTATTTATTCATCTATCCATCATCTATCCATCTATCTATCTATCTATCTATCTATCTATCCATCCATCCATACATACATCCAGCTTGGCCCGTCCCCCACACAGGCTGACCCAGAGCAGGCCACTGATCGGTGGGGCCCACGGCAGTATGAGAGGCCGGTCGTAGCCGGCGCCGAGGCCAACCAGATGGGCCTGGCTCCTGAGCAGGAGTTGCGGATGTGCATGCCCGTATTTATGTGAGAAAGATCGGCAGCGGTCCACCGTTGCATACAGTTGTCCCCGTTGGGACCACCAGTAAGAAAGTTTGAAAGTTTCGAATGATAAGATGTAATTACCAGAAGAATGTTACCTGATTGACCAACTTGATTTGAACCGGTCGTTGCTGGCAACTGGTCCCCGTTGGGACCCCCTTTTCAAATTATGCGTAGAAACTACTATGAACAGGCCCGAGAACTAGCAGGGCAACCACAAACTTGTGGCGTGTAAATAAAATAATGTTTGTTGGCTTTAACCGTTAACGCCTCCAAAGAGGCAGATTGGAGGAAGGGCCCGCAGTGGAGCAGGCTGGGGCCCAGCCACCACCGGAACCGGTGGCGATCCTCTGGAGGGGTTCAGGGGTCCCCATGGACGTGGGTCACCTGATAAGGACAGAACCCGCTCGGGCAACTTTTGCAGGACTGGGGTCAAGGGGTGCTGCCTGTTTGCTTAGGGGCAGCATCAGGGCCAGGTTGCTTGGGTGGGAGAGAGCGGAAGCCGTAACCGTAACGTTTAAGTAGAGTACCTCCCAATGTGGGAAGATGTTATTATAATTGTATTGTATGTTTACCGTTTTTTTCTATTTTTCAGTTGTGAAAATAAAACCGGTGATGGACGGGCAGCCCGCGGACGGTCTGCATTTAACTAAGGGGGAATGTGGCGCCCTAGACAAGCCAGGGGCCACAGAGAACAACACCAACACACCACACACTCCCAGCAGGCACACCGAAGTCAGACACAAAACCCTTGTTGCCTTCCTCCAGGGGCTGATGTCCACACCAGGGGGTGGAGCCAGGCGGTTGGTCTCCACCCACCGAGGAGTTCACAGTCCTGGAGGCAGGAAAACAGTCAGTGTAGTTTGGAGGAGTGAAGAGAGTAGTTGGAGAGGTGAAAGTGGAAGGAGGAAAAGTAGCAGTCGAGCAGTCTGAAGTGAGTCCGGGTGTGTGGCCCGGACGGAGCAGCAAGGTTGGCAGACGGTGGTGACCGTCTGCAGGAGTGGCCTATCGGAGTTTACCATAAGGACCGTGGATGGGCGGTGGCCCAGCGGTACCGGACCGGTACACAAAGAGAAGTCAGCACCATCTGGCAGGGGCTTACGGACCCCGGCAAGGCTAGGAGTCGCCGTGAATTTGCCAAAACCGTTAGCAAAGGGAACTTCCTGGGTTTCCCAGCAGCCAAGTCCTGACAGAAGTCAACAGTCCAACCATGTGAGGGAGACACCGCCACCGCCAAGGCAACCGTTTCCCAGGGCCAGCGCCTGCAGGCAAAAGGGGCTCCTCCGGCCCATATCCAAGCCGGGGAGCGGGTTACCGGTGGGAACCCATTGGAACCGTTTAAAAGTACTTAGGTGCAGGGAAAGGCAGTCACCATCAACCTGCCGGGAGAAATAACCGCAGCCGTCTGTGGGACCCGTCCATCCAGCCGTGTGTTTTACCGAGAACTGTGTCCTCATCATTGGCTGAGTGAGTACCACCGTGCCGTGCGGCACAGCGCTGCCCCTGCGACCCTGCATCTCACCAGGCCCCGCAACCCGCCTGCCATCCATCCCTACCTACCCCATCACCAGGCCCTGGGACAACCAACCCCCTACCCACGGAGGGGAGAACTAACATCAAAGCTGCTCCCTGTCATCGCTCCCGGGATCCCCATCCAGCGCAGCGGTGGTGTCACCAATATCACCACAACCGTGGGTGGCGTCACGGACAATATATCAAATCCCCACAATCAAACCCCTTTTCACTCACGGGCAAGGAACGCCGCTCGAGTCCCCGGGATCCGGCCCACCGCTCGAGCCACCACCGAGCAGCAGCAGCCGGACCCGAGCAGTGGGAGAGCGAAGCGTCACCTCCTCCGCCCGCGACAGATAGATAGATAGATAGATAGATAGAAGGATCAATAGATAAAGGGATCGATAGATAGAGGGATCGATAGATAGAGGGATAGATAGATAGAGGGCTAGATGGATAGATAGAGAGATAGATAGATAGATGGATAGATATGTAGGGGGATCGATAGATAGAGGGATCGATAGATAGAGGGATCGATAGATAGAGTGATGGATAGATAGAGGGATAGATAGATTTAAGGCTAGATAGATAGATAGATAGATAGATAGATAGATAGATAGATCACATGGAGCACTTTTCAGTCACCGGGGCGGGCCACACATTCTCCCAGATCATGGAAGCCTGAAAATTTTGAAAATTTTTGCTAAGTCCCAAGAAAACTGTTTCTCGGGTCACAATGAGTTAATCCCAAAAATCGTTACTGGCAGCAAAAAAATGATTAAGATTAAGTTTGGTAATGTGGGGGGTTCAGAGTGCTGTCTGTGGATGCAGAGTGCTATGTGGAGGTGTAGATCACTATGTGGGGTGCAGAGTGCTATGTGGGGGTGTAGAGCGCTATGCAGGGGTGTGGAGCGCTATGTGTGGGGTGCAGAGCATTATTTGCAGATGCAGAGGACTATGTTGGGCTGGAGAGCACTTTGTGGGAGGTGCAGAAAGCTATATGTCGGAGCACTATGTGGAAGTGTAGAGCGCTATGTGTGGGATGTATAGTGCTGTGTGTGGCGAGCAGAGTGCAATATGTTGGGTGTAGAGCATGACATATCTTCCAAAATGATCGGGATTTTGGGGTGCAGCCCCCAAATTGCTAAATACTGCCTCCACAGCTCTGAGATTAATGATTCCTGTTTTTATGTCCCCCAAGTGATTTCTTTCTTGGCTAGAAACACATACTTTATGATTTTAATAAATCAGCCTTTTGTATGGCCTTTTTGTACCATATGTGGTAGAAAAGGCTATTTGGCAGCAGTTGGACCATTATGCATCCATTTCATTGAGAGTCTTCTTAGTCTGAAAGACCATAAGCCCAGGTACAAGAATTACCTGAAGTGGGGTCTGTTAACCTGGAAGTGACCCCATAAGCCAGAGTGCAAGGATTCACCAGAGACAGCAAGATGACAGAGACAGCAAGATGAAAGACATGTGTAGGGCTGGTGCTCCCAGACCCCTGGCACTTCAGGCCTACCTTCCTCCCCCATATAATCTTTTTTGCTCCCTCTTAATGTGCCGCCCCCACAGTCCACCGACTTAGGCATCGGACTTACTGGTGCAAGAATAGATCCATTGGAGGTCTGAGAAATATGTTGGGATGTCAGGCACCAAGGGTAACCCACCAGGGGCCCCATGTGATTTTTTTTTCTCGGTAACTGTCACATTGTGGAGTACATTTCAGTGGACATATTTTGGGGTGCAGACACGAAAATGCTTAATACTGCCTTCCACAGTCTCTAAATTAATGACTCCTGTTTTTTTGCCCCCCAATTGATTTGTTTTCTTGGCTAAAACACATACTTTATGATTTCAATGAATCAGACTTTTGTATGGCCTTTTTGTACCATATCTCGTAGAAGAGGCTATTTGGCAGCCTTTGAACCTTTAAGAATCTCCTGTAATTCAGTGCCTTCTTAGTCTGAAAGGCCCATAAGCTGAGGTACAGGAATTACCTTTAGTGTTCTCAGAAAAATGAGGGGCATCAGGCACCAAGTGGTAGCGTGCCAGGGTACCCATAAGCCTAGGTGCAAGAATTAGCCCAAGCTCAAGTGGGGTCTGATCACCATGGGATTATTTCTAGGTATCTGTCCCATTGTAGGGTACATTTGAGATTTGAGAAGGAATTGGAGTCGTCGAGCAGTTAGCAATGTCCCCGGTTAAGCCGGACCGAGGCGGAAAAGTACCGCAGTTCCTGGAGCTGCCAGGTGGATGCAGCAGTCAAATTCAATCTCGTGTTGGTTCTTTTGATTTTTCTGCTCATTTGAGGTACTGCAAGCGAGGATCCGCAAAAACGTCAGAGAGGTGCCCCTGGAAACTCCATGAGCCAAGAACAAAGTATCACAAAAAAGGGACACTTTGAGTTAACCACGAGAAGCCTTTTTCCGTCACCAGGGTGGACCAGACACCCCTCCCAGATCATGGAAGTCCGAAAATGTTTAAATTTTTTCTAAGTCCTAAAAAATATGTTTCTCGATTCCAATTGCCGAGTCCGGTCAAGAATGAACAGTTTCTTGGGTCTCATTAAGTTCATCCCAAAAATGTTTAGCGGCAGCCAAAACCGATTAAGTTTGGTAATGTAGGGCGTGTAGAGCACTATGTGGGGGTTCAGGGTGCTATGTGTGGGTGTAGAGCGCTATGTGTAGGGTGCAGAGCGCTATGTAGGGGGTGCAGAGCGCTATGTGGGGGTGCAGAGCGCTATGTGTGGGGTGCAGAGCATTGTTTGTGGATGCAGAGCACTATGATCTGGGGATGGGGATGGGGATCTATAGCGCTATGTGTGGCGCGCAAAGTGCAATATGTTAGGTGCAGAGGATGACATATCTTCCAAAATGAATAGGTTTTTTGGGTGCAGCCCCCAAATTGCTAAATACTGCCTCCACAGCTCTGAGATTAATGATTCCTGTTTTTATTTCCAACAAGGAATTTTTCTCTTGGCTAGAAACACATACATTATGATTTTAATGAATCAGCCTTTTGTATGGATGACCTTTTTGTACCATATGTGGTAGAAAAGGCTATTTGGCAGCAGTTGGACCATTAGGTATCCCTTTCATTCAGTGTCTTCTTAGTCTGAAAGACCATAAGCCAAGGTACAAGAATTGCCTGAGGTGTGGTCTGGATAAATGGAAGTTACCCCATAAACCAGAGTACAAGAATTGCATCAGAGACAGCAAGATAGATAGATAGATAGATAGATAGAAGGATAGATGGATAGATGGATAGATAGATGGATAGATAGAGGGATAGATAGATGGATAGATACATGGATATCTATCTATCCATCTATCTATCTAGCTATCTATCTCTATGTCTATTTATCCATCTATCTATCTATCCATCTATCTATTTATCTATCTATCTATCTATCTATCTATCTATCTATCTATCTCTCTGTCTATCTATCTATCCATCCATCCATCTATCTATACATATATTTATCTATTTATCTATTCATCTATCCATCATCTATCCATCTATCTATCTATCTATCTATCTATCCATACATACATACATCCAGCTGGGCCCGTCCCCCACACAGGCTGACCCAGAGCAGGCCACTGATCGGTGGGGCCCACGGCAGTATGAGAGGCCGGTCGTAGCCGGCGCCGAGGGCACCCAGGTGGGCCTGGCTCCTGAGCAGGAGTTGCGGATGTGCATGCCCGCATTTATGTGAGAAAGAGCGGCAGCGGTCCACCATTACATACAGTTGTCCCCGTTGGGACCACCAGTAAGAAAGTTTGAAAGTTTCGAATGATAAGATGTAATTACCAGAAGAATGTTACCTGATTGACCAACTTGATTTGAACCGGTCGTTGCCGGCAACTGGTCCCCGTTGGGACCCCCTTTTCAAATTATGCGTAGAAACTACTATGAACAGGCCCGAGAACTAGCAGGGCAATCACAAACTTGTGGCGTGTAAATAAAATAATGTTTGTTGGCTTTAACCGTTACCGCCTCCGGAGAGGCAGATTGGAGGAAGGGCCCGCAGTGGAGCAGGCTGGGGCCCAGCCACCACCGGAACCGGTGGCGATCCTCTGGAGGGGTTCAGGGGTCCCCATGGACGTGGGTCCCTTGATAAGGACAGAACCCGCTCGGGCAACTTGTGCAGGACTGGGGTCAAGGGGTGCTGCCTGTTTGCTTAGGGGCAGCATCAGGGCAAGGTTGCTTGGGTGGGAGAGAGGGTGGACCAGACACCCCTCCCAGATCATGGAAGTCCGAAAATGTTTAAATTTTTTCTAAGTCCCAAAAAATATGTTTCTCGATTCCAATTGCCGAGTCCGGTCAAGAATGAACTGTTTCTTGGGTCTCATTGAGTTCATCCCAAAAATGTTTAGCGGCAGCCAAAACCGATTAAGTTTGGTAATGTAGGGCGTGTAGAGCACTATGTGGGGGTTCAGGGTGCTATGTGTGGGTGTAGAGCGCTATGTGGGGGGTGCAGAGCGCTATGTAGGGGGTGCAGAGCGCTATGTGGGGGTGCAGAGCACTATGTGGGGGTGCAGAGCGCTATGTGTGGGGTGCAGAGCATTATTTGCGGATGCAGAGCACTATGTGGGGGATGTATAGCGCTATGTGTGGCGCGCAAAGTGCAATATGTTAGGTGCAGAGGATGACATATCTTCCAAAATGAATGGGTTTTTTGGGTGCAGCCCCCAAATTGCTAAATACTGCCTCCACAGCTCTGAGAATAATGATTCCTGTTTTTATTTCCCCCAAGGAATTTTTTTCTTGGCTAGAAACACATACATTATGATTTTAATGAATCAGACTTTTGTATGGCCTTTTTGTACCATATGTGGTAGAAAAGGCTATTTGGCAGCAGTTGGACCATTAGGTATCCCTTTCATTCAGTGTCTTCTTAGTCTGAAAGACCATCTTTGACAGGGGTAAGGGCACCTCTCCCCACTCCTGAGGACTCCCTACTGCAGGTCTGCAATCAGCAATGGTGGGGGTTGTACCCATGCTCCCTGCTCCAGGGTTCTCCTGTACCTGAGACCTTGCACGCTGGCTGTATGGGGTTATCAGCTGCCTCTCCTCCGCTGCCCGGGTGGTTTCCTCCCTCTGTCTCTGCTGCTGCTGGGGCTTCCCCTGCCTCTCCATCTTGGGAGATGGAGAGAGAAGGCTTCCCCTGCCTCTCCATCTTGGGAGATGTCTGCGGTGCTGTCCTCTGCTTCGGCCTGGTAAGGAAGCCTCTGATTCCCTTCTCCTCTGTCCGTGACGCTCCTCTGCTGGGCCCCTGGGAGCTCACCCTTCTCCTCCGCTGCATATCCTTTTCTTACAGGCTCTTGGGCTGGTTTAATTGTCAGTAATGTAGTCCGGTGGCAGAAGTTGAGACATACACGTCCTCACTCCTTCATAGCCAGGACACGCCCCCCCACATTTGCTTTTTATAGCACTAAGGCTATGTGCGCACGTGTGCGTAATTCATGCAGTTACGCTGCGTTTTGTAGCGCAGCGTAACTGCATGCATCCTCGTCCCCTACACAGTCTATGGAGATTGTGCAGGGGCCGTGCGCACGTGGCATATTAGAACGCAGCGATTCGGCTGCTGCCCGAATCGCTGCGTTCTAAGAAGTGACATGTCACTTCTTCCGTGCGCTTTGCCGGCAGCCCCTGCTCTGTCTATGGCAGGAGCTGCAGGCAGAGCGCACGTTCTCGCCGGCACCATGCGCTTCAGAACAGAGCTTTTCAGCTGCGCTCTGAAGCGCACCTTTTAGGTGCAGTGCAGAGCGCACACGTGTGCACATAGCCTAAGTCCTCTGCTTTGTAACTAGACAAGAAAACTGAACACCGACAACTGTGCACCGCGGTCACGGATGGTTCAGATGATAATAATGACCGGTCCCTGAATGGAATGTTCATGTCTGTTCTCATTGTGGTCACATCAGAGGTTTATGGCATCATGAAATTGCATCTGACCACACCTGATAAGTAAATAAAGATGACCCGCCTGCCTATGTCATCACGACCACACCCGATAAGTAAATAAAGGTGACTCGCCTGCCTATGTCATCACGACCACACCCAATAAGGAAATAAAGATGACTCGCCTGCCTATGTCATCACGACCACACCCGATAAGTAAATAAAGGTGACCCGCCTGCCTATGTCATCACGACCACTCCCGATAAGTAAATAAAGATGACTCGCCTGCCTATGTCATCACGACCACACCTGATAAGTAAATAAAGATGACCCGCCTGCCTATGTCATCACGACCACACCTGATAAGTAAATAAAGGTGACCCGCCTGCCTATGTCATCACGACCACACCCAATAAGGAAATAAAGATGACTCGCCTGCCTATGTCATCACGACCACACCCGATAAGTAAATAAAGGTGACCCGCCTAGCTATGTCATCACGACCACTCCCGATAAGTAAATAAAGATGACTCGCCTGCCTATGTCATCACGACCACACCTGATAAGTAAATAAAGGTGACCCGCCTGTCTATGTCATCACGACCACACATGATAAGTAAATAAAGATGACTCGCCTGCCTATGTCATCACGACCACACCCGATAAGTAAATAAAGATGACTCGCCTGCCTATGTCATCACGACCACACCTGATAAGTAAATAAAGGTGACTCGCCTGCCTATGTCATCACGACCACCCTCGATAAGTAAATAAAGGTGACTCGCCTGCCTATGTCATCACAACCACACTCGATAGGCAGGCGGGTCACCTTTATTTACTTATGTCATCATGACCACACCTGATAAGTAAATAAAGGTGACCCGCCTGCCTATGTCATCACGACCACACCTGATAAGTAAATAAAGGTGACCCGCCTGTCTATGTCATTACGACCACACCCGATAAGTAAATAAAGATGACTCGCCTGCCTATGTCATCACGACCACACCTGATAAGTAAATAAAGATGACTCGCCTGCCTATGTCATCACGACCACACCTGATAAGTAAATAAAGATGACTCGCCTGCCTATGTCATCACGACCACACCTGATAAGTAAATAAAGATGACTCGCCTGCCTATGTCATCACGACCACACCTGATAAGTAAATAAAGGTGACCCGCCTGTCTATGTCATCACGATCACATTCGTTAAGTAAATAAAGGTGACTCGCCTGCCTATGTCATCACGACCACACTCGATAGGCAGGCGGGTCACCTTTATTTACTTATGTCATCACAACCACACCTGATAAGTAAATAAAGGTGACCCGCCTGCCTATGTCATCACGACCACACCTGATAAGTAAATAAAGGTGACCCGCCTGTCTATGTCATTACGACTACACCCGATAAGTAAATAAAGGTGACCCGCCTGTCTATGTCATCACGACCACATTCGTTAAGTAAATTAAGATGACTCGCCTGCCTATGTCATCACGACCACACCTGATAAGTAAATAAAGATGACTCGCCTGCCTATGTCATCACGACCACACCTGATAAGTAAATAAAGATGACTTGCCTGCCTATGTCATCACGACCACACTTGTTAAGTAAATAAAGGTGACTCGCCTGCCTATGTCATCACGACCACACTCGATAGGCAGGCGGGTCACCTTTATTTACTTATGTCATCACGACCACACCTGATAAGTAAATAAAGGTGACCCGCCTGCCTATGTCATCACGACCACACCCGATAAGTAAATAAAGGTGACCCGCCTGTCTATGTCATCACGACCACATTCGTTAAGTAAATAAAGATGACTCGCCTGCCTATGTCATCACGACCACACCTGATAAGTAAATAAAGGTGACCCGCCTGTCTATGTCATTACGACTACACCCGATAAGTAAATAAAGGTGACCCGCCTGTCTATGTCATCACGACCACATTCGTTAAGTAAATTAAGATGACTCGCCTGCCTATGTCATCACGACCACACCTGATAAGTAAATAAAGATGACTCGCCTGCCTATGTCATCACGACCACACCTGATAAGTAAATAAAGATGACTTGCCTGCCTATGTCATCACGACCACACTTGTTAAGTAAATAAAGGTGACTCGCCTGCCTATGTCATCACGACCACACTCGATAGGCAGGCGGGTCACCTTTATTTACTTATGTCATCACGACCACACCTGATAAGTAAATAAAGGTGACCCGCCTGCCTATGTCATCACGACCACACCCGATAAGTAAATAAAGGTGACCCGCCTGTCTATGTCATCACGACCACATTCGTTAAGTAAATAAAGATGACTCGCCTGCCTATGTCATCACGACCACACCTGATAAGTAAATAAAGGTGACTCGCCTGCCTATGTCATCACGACCACACTCGTTAAGTAAATAAAGGTGACCCGCCTGTCTATGTCATCACGACCACACCTGATAAGTAAATAAAGGTGACTCGCCTGCCTATGTCATCACGACCACACTCGTTAAGTAAATAAAGGTGACTCGCCTGCCTATGTCATCACGACCACACTCGATAAGCAGGCGGGTCACCTTTATTTACTTATGTCATCACGACCACACCTGATAAGTAAATAAAGGTGACCCACCTGCCTATGTCATCGCGACCACACCTGATAAGTAAATAAAGGTGACCCGCCTGCCTATGTCATCACGACCACACCCTATAAGTAAATAAAGGTGACCCGCCTGTCTATGTCATCACGACCACACTCGTTAAGTAAATAAAGATGACCCGCCTGCCTATGTCATCACGACCACACCCGATAAGTAAATAAAGGTGACCCGCCTGCCTATGTCATCACGACCACACTCGTTAAGTAAATAAAGGTGACTCGCCTGCCTATGTCATCACGACCACACTCGATAAGCAGGCGGGTCACCTTTATTTACTTATGTCATCACGACCACACCTGATAAGTAAATAAAGGTGACCCACCTGCCTATGTCATCGCGACCACACCTGATAAGTAAATAAAGGTGACCCGCCTGCCTATGTCATCACGACCACACCCTATAAGTAAATAAAGGTGACCCGCCTGTCTATGTCATCACGACCACACTCGTTAAGTAAATAAAGGTGACTCGCCTGCCTATGTCATCACGACCACACTCGATAGGCAGGCGGGTCACCTTTATTTACTTATGTCATCACGACCACACCTGATAAGTAAATAAAGGTGACCCACCTGTCTATGTCATCACGACCACACCTGATAAGTAAATAAAGGTGACCCGCCTGTCTATGTCATCACGACCACACCTGATAAGTAAATAAAGGTGACCCACCTGCCTATGTCATCACGACCACACTCGTTAAGTAAATAAAGGTGACCCGCCTGTCTATGTCATCACGACCACACCTGATAAGTAAATAAAGGTGACCCGCCTGCCTATGTCATCACGACCACACCTGATAAGTAAATAAAGATGACTCGCCTGCCTATGTCATCACGACCACACCTGATAAGTAAATAAAGGTGACCCGCCTGCCTATGTCATCACGACTACACCTGATAAGTAAATAAAGGTGACCCTCCTGCCTATGTCATCATGACCACACCCGATAAGTAAATAAAGGTGACCCGCCTGCCTATGTCATCACGACCATACTCGTTAAGTAAATAAAGATGACCCGCCTGCCTATGTCATCACGACCACACTGCTTAAGTAAATACGCTTAACTATGGCATCACTTTGTGATGTCACAATCATCAAAGGCTCTAAACAAACTGCTCCTGGGAGCTTTACAGCCATTTCTCACTTTTTTCTATAGAGACAGGATGATAGAGCCGAACTATGGCAGCCAGAAAGACGCAAGTGGAGCTCTTGCCTTTTTGGAGAGAAACGGGATAAGAACGCTACATTTTCATCAGAATGGAAGACGAGCCGATGGAGGACGACCTAGGACCACGAGCATCAGGCAACCCTGGTGACGTATAACACCCACCTCCTCTGTATCTGCTGATGTCATGTAGCCCTTTGGTGGCGTTTAATCAAGACTGGTGTTTTTCTATACCAACCTTCATGAAGCGCCCATTGGAGTAAAATGCACCAAATTAATTTCCTTTTAATGAATTTGACTCATCTGTTAAAGGGAATCAGTCAGGAGGTTTTTGCCACCTAATCTGCATAATTTCTGGGTAGATATCCTGATTTCAATGATGTGTCACTTACTGTATTGCTTAGTGTAGTTTTGATAAAATCACTGTGTAATCAGCAGGAGATTATCACTACAGGACTACTTGGCATGCTGAAGGTAGTCCAGCATATTCATGAGCTTCATATAACTGCTACATCTGCAGCAGAGAAAACATTGACAGCAAACAGGCTCAGTAAGTGACACATCGCTGGAATCAGGGTCTCTTGTGACTTCTCCCTGTATCTTCAGCTCCTTGGGAGACTCATGTACAGGGTACAGTGTAAAATATGCAAAACAATTAGCTATTTTTTTTATGAGATTTCTGGTGATAAGTCCTTATCCTTGTTTTTCAGAATTTGAATTCAGGTTTGTTAAAGGGGTTTTCCAGGCTTGAGGGTAAAAGTCTTCAGTTGCTCTAGGTGTCAGCACCTGAACGCATGTATGCAAGTCACATACTTGTAGTCACGACTGACAGCTACTACTGGTACAGGTGAATCCTCACAGCGCACAGTGCAGTTCCCTGTTAGGATTCAAAAGTCTGTTGTTAACCTCAAGCCTGGACATCCCCTTTAAGAAAAAAGTTACATTTTATGATATATTAAATATATTAACATGATTGTTCCCTACTGGAAATCCATTGTATTAAAGTTAAATAGTTATCCTTGTAAAATTTTCTGGTGCAAACTGATTGAGGAGTGAACTCTTTAAGGTGCGTATGTGCCGCCCCGCGCTCGGCTGCCGCAGCCGAGCAGCTCGGATCCGGGCTTGTTACTGGTGGGTGACTCGAGCGCCTCCGGACCCGGGGGTCACTTCGCTCTAAAAGGGATTTGCTGGCGATCTCGATATGGGGTGTGATGGTGGTTAGATAGGTGCACGGTCGGAGCCGCGCTTGAGTTCGTGACGCCACCCACGGGATATGGTGAAGGTAAACACCACCGCTGCTGTTACAGGGCACCCGGGGCAGATGGTCGGGCAGCAAGATGTTAACCCCTCCGTGGGCAGGGATGGCGGCCCCGGGACCCGTTGGGAAGGTGTAATGGCTGAATGGTGCAGGGCGCTGCGCTGCCAGATGGCACAGTTGTATTCACAGTTAGTAATCGACACACACGAGTCTCTGATAAACAAAGTTGATGGTGGTCGGTGCCCGCAGCCGGCTGCGTCTGGTCCCCCACACGGTTTGGTGGTCTTTGCCTTTCTCCTGCACCTGTTGTATGTGACGACTGCCTATGCTTCAGCAACGGGAGTCTGCTCCCCGGCGTGTATGTGTCGGTGGAACCCGTTTGCCCGCAGGCGGTGGCCCGTGAGATCTTTCTGCCTCTGCGGTGACTTTCTATCCCCCTCGGTGGGCTGTTGCCTTCTTTCGGGACTTGAGACGGGAAAGGCCCTAAGATCCAGACCTCAATCAGAGAATTCTACTCGGTCCAGTGGTCTGAGTACCCCACTGGTGCTCCGCTTTCCAGTCGGTTCCCCGGTTCGGTACCGGCGGGCCACTACCCTGTCTCGGTGCCTTACGGTTCCACCTGGCCGTCTTCCCGGCTCCTGCAGGCGGCTACCACCATCTGCCTCCTTGCCACAGTACAAACAAAGAAAATTGCGACCAAAGTCCAGGGTACAAAGTGAAAAAACTTTATTGGTAAATAGGTGCAGGGCGGCACAAACAAGTGTGGACATAGACAATGATCTATAGCGGACTACTGACAAACCAAAGGTACTGATTACTAGTAGTGGTAGCGGTTATATGTTAACCGGTATATATATATATGTAATCAGATAATAAATAGTCCACCCAGGAAACTGCATAGAATATACAGGCTGGAATATAAACCCCAAACCAATTCCTCAAAAAATCATCATGGCAACCACACAAAGAGTATGTTGGAATAGATAAATAAAAAACAGGGTTGCACAAAGTTGGTGGAGGGTTATGAAACAGATCCCAGCCTCCGATGATAAGGGAAACATTGATAATTGCAGTTTTACCTGGGAAGTGTGAAGACCAAGAGAGCCTGCGTCCAACCCGACGGCCGTTTCGGCTGTAAAGCTTTCGTCAGGGGGCGTGAAAGCGGAGCACCAGTGGGGTACTCAGACCACTGGACCGAGTAGAATTCTCTGATTGAGGTCTGGATCTTAGGGCCTTTCCCGTCTCAAGTCCCGAAAGAAGGCAACAGCCCACCGAGGGGGATAGAAAGTCACCGCAGAGGCAGAAAGATCCCACGGGCCACCGTCTGCGGGCAAATGGGTTCCACCGACACATACACGCCGGGGAGCAGACTCCCGTTGCTGAAGCATAGGCAGTCGTCACATACAACAGGTGCAGGAGAAAGGCAAAGACCACCAAACCGTGTGGGGGACCAGACGCAGCCGGCTGCGGGCACCGACCACCATCAACTTTGTTTATCAGAGACTCGTGTGTGTCGATTACTAATTGTGAATACAACTGTGCCATCCGGCAGCGCAGCGCCCTGCACCATTCAGCCATTACACCTTCCCAACGGGTCCCGGGGCCACCATCCCTGCCCACGGAGGGGTTAACATCTTGCTGCCCCACCATCTGCCCCGGGTGCCCCGTAACAGCAGCGGTGGTGTTTACCTTCACCACATCCCGTGGGTGGCATCACGAACTCAAGCGCGGCTCCGACCGTGCACCTATCTAACCACCATCACACCCCATATCAAGATCGCCAGCAAATCCCTTTTAGAGCGAAGTGACCCCCGGGTCCAGAGGCGCTCGAGTCACCCACCAGTAACGAGCCCGGATCCGAGCGGCTCGGCTGCGGCAGCCGAGCGCGGGGCGGTACATACGCACCTTAAAGAGTTCACTCCTCAATCAGTTTGCACCAGAAAATTTTACAAGGATAACTATTTAACTTTAATACAATAGATTTCCAGTAGGGAACAATCATTTTAATATATTTAATATATCATAAAATGTAACTTTTTTCTTAAAGGGGATGTCCAGGCTTGAGGTTAACAACAGACTTTTGAATCCTAACAGGGAACTGCACTGTGCGCTGTGAGGATTCACCTGTACCAGTAGTAGCTGTCAGTCGTGACTACAAGTATGTGACTTGCATACATGCGTTCAGGTGCTGACACCTAGAGCAACTGAAGACTTTTACCCTCAAGCCTGGAAAACCCCTTTAACAAACCTGAATTAAAATTCTGAAAAACAAGGATAAGGACTTATCACCAGAAATCTCATAAAAAAAATAGCTAATTGTTTTGCATATTTTACACTGTACCCTGTACATGAGTCTCCCAAGGAGCTGAAGATACAGGGAGAAGTCACAAGAGACCCTGATTCCAGCGATGTGTCACTTACTGAGCCTGTTTGCTGTCAATGTTTTCTCTGCTGCAGATGTAGCAGTTATACAAAGCTCATGAATATGCTGGACTACTTTCAGCATGCCAAGTAGTCCTGTAGTGATAATCTCCTGCTGAATACACAGTGATTTTATCAAAACTACACTAAGCAATACAGTAAGTGACACATCATTGAAACCAGGATATCTACCCAAAAATTATGCAGATTAGGTGGCAAAAACCTCCTGACTGATTCCCTTTAACAGATGAGTCAAATTCATTAAAAGGAAATTAATTTGGTGCATCTTACTCCAATGGGCGCTTCATGAAGGTTGGTATAGAAAAACACCAGTCTTGATTAAACGCCACCAAAGGGCTACATGACATCAGCAGATACAGAGGAGGTGGGTGTTATACGTCACCAGGGTTGCCTGATGCTCGTGGTCCTAGGTCGTCCTCCATCGGCTCATCTTCAATTCTGATGAAAATGTAGCGTTCTTATCCCGTTTCCCTCCAAAAAGGCAAGAGCTCCACTTGCGTCTTTCTGGCTGCCATAGTTCGGCTGTATCATCCTGTCTCTATAGAAAAAAGTGAGAAATGGCTGTAAAGCTCCCAGGAGCAGTTTGTTTAGAGACTTTGATCATTGTGACACCACAAAGTGATGCCATAGTTAAGCGTATTTACTTAACGAGTGTGGTCGTGATGACATAGGCAGGCGGGTCACCTTTATTTACTTATCAGGTGTAGTCGTGATGACATAGGCAGGCGGGTCACCTTTATTTTCTTATCAGGTGTGGTCGTGATGACATAGGCAGGCGGGTCATCTTTATTTACTTATCAGGTGTGGTCGTGATGACATAGGCAGGCGAGTCATCTTTATTTACTTAACGAGTGTGGTCGTGATGACATAGACAGGCGGGTCACCTTTATTTACTTATCGGGTGTGGTCGTGATGACATAGGCAGGCGGGTCACCTTTATTTACTTATCAGGTGTGGTCGTGATGACATAGGCAGGCGGGTCACCTTTATTTACTTAACGAATGTGGTCGTGATGACATAGGCAGGCGAGTCACCTTTATTTACTTAACGAGTGTGGTCGTGATGACATAGGCAGGCGAGTCACTTTTATTTACTTAACGAGTGTGGTCGTGATGACATAGGCAGGGGGGTCATTGTTATTTACTTAACGAGTGTAGTCGTGATGACATAGGCAGGCGAGTCACCTTTATTTACTTATCGGGTGTGGTCGTGATGACATAGGCAGGCGGGTCACCTTTATTTGCTTAACGAGGGTGGTCGTGATGACATAGACAGGCGGGTCATCTTTATTTACTTAACGAGTGTGGTCGTGATGACATAGGCAGGCGAGTCACCTTTATTTACTTAACGAGTGTGGTCGTGATGACATAGGCAGGCGAGTCACCTTTATTTACTTAACGAGTGTGGTCGTGATGACATAGGCAGGCGGGTCATCTTTATTTACTTAACGAGTGTGGTCGTGATGACATAGGCAGGCGAGTCACCTTTATTTACTTATCGGGTGTGGTCGTGATGACATAGGCAGGTGGGTCACCTTTATTTACTTATGTCATCACGACCACACCCGATAAGTAAATAAAGGTGACTCGCCTGCCTATGTCATCACGACCATACTCGTTAAGTAAATAAAGGTGACCCGCCTGCCTATGTCATCACGACCACACCCGATAAGTAAATAAAGATGACCCGCCTGCCTATGTCATCACGACCACACTCGTTAAGTAAATAAAGGTGACCCGCCTGCCTATGTCATCACGACCACACCCGATAAGTAAATAAAGATGACTCGCCTGCCTATGTCATCATGACCACACTCGTTAGGCAGGCGGGTCATCTTTATTTACTTATCAGGTGTGGTCAGATGCAATTTCATGATGCCATAAACCTCTGATGTGACCACAATGAGAACAGACATGAACATTCCATTCAGGGACCGGTCATTAGTATCATCTGAACCATCCGCACAGTTTTCGGTGTTCAGTTTTTTTGTCTAGTTACAAAGCAGAGGACTTAGTGCTATAAAAAGCAAATGTGGGGGGGGGCGTGTCCTGGCTATGGAGGAGTGAGGACGTGTTTGTCTCAGCTCCTGCCACCGGACTACATTACTGACAATTAAACCAGCCCAAGAGCCTGGAAGAAAAGGATATGCAGCGGAGGAGAAGGGAGAGCTCCCAGGTGCCCAGCAGAGGAGCGTCATGGGCAGAGAAGGGAATCAGAGGCTTCCTTACCGGGCCGAAGCAGAGGACAGCACCGCAGACATCTCCCAAGATGGAGAGGCAGGGGAAGCCTCAGCAGCAGAGACAGAGGGAGGAAACCACCCGGACAGCGGAGAGGCAGCTGATAACCCCAGACAGCCAGCGTGCAAGGTCTCAGGTACAGGGGTACCCTGGAGCAGGAAGCATGGGTACAACCCCCACCATTGCTGATTGCAGACCTGCAATGGGGAGGCCTCAGGAGGGGGGAGAGGTGCCCTTACCCCTGTCACAGATGGAGGACAATAATAAATCTCAAGCAGAGGCTGTTAATGCTGCAAATGGGGAACAGGGCCCTGCTAGTGGAAATCTCCTATCTTCAGTGAGACACAGCCTGAGTCAAAGTGTGTATGATATGGAAATGCAAGCAGAGTTAGAGCCTGCCACAAGTACAATAAGATCACATGAACCAGGAGTGCTGACAGAACTTAATGAAATACGGGCACACATCTCTTCTATGCCCACCAGAGAAGATATGGAGACATATACAGCAAGGCTGGAACAGACATACCGCACAGAGCTGTCGGCCCTGAGGGGGGAGGTGGAAAGAGTGGACACTCAGAACCAAATACAGGCAGCTAAAATACAGAATATAGAAGACACCATTCAGGCACAAGGGGCCATTTTGGATCAACACTCCCGCCAAATACAATATATGGTGGAAGCAATGGACGATGCTGAAAACAGGGGCCGGAGAAACAATTTAAGGGTCCGGGGTTTACCAGAGTCTGTTGAACCTAAGGATCTCCAGAGAGCCCTCCAAGTGATGTTTAATGAGATCCTGGGTGAACCATCAAGCCAACCCCTGGAGCTAGACAGAGTGCATAGAGCGCTTGGCCCTAGACCTACACAGAATGACAGACCTCGAGATGTGATTTGTCCTTAAAGAGGCCATCCTGTTTAAGCTGCGCAGTGGAGTTTCACCAGCATACGAGGGGAGCCAAGTCCAGATTCTGCAGGACTTATCCCGTTTCACTTTACAAAGAAGGAGAGCAATGAAACCTCTCCTGGACATGCTCCGTTCGTATGAGTTTCAATACAGCTGGGGATTTCCCTTCCGCCTGCAGGTCCGACACGCGGGAAGAATGCATGTTCTTAGGAACCCGACTGATATGCCATCGTTTTCTGCAGCCCTGGACATTCCGTTGGTGCCTATAGAGGAATGGCCGGTGTTTCCAATGGGGGGATGGGGTGCTGCCCCAGATGGTGATCGGATGCGTGGCTCTCGAAGAGGAAGACCAGTCTGATGTTTAAGGAGTTATTGGTTTATAAACAAAAATTCATTGGGTTGTTTCTCAATAGAATGTACCTCTCAGTTTTGCCATAATTTTTTTGCCAAGGGGATTAAGTCTTTCTGATTATGAGGGAGGGGGTTCCCTCCCGCCTTCCTGGAAGGGGGGCACCCCTTGATGGTGTATAACACAATATTCTCTCTAGACCTTGTGTCCTCACATTATATAGGGCTCTGGCTGACAAACTAAGTTGAATAATTGCTTATTGTTAGTCCGGGGTAGGGGGCTCCTTTGTAGAAAGTTCCCTCCCTGATTGGGATAACACGCCATAAAGGAGTGGCGTAGTCTCACCATCCCTAGGTTAGACAGTTTGGTATTCTCTTATACCTATACAGTTACTTTTAGTCTTTTTAGACCCGACGTTAGGGTCTTGTTGTGACCTTGCAGGCGGGAGGCACTCTGACCTCCTTGCCTTTGGTTTCTACTGCTTTGTTGGTAGTTTATTTTGTATTCTCGACCTTCTTACCGCTTCTCTTTTATTTCCTCTTCTCTTTCCCTGCTCTTCCTATCCTACTTGCCTGCACATCTCTCTCTCTCCCTAATCCTTGAACCTATCCCTAGAGTCCCCACCGTTCCTCCTCATTGGAATGACGCAGATTAATTGGGGTTCACTAAATGTGAGGGGACTTAATGTCCCGCAAAAACGCTCCCAGATATTTTTTGACATGCACAAAAAAAGAATCCATATACTATTGATCCAAGAAACACATTTTAAAACGGGCCACCTCCCCATCTTTAGAGAAAGATATTACACTAACTGGGTCCACAGTTCCAACCCAGAGTCAAAATCCAAGGGAGTGTCCATAGGCATCCATAAGTCCCTAATGCACACAGTTCTAGATACACGGGTGGACACGGAGGGAAGTTTTATATTCCTGAAAATTAATGTTAACTCATCCATTTTTACCATTGTCAATTGGTATCTACCGAATAGATATCCGGCGACGACCTGCTCCTCTCTCCTGTCATCACTGGATGAATTCGCAGAAGGGACCGTGATCGTGGGCGGTGATTTAAACTTCACTTTGGACCCTAAGGTAGACACAACGTCGGGACATAACTTTCTCTCAATAAGGAAACTAACGAAGGTTAAACGTTGTATACAGGAACTCAGATTAGTGGATGCATGGAGAACACTACACCCAGTAGACCGTGACTACACATATTTTTCCCCGGCTCACTCTTTCGTACAGCCGCATAGACCTATTCCTTGTAAGTCAGAAGGCCCTGACATGGCAGATACAGGCCTCTATAGGCAGTATCTCTTGGTCAGATCATGCCCCCATATTTTTGAGCCTCACTATCCGGAATGGGCCTGGGAGGCCGTGGTCTTGGCGATTGAATGATAGTCTGCTGAGGGACCAGAGATGCTTGAAAGACCTGCAGAACACAATAGATAAATTCTTGGAGATACACTCAGGAGACACTACTACCCTACCTGTTCAATGGGAGACACTCAAGTGTGTGTTGAGAGGGATTCTGATCAAACATGGGGCTAGGATTAAGAGGGAGAGAGCCCAAACCATTCTGTCTCTACTTCAGAATATTTCAGACTTAGAGAAGATCGATAAGCAGACATTATCCCCGGTGACACTGACAGAGCTAGTTAAAAACAGAGAGGACCTTAAATCCATTCTGGACCGACAATACGAGCGCTACAGGAATAGACTAAAAAGATTTATGTATGAATATGCGGACAAATGTGGCAGACCACTAGCTAGGTTATTACATCCGAGAGGGGACCCCAGTCACATCCCTACGATCAAAAAATCGGACGTCCTTTTGACTCAGAACCCAATCCACATAGCGGAGCAGTTTCAAAAATATTATAGTGACCTTTGCGACATAAGGGGCAAATTTGGGGATATGCTACAAGAAGCTTTGGAGACTAAAATAAATGATTACATACTTAAAACAGCCCTGCCGACTATACCCAATATTGAGGTTGAAAACCTAGAAGCAGACTTTACAGAGACAGAAGTGGCATCTATTATCAGGAATTCTCCCTCAGGCAAAAGCCCAGGTCCGGACGGGTTTACCCCTAAGTTCTATAAAATTTTTCAGACTCAGTTATCCCAGTTCATGACCAAAGTATTTAACTCCATATCTGAAAACTCCCAGTAGGTAGCATAGTCTCTTGAAGCACACATATGTGTTATCCCCAAACCGGGAAAGGACCACTTGCTGGTTACAAATACAGACCCATCTCACTGATTAATTTAGATTTGAAATTTTTCTCTAAAGCACTTGCCAACAGACTTGCCCAGTCCCTGCCTGGGATAATACATACGGACCAGGTGGGATTTGTAAAAGGCCGGGAGGCACGGGACAACACCAATAAATTGTTCCTCCTGATGGCTCGGTCGAAGGCTCAGTCTCTCCCCATGTGTTTACTTTCAGTGGACGCGGAGACGGCCTTCGACCGGGTCAGTTGGAGCTTTATGATGGCAGCCTTGAGACAGGTGGGTTTGGGTCAGAAATTTTTGGGTAGAATTGCGTCCCTGTATAAGAGACCCTCAGCAAAAGTCAGGACAAATGGGTTTCTATCATCATCCTTTCTGGTCAACAATGGAACGAGACAGGGATGTCCACTGTCACCAATCTTATACGTCATAGTCATGGAGCACCTTGCGGTCGCCCTGAGAAACAACACAAGCATCCATGGGATAGAGGCGGGGGGGAGAACCGTAAGCTGGCTCTATTTGCAGATGACCTTCTCATGTTCATTTCCCAACCACACATATCCTTCCCGTCCTTGCTCAAGGAGTTCGAAGAGTTTGGCAACTTAAGCAACTTCAAAGTAAATTTTTCCAAATCAGAGGCCATGAACATGACTTTATCGGCAGAAGATCTTGCGAGAGTATCACAAAACTTCCCTTTTAAGTGGCAACCGTCAGTTTTAAAATATCTGGGAGTTATGGTACCTAGGGATCCAGCAAAAATTGTACATCACAATTTTTTCCCCTTATTAGAAAGGACAATCAGGGACTTAAAGAAATATGACAAAAAGAGATTGACGTGGTTTGGGCGTATAAACGCGATAAAAATGGATGTGTTACCGAGGTTCTTGTTCCTGTTTCAGACAATAGCCATACAGCTACCGTTTAGTTACTTCTCCAAGATCTGGACAGCCTTGTCTGGGTTTGTCTGGGGGAACAGGAGACCCCGAACAGGAATTAAAACTCTGACCAGACACAAAAGTGACGGGGGGGCTCCCAAATTTTCAGTTATATTACAAGGCAGCTATCCTAACGAGATTACTGGACTGGCATTTTCATGGTAATTCGAAAAAATGGGTGGTGATTGAACAGGATATGCTGGGAACTCCCTTACATTTACTCCCATGGTTAGAGAAAGAAAGTAGGATCCAGATAGCGAAGGGAATGGAGTTCACGCGGACAGCGATGGGGATGTGGGATGGAGAGATAAAAAAGGGATCTCTCTCTCAGGAGCAGGGCCCACTTACCCCTGTATTCGGTAATAAGAAGTTCCCCCCGGGACTCCACTCCCATAGATTCGGGGGATTTACTCGGGCGGATGATACTAGTTTTTGTCACGTGCTCCAGGGACACACCCTACCAACTTATACTTCCATGCAGCCACAGGGAGAGAGATTTCCTGGATGGAATATATGCAGTTGAAATCTTTCCTCTCGTACCAGGACAGGGAGAGAAAGATGAGGACACCCCCTACTCCTTTTGAGAAAGTATTTTTACAGGGGTCATCACCTGGACATGGCATCTCACTCATTTATAAAATGCTGAACCAGAGAAATAGGGTGGATAAACCTCACTTTGTCTGTAGGTGGGAAGAGGAACTGGGAGAAGATATTCCAGAGGACGATTGGAGCAGAGCGTACCTGTGGACCCACAAGCTTTCCTTGGCGTGCGCCGCTCAAGAGAAAAGTTATAAAATTCTCACAAGGTGGTACCATTACCCGACTAAATTACATGCTATATTTCCCTCTGTGTCTGATGTGTGCTGGAGGTGTCGCACAGACACAGGTACAATGCTACACATATGGTGGAGCTGTACTAAGCTGCAACCCTTTTGGGACTCAGTGTTCTACCTGTACAAAAAGATGAGCGGAGGTGAAATAGAAAAGT
This sequence comes from Anomaloglossus baeobatrachus, assembly GCF_048569485.1. NCBI lineage: Eukaryota > Metazoa > Chordata > Amphibia > Anura > Aromobatidae > Anomaloglossus > Anomaloglossus baeobatrachus. The sequence continues at coordinate 370,926,023 of NC_134354.1, read as the reverse complement.
CCCCCCAGGTTGCCCTTCTTTCTATGCTCCCAGGAGCTATTAAAACACAAAAAAGGGACATGTTGCGATTTTGCCTGGCGGCTGGCTGTATAATTATCCCACGATTTTGGAAACAGACTAGATGCCCTACGGTGCTGGATTGGTTGGAAAAGATGACAAACCTCCAGAGAATGGAGGAGCTGACAGCAGAACTAAATGGGAACACAGAAAAATTTACTACAGTTGGGGACCATGGATTATGTTCATGGAGTCCCCAGAGTTTGTGGAGAGTTTGGCGAGCTTTTTGAACTTTTTGAAATGGTGGGGAGTCTCATTCCTTCCCCCCCTTTTTTCTTTTCTTGCTTTCCCCCTCCTCTCTAATTTCCTCTTCTTTATGCTTGTATCTTTCCTCTTCTTTATGCTTGTATCTTTCCTCTTCTTTCTTTCTTTTCTGAACATTAATCTGCATTTTTCTAGTTTCATTTTTTATATGAAAAGATTTATCAATAATTCATAAGACAATAGACATACAATGAGAATGAGTATATTAGGATACGGGAAGTCAAAAGAAGTGCGAATTCTGACCTATAATTTATAAGTGGTTGTATGGTTATAGCAAAAAGATAATTTGAAGAATTCCAAGAAATTTAGTAATGTAACAATTTCTGGATGTTATCCCGGCATTGAGAAAATGTTTATGTATTGTAATTGCACAAATGATATGTTTGTATGTTGACAACAGTTTCATCAATAAAACAGATTTGAAATAAAAAGCAAATGTGCGATCAATGGTTCCCCTGAAATCACAGCCCTAGAGCCGGAGGATCAGCCACTAAGGATTCTGGGAAAATTCAGTGACAGAGGTTGAACTAAATAAAAACTGAGAAATTTTTAGAAATCCGAGAGAGACCCTGGAGATGTAATGGCGGCCGAGTATTGTGTTATACACCCTTGTACAATAAAATATATATATATATATTATATAAAGCTCAGTGTATGTATGTATGTATGTATGTGTGTGTATGTATGTATGTCCGCTAAAGGAATCCGCACCGTAGCATTTACAACCACGAAATTTTGCACGGACGCCCCATGTGACCCAGGGAACCTCGTAGAATATGTTTTCACAGAAAAATGTAACCCCATGCTTTACAGTTAGTCTCTAAAATCCTGCCGCTATTAAACTGAATGGAGGTGGGAGCTATAGGTTATTAATAGCAAGTGTCAGTGGTTGCTATAGGAACGAAATAAACTGTTAGTTGAAGCTTAAGCGTGAGGTTATATGATGTCGGTGGAGAGATGGATAGAGAGACAGAAAAGACAGACAGACAGAGACACAGACTGAGTCACAGACAGAGACACAGACACAAGCAAAGAGACACGCCGGGCAAAGAGACACGCCGGGCAAAGAGACAGACACACACACACACACAGAGATGGAGACAGATAGACTGATACAAATACAGACAGAAATAGAAATACTCAGACAGAGACGAAGACACAGACAGAGAGACAGACAGACAGCGACACACAGACAGAGACTGGGAGAGAGACAGAGAGACGGTTACTATCCCGGGCAATGCCTGGGTACTACAGCTATATCTAATATGTAAAGCTGAATGTGTGTATGTATGTATGTATGTATGTATGTAGGTATGTATGTCCGGGATTGGCATCTGCACTGTCGCAGCTACAGCCACAAAGTTTTGCATACTCACACGTCTGGACCCCGAGAGCGTCATAGGCTATGTTGTGAGGCGAAATTTTACCCCGCGCGTTCCAAATTACCAATGAATTTTGTCCCTATCTACATAATGGGGAAAAGTGTATCCGCACCGTCGCTTTTACAATCAAGAAATTTTGCACAGACATCTCATGTGACACAGGGAACGTCTTAGACTATGTTTTGACCGGAAAATTTAACCCCGCGCTTTACAGTTACTCTCCAAAAAACATGCCTCCATTAAAGTAAATGCAGCCTGGAACTACAGGTTATTAATAGTTGTGATTGGTTGCTATAGGAACAAAAAACATTCACAGTTTAACAAGCTTACAGTTAGGTCCAGAAATATTTGGACAGTGACACAAGTTTTGTTATTTTAGCTGTTTACAAAAACATGTTCAGAAATACAATTATATATATAATATGGGCTGAAAGTGCACACTCCCAGCTGCAATATGAGAGTTTTCACATCCAAATCGGAGAAAGGGTTTAGGAATCATAGCTCTGTAATGCATAGCCTCCTCTTTTTCAAGGGACCAAAAGTAATTGGACAAGGGACTCTAAGGGCTGCAATTAACTCTGAAGGCGTCTCCCTCGTTAACCTGTAATCAATGAAGTAGTTAAAAGGTCTGGGGTTGATTACAGGTGTGTGGTTTTGCATTTGGAAGCTGTTGCTGTGACCAGACAACATGCGGTCTAAGGAACTCTCAATTGAGGTGAAGCAGAACATCCTGAGGCTGAAAAAAAAGAAAAAATCCATCAGAGAGATAGCAGACATGCTTGGAGTAGCAAAATCAACAGTCGGGTACATTCTGAGAAAAAAGGAATTGACTGGTGAGCTTGGGAACTCAAAAAGGCCTGGGCGTCCACGGATAACAACAGTGGTGGATGATCGCCGGATACTTTCTTTGGTGAAGAAGAACCCGTTCACAACATCAACTGAAGTCCAGAACACTCTCAGTGAAGTAGGTGTATCTGTCTCTAAGTCAACAGTAAAGAGAAGACTCCATGAAAGTAAATACAAAGGGTTCACATCTAGATGCAAACCATTCATCAATTCCAAAAATAGACAGGCCAGAGTTAAATTTGCTGAAAAACACCTCATGAAGCCAGCTCAATTCTGGAAAAGTATTCTATGGACAGATGAGACAAAGATCAACCTGTACCAGAATGATGGGAAGAAAAAAGTTTGGAGAAGAAAGGGAACGGCACATGATCCAAGGCACACCACATCCTCTGTAAAACATGGTGGAGGCAACGTGATGGCATGGGCATGCATGGCTTTCAATGGCACTGGGTCACTTGTGTTTATTGATGACATAACAGCAGACAAGAGTAGCCGGATGAATTCTGAAGTGTACCGGGATATACTTTCAGCCCAGATTCAGCCAAATGCCGCAAAGTTGATCGGACGGCGCTTCATAGTACAGATGGACAATGACCCCAAGCATACATCCAAAGCTACCCAGGAGTTCATGAGTGCAAAAAAGTGGAACATTCTGCAATGGCCAAGTCAATCACCAGATCTTAACCCAATTGAGCATGCATTTCACTTGCTCAAATCCAGACTTAAGACGGAAAGACCCACAAACAAGCAAGACCTGAAGGCTGCGGCTGTAAAGGCCTGGCAAAGCATTAAGAAGGAGGAAACCCAGCGTTTGGTGATGTCCATGGGTTCCAGACTTAAGGCAGTGATTGCCTCCAAAGGATTCGCAACAAAATATTGAAAATAAAAATATTTTGTTTGGGTTTGGTTTATTTGTCCAATTACTTTTGACCTCCTAAAATGTGGAGTGTTTGTAAAGAAATGTGTACAATTCCTACAATTTCTATCAGATATTTTTGTTCAAACCTTCAAATTAAACGTTACAATCTGCAATTGAATTCTGTTGTATAGGTTTAATTTCAAATACAATGTGGTGGCATGCAGAGCCCAACTCGCGAAAATTGTGTCACTGTCCAAATATTTTTGGACCTAACTGTATATGTGAGGTAATAAGATGTCGGTGGGGAGACGGATAGAGACAGAGAGAGACAGACAGGGAAAGAGACAGACAGGGAAAGAGACAGACAGAGACAAACGGTGAAATAGACAGACAGAGACCTGGAAAGAGACAGACCTGGAAAGAGACAGACCTGGATAGAGACAGACCTGGATAGAGACAGACCTGGAAAGAGACAGACCTGGAAAGAGACAGACCTGGAAAGAGACAGACCTGGAAAGAGACAGACCTAGAAAGAGACAGACCTGGATAGAGACAGACCTGGATAGAGACAGACCTGGAAAGAGACAGACCTGGAAAGAGACAGACCGAGCACATTACTTGGCCAATTTAGTTAAATATATGTTGTGAAATGCTTCTATTAGCTTAGTTTTTGCCTTTTAATAATTACATTTAGATCTATTTGTTTTGTGGTTTTTGTATGCAGAATACATTTTTGTTAATGCATTCTATTTTGTTAACAGCAGTTATTAACCCGGGCGAAGCCGGGTAGTACAGCTAGTATATATATAAATGGCACTCGCCAATAAACTATATTATGGGTGTAGAGTATCACAACAAGTCTCCTTTTGGTGATTTTGGTCCTGCGGTCATGCTTTGCACAGTACATCTCTTCTCTTATCCCATTATATACAGCCGCCACCTACTACAATACATCACGCCTCTCAGCCCCATCCTGCACTACATGGCTCCTCATCTCTAGATAGCCTCTTACTCTAGTACATGGCTCCTCTCATCTATATACAACCTCATCCTGCAATACATGGCTCCTCTCATCTATATACAGCCCCATCCTGTAGTACATTGGGTGCAGACTTATTAGGCAAGTTGTACTTTAGAGGATTTTTTTATTATTGATCAACAACTATGTTCTCAATCAACCCAAAAGACTCATAAATATCAAAGCATAATATTTTTGGAAGTTGGAGTGTTTTTTTTTTAGATTTGGATATCTTAGGAGGATATCTGTTTGTGCAGCTAACTATTACTGTTCAGACTTATTAGGCAAGTTAATAAAAACCAAATATATTCCCATCTCACTTGTTTATTTTCACCAGGTAAACCAATATAACTGCACAAAATTTAGAAATAAACATTTCTGACATGCAAAAACAAAATCCCAAAAAATTAGTGAAGGTTATAGCCACCTTTCTTTATGATGACACTCAACAGCCTACAATCCATAGACTCTGTCAGGTGGTTAATCTGTTTGCAATCAACAATGTGTGCAGCAGCCACCACAGCCTCCCAGACACTGTTCCGAGAGGTGTACTGTTTTTCCTCCCTGTAGATCTTACATTTTATGAGGGACCACAAGTTCTCTATGGGGTTCAGATCAGGTGAACAAGGGAGCCATGTCATTAATGTTTCATCTTTTAGATCTTTACTGGCCAGCTACGCTGTGGAGTAGTTGGATGCATGTGATGGAGCATTGTCCTGCTTGAAAATCCTGTACCACTGGTTGAAGACGTTGTCTTCCAGCTCTGAAATATGGCCAAACTGGTGGCAAATGGCATCTTGGCAGCTTCCCACTTGATTTTCCTCAATTCATGGGCAGTTATTTTGCGCCTTTTTTGCCCAACACGCTTCTTGCGACCCTGTTGGCTCTTTGCCATGAAACACTTGATTGTTCGGTGATCACGCTTCAAAAGTTTGGCAATTTCAAGACTGCTGCATCCCTCTGCAAGACATCTCACAATTTTGGACTTTTCAGAACCCGTCAAATCTCTCTTCTGACCCATTTTGCCGAAGGAAAGGAAGTTGCCTAAAACGTATGCACCTCTTATATAGGGTGTTGATGTCATTACACCACACTCCTCCTCATTACAGAGATGCACATCACCTGATTTACTTAATTTGTGGTTGGCTCTCAAGCCTATACAGCTTGGAGTAGGACATGTATAAAAATGATCATGTGATCAAAATACTCATTAGCCTAATAAGTCTGCACAGTGTACATGGATCCTCTCATCTATATACAGCCTCCTCCTGTAGTACATGGCTCCTCTCATCTATATACACCCCTATCTTGCACTACATGGCTCCTCTCATCTATAGCCCCATCCTGCAGTACATGGCTTCTCTCATCTATATTGTCATGTTCCCCGACTCCCGTGCCACGCTCCCCAGCTCCCGTGCCACGCTCCCTGGCTCCTGTGCCAAGGTCTCCGGCTCTCATGCCATGGTCCCCGGTCCTCCGCTCCACAGCCTCCTTGCTCCCTCTCCCTCACCTGCGTCCTCCCGGCGTCCAGATCCCCGCTCCCGGCACCCTTCTGCGACATTGAGCCTTCTGCCGGGCACTCCTGCCTCCTGTGCACCGCTTCCTGCCCTGGCATCTGGCACCCGGGCCACGCGCATGCGCGTTAGGGCACGTGCGTGCGCAGTCATTGACCCTCTCTTAAAAGGGCCAGCGTCCACTGACAGGATATTGACTACACAGGTACAGGGTATAAAGGGGTTTCTTTTCCAAGTGGGCGGGGCCTGTTCTTCGTGTTTAGTAAGCTAGGAGTCAGGTCCTCCTGTGCCTTGTCCAGTATTGACTCTATCTGTGTCGTAGAGCCGCTCCTGCCACGCCAACCGGTCCTGACCACGACGGTTCCAGAACTCCGGTCGGTGACTGTCCACCACCTCTTCAATTCCTCCAGTCTCTGATCCCTGGATCCGTGTGGTGACCGACCCCCTCGCTCAGCTGGTTCCGGATTCTGCCTGACATCATCCCGGCCTCCGAACCTGAGCCTCACCACCCGGACTACCTTCAGAGACTCTGTGGTCCCAGGGACTTCTTCATTCCGGTTCTCTGAACGGACTGTCCTGCTACCCGTAGTGCTCCAGCTACCGGGTATCATAAAAAAGAGAAGTTTTGGCAGCACTCTACGGTGTCAAGAAATCTATTTTATTTTTATTTTTTGCAGACAGGTGATACAGACATGAGGGAGCTGGGGGAGCGGAGCACAAGGACGACGGTACCGTTTCGCACCTCTAGGGGTGCTTTCACGGGTCCATACCAAAGCACCCCTAGAGGTGCGAAACGGTACCGTCGTCCTTGTGCTCCGCTCCCCCAGCTCCCTCATGTCTGTATCACCTGTCTGCAAAAAAGAAAAATAAAATAGATTTCTTGACACTGTAGAGTGCTGCCAAAACTTCTCTTTTTTATGATATTAGTACTTGCTCTGGCTTCTTGGCATATAGCACCACGGTAGTTCAGGACTTCCACTTGCCGTCAGCTGTTTTTTTTCAGCCAAGTCCAATGTGAGGATACAGCAGCTGATCTGCACTTCAAGCACCCACAAGACAGGCTCTACATGGTATTGAGCCAAAGGACTCTCTTGCAGCATTTTCCACAGAGTGGTAAGCAGTGCAGTGCACAACTTCTGTTTTTTTCTTCTATTTTACCAGCTACCGGGTACCCTGCCCTCCGGTGGGGTGCTCAGTCCAGTGGATCCACCTCCTGGACCTACCCGTCCTCCTGGCCCTTACATATATACAGCCCCATCCTGCAGTACATGGCTCCTCTCATCTATATACAGCCTCATCCTGCAGTACATGGCTCCTCTCATCTATATACAGCCTCATCCCACAGTACATGGCTCCTCTCATCTATATACCTCCTCATCCTGCAGTACATGGCTCCTCTCATCTATACAGTGGCGGACATACCGCATGTGCAGCACGTGCAGTCGCACAGGGGCCCCGAGCGGTAGGGGGCCCCAAGGCATGAAAACATGTACTGCTGCTTTACTTTGCCGGCGGCAGCTTTAGTCCTAACAGGAGAAGCAGGGGCCCGATCAGCTGAATGCATATGATTATGCTGAGCTGACATGGGCCCCTCCCCTCACCTGTTAGGGCCTGGAGGAGCGATGATTCATCACCTCTGCAGAAGCTGCCAGCCGCGCAGAGGATGATGTAATTTCTCAAAGGCAGAAATGAGGCTCCGCCCACCAGCTCCGTCTCCAGCACAGCAGGGGCCTCTGTATACAAACAAGGCTCCCTGCCCCCCCTCATCCCTGAGCTGCTCTCCCCCTCCTGCACTAGAAATATTTCAAGAACAGCAGTCAGACCTCAAGAGGAGGAGAAGAGGCTGCACCACAGAGAAGATGGAAGAGCCGGCTCCAAAGAAGAACTGGGCCCCAAGTGTAGAGCGGGTGAGTCCATATGTAATGTGTGAACTTCTATCTATCTATCCATCTATCTATCCATTATCTATCTATCCATCCCTCTATTATCTATCTATCCATGTTTCTATCCATCTATCCATCCTCTATCTATCATGTATCTATCTGTCTATGTATCTATCTATCTATTATCTATCTATCCCTCTATCTATCCCTCTATATGTCTATCTATCCTCTATCTATTATCTATCTATCTAGCCATTCATCTATCTGTCTAATATGTTTGTATAAGTGTCATGTCTATGTGTTTCTGCACATTTGTGTATATGTTGTACATGTATTTATCTGTAGCTCGATTACAAGTGTGAGAAAAGCCGGATATGGTGATGTGACCATATAGGTGAATACATTCATATATAGAAGTCTCCTACTCACTTTTTTATTGATGGAGTGTGTCTGTGCATGTAATGTAGTGTAAGTGTATTTATATACTCACCTAATGCCGCTCTTCTACGTTCCTGAGTCCAGTCACCACTCTCCGGTATCTCGGGTCACACTACACTCTGAGCCAGAAGTCTTTTACAATAAAAGCCTATAGAGCCTCTTTCTGATTCTCCAGACATATTGTATTTCAGGTCCTGCACAGAAGTGTAACCAGCAGATACTAAAGGGCGGGGATGTCACTGAGAAAAGGAGCAGAACAGCGCTGGACACTGGAGATACTAGAGAGTGGTGACATCAGTGAGAAGAGGAGCAGAACAGAGCTGGACACAGGAGATACTGATGGGCGGGGACGTCACTGAGAAGGGGAGCAGAACAGCGCTGGACACTGGAAATACTGGAGAGCGGTGATGTGACGCCCTGGCCAGCCAGGTAGTCACAGATAGGGCCCCGCACAACACCAGTCCCACATTAGGCAACATCAGCCAAACACATTTAAACCCTAGTCACCACCCCTTAGGACCGGAAGACACACCAGTGGGCATGACCAGGCGGTTGCTGCACGCCCACCAAGGGGTCTAGAAGGCCAAAGGCGGGAGAAACGTCAGTTTTTCAGTTGGAGTTCAGGTTCAGTTAGGGAGGAGTGGAGTGAAGGTCAAGTGTGTGAAGAAGGCCTGTGAGACAGGTCTGCAGCAAACTGACAGGTGCCAGGGTAGGAGCCCTGGTACCTCTGGCTAGGAGGCATACGGAGGTCTCTGTCTGCAGGAGCTGGGAAGACGGCTCGGTGGAACCGCGGTGGACTGGGATAGGGTAGTGGCCCGCCGGTACGGACCCGGGGAACTGAAACGGAAACTGGAGCACAAGGGGAGGTACTCAGACCCTGAAACAAGGTCCAGAAGCTACTGGACTGAGTTAATCAACTGATTGGACTTGAGGTCCTTTCCCACCCAAAGTTCCTCATAGAAGACAACAGCCCAACGAGGGGGATAAGTAGCCACCGCCATGGCTCAGAGATCCCACGGGCCAGCATCTGCGGGCAAAAGGACTCCTTTGCCCACATCAAGCCGGGGAGCGGACTCCTGAAGATGCAAGCGCAGGTAGTCCAACATCACAAACAGGTGCAGGAGAAAGGCAGAGACCACCAGCCGGGTGGGGGACCAGACTGCAGCCGGCTGTGGGCACCGACCACCATCAGCTTGGTTTACCAGAGACTCGAGTGTTTCATTCCAATAGTTAGTACACCAGTGCCCTCCGGCCATCTCCCTGCACCGCCAAACTACCCTCAACGGGTCCCAGGGCCACCATCCCTGCCCACAGAGGGGTTAACAACTTGCTGCATACCATCTCCCCCGGGTGCCCCGTCACAGCAGCGGTGTACAGCTTCACCACATCCTGTGGGTGGCATCACGAACTTTACACGGCTCCGGACGTACAACTACGTCCCCAAACCACAAAACCCCCTTTTTGGGATTGGAGTGCCTGCAGGGCCCCCGGGTCCGGAGACCCTCGAGCGACACACTGAAGGTCCGGATCCGAGTGGCTTGACTGCCGCCGAGCACGGGGTGGCACAGTGACATCACTGAGAAAAGGAGCACAACAGCGCTGGTCACCAGAGAGAGTGGCGGTAGGTGAGTATATTATGACTCGACATGCATATACACATATTCCATCAGTAAACAAATTAGCGAGACCTTCTTTAATGGTGTTTATGGTGCAGCTGTTTTTTGTTGTATTTCCTCTGTTTCTCTTCTATACCATCCTGTGTTATAGAGCACTGCTTACAAGGAACCTGACAGCGGATGCATGTCACCCATTGATCGAGCAGCCTGTATCAGACATCACATCTGTCCGACTGGTATTTCATGTGGCTCAGTCCCTGACAACTATTAATGTTTTTCTCTGAATCTCCGCAGCGTTTTAGGGTGACACACACCTGGCTATGATCATACAGCCACTGCCTGGTACAGGCTGCCCACAGCTAATGGGTATCAGCTGTCAGGATCACATATGCCTGGCTGTGATCATACAGCCACTCCCTGGCATACGCTGCCCACGGCTCATGGGTATCAGCCATCAGGGTTAGACATGCCTGGCTGTGATCATACAGCCACTGCCTGGTACAGGCTGCGCACGGCTCATGGGTATCAGCTGTCAGATTCCCTTTAAAGGAGTTGTGTGAAATAATACATGCACTGTAAAGAAACTGTCTGGAAAAAAGATCTAATGGGGGGCTACATTTTGTAAAACTAACAAAATAAATTATTCACCCCTGCTGTCACCTCAAGGATCCAGCACCGGCTGTCCTGTGGTCTGTGCAGCATTATGTCCCCGCTATACTAGACACAGGACGGATGCAGTTTGTGATCAGCTTCAGCGGTCAGGAGACTTAAACTGCAGGTATCACAAGCTGCAGCGATCCTGTGTCCCATAGAACGGTGACATTAATGCTGGCACAGAGCACAGGACGGCCGGTGGTGGATCCCAGAGGGTGATAGCAGGCGAGTACAATTTATTTTGTTATTTTTACAGAATCTGGCCTCCAGGTAATGACCTTTTGTCTGGACAAGTCCTTTAATAAACTATAATCCTCATCTTTCTTGCACCTGACAGCTCTAGTGGTGCATTCCCTGATGCTTCTGTTTACAGTGGCTGCAGACATCACAGCCCAGGTACCTCATGTGACCGCTGTAGACAATCACTGGTTTCAGACTCTTGTGCCGTATACCGTATCCAGTTTGTGCCATTTCTATCTAATGTAAATAGAAGCATTGGAGACAGTGCTGAAGCTGCAGCATATAGAAGGGTGGCAGGACTGTGCTGTGTTATATTCAGATGGTAAATATGGAGCTTATTTATTGTTTAGATTTGATAGCTGTGTCGAAAAACTAGGAAAAAACAGTAGAACCTATATGTTTACATCATTTTGTTATGGTATGAAGGAGGAAGGTGGTGGGGGGGGGCAAAAAGATTTCTTTCACAGGGGCCCCTTGTAGTCTGTGTCCGCCGCTGCCAACACCCCTCTGCTACTGCGACGTACCACAGGTCCAGAGCTGCATCTACAGACTAACTGCTGGCTGGAAGAGCAAGCTTGAGACTAGAGTGGCTGAATCAACCCTAAATGAAAAAACTGTCTACTGCGACTCGTTTGTTAGGACCTGTCTGAGGCCATCGGCTCAAAAAGGCTTCCTAGGACAGACTTAACACTAGCCACTCTATAATACAGGTTCCAAAGGAACCCTGGCCTTCACTTTTACACCCCTGTACAGAGATAGAGACTTACCATAGGGAATGGTTGCATCTACAGAGTAGCTGCTTGCCGGAGGAGCAAGCTTGAGGCTAGTGGTTCCTTCAACAATAACTTAAATATAGCAAACGAAAAGGCAACAGTATTTATCTGCCCAGGTCACAGAAACTGATGCACTAACAGGATACAGTAGTTCTCCTTGATACACCGTATTTTTTGGATTATAAGACGCACCGGACCATAAGACGCATCCTGGTTTTAGAGGAGGAAAATAGGAAAATAAAATTTTAACCAAAAAATGTGGTCATGACACACTGTTATGGGGCAAGGATCTGCTGCTGACACTGTTATGGGGGTAATGGCCTCAAATTCTCTACTAAGGTACCCCATTCTGGTAACGATCCTCCTGCCTTGTATATGATCCTGCTCATATACCCCCATCCTGCTCATATACCAGCATCCTGCTCATATACCCCCATCCATCCTGCTCATATACCAGCATCCTGCTCATATACCACCATCCATCCTGCTCATATACCCCCATCCATCCTGCTCATATACCACCATCCATCCTGCTTGTGTAACGCCCTGGCCAGCCAGGTAGTCACAGATAGGGCCCCGCATAACACCAGTCCCACATTAGGCAACATCAGCCAAACACATAAAACCCTAGTTACCCCCCCTTAGGACCTGAGGACACACCAGTGGGTCGGACCAGGCGGTTGGGAACGCCCACCTTGGGGTCTAGAAGGCCAAGGGCAGGATAAAGTAGAGATCAGTTAGGGAGGAGTGGAGTGAAGGTCAAGTGTGTGAAGCAGGCCTGTGTCAGGTCTGCAGCTAACTGACAGGTGCCAGGGTAGGAGCCCTGGGACCTCTGTCTAGGAGGCATACGGAGGCCTCTGTCTGTGGGAGCCGGGAAGACGGCTCGGTGGAACTGTGGTGGACCGGGACAGGGTAGTGGCCCGCCGGTACCGACCCGGGGAACTGAATCGGAAACCGGAGCACCAGGGGGGTACTCAGACCCTGAAACGAGGTCCAGAAGCCACTGGACTGAGTTAATCAACTGATTGAGGTCTGGACTTTAGGTCCTTTCCCACCAAAGTCCCGATTGAAGACAACAGCCCAACGAGGGGCATAAGTAGCCACCACCAAGGTTCAGAGATCCCACGGGCCAGCATCTGCGGGCAAACGGACTCCTTTGGCCACAACCAGCCGGGGAGCGGACTCCTGAGGTTGCAAGCACAGGCAGTCCACCATTCTACAAGGTGCAGGAGAAAGGCAAAGACCACCAGCCGGGTGGGGGACAAGACTGCAGCCAGCTGCGGGCACCGACCACCATCATCTTGGTTTACCAGAAACTCAAGTGTTTCATTCCAATAGTGAGTACACCAGTGCCCTCAGGCCGCCCATCTTCCTGCACCACCAAACAGCCCATCAAGGGGTCCCGGGGCCACCATCTCTGCCCATGGAGGGGTTAACAACTTACTGCATACCATCTCCCCCGGGTGCCCCATCACAGCAGCGGTGGTATACACCTTCACCACATCCCGTGGGTGGCGTCACGAACTTGACACGACTCCGGCCGTACAACTACGTCCCCAAATTGCAAAAAAAAACCTTTTCGGGGATCGGAGTGCCCGCAGGGCCCCCGGGTCTGGAGACCCTCGAGCCACCCACTGAAGGTCCGGATCCGAGCGGCTCGGCTCTCGCCGAGCGCGGGGCGGCACACTCATATACCCCCATCCATCCTGCTCATATACTGTAATGCCTGATAGGAGCCACAGACTCAGACTGGCTGTAAGGGGAATCTAGAGAAAAGCCACTCACAAAGCAGGACCCCAAGAACTCTGTAACCCTTTAATCCCTTTACAGGGATTTGGAATTACACAGAGCCTCAGAGACTGCTACCTGTGGTAGACTGTAGTCCGCGATCGTCAGGCAGGGTCAAAAGCCAGGAGATGCAAAACAGGAACAGAATCGGCAGGCAAGGGCGTAGTGAGGAGACAAAGCAGGGGTCAAATCCGGAACTGGCAGCAAGGTACAAAAACGACAGGCAGGAGGGTAGTCAAACAAAAAGCAAAGGTCAGCGCACAGGAATCACAGTAAAAACAGCACATGAGCCAGGAGAACAGAACTATCACTGGCAGTGGTCATGTGACAGGAGGGGGAATAAGAAGGGTGTGGTGTCTTCCCATAGGCTGCAGGTGAATGTTGGCCACTTCAGCCGGGAGACACACGCCACCTACAGTCAGCCAGTGGTACTGCAGGTTCCAGGGAAACCCAGCCTAGTGGATGAGCGGAGCCTGTGCTCCGCAGAGCCACGGGCATCGACTCCTCTCCCATCGCTAGCACTATCCATGGTGGGAACATGGCGCCGTCTGGCGATCTGAGCAGAAGTCGCAGGAGCGGACTCCGATGGGGACGTGACATATACCCCCATCCTGCTCATATACCCCCATTCTGCTATATACCCCCCATCCTGCTCATAGACCCCCCATCCTGCTCATATACCCCCCATCCTGCTCATAATATACCTCCATCCTACACATAAAATACCCCCATCCTGGTATATGGCCTCTATCCTATGGCACAGAAAAAAAAAAAACCTTTATACTCACCTTTCCTCACTCCCTGCAGCACCGATCATCTTCCTCTCTGTCTCAGCTGCAGCGCCGCTGAGTGGAGCCGTCACCGTTGTCTGCAGCTTTGCGATGTCTTCCTGTCTGTGCCGGTCAGCTGATCTGTGTGGACACTAGCGGGGCGCACAGCGATGACGTCATCGCTATGCTCACCGCTCTCTACACAGATCAGCTGACCGGCACAGACAGGAACACATCGCGATGCTGCAGGGGGCTCCACACACGGTGACGGGTGAGTACACTGATTCACTGCACCCCGCGTTGATAATGATGCACGGGGGGCAGTGAATACAGCCGCACATGATCACTCCAGGCTGTAATTGCCAGGGGTGATCATGCGGGCCGGCTGTTAATTATGCGTGCACCCCCTGCCCATCATCATGGCTTCAGCGCTGAGAGATGATGGGCGGGATGATGGGCGTGCATATTAAATGAGCGGGCCCACGTGGTCATGGCAGGCTGCTACAGCCTGCTCGTGCCCCCAATGACTTGTTCCACCACAGCACCCTCATTCCCCGCAGCCACATTCAGACCATAAGACGCACCCCCACTTTCCCCCAACATTTGGGGGGAAAAAAGTGCGTCTTATGGTCCAAAAAATACGGTAGATGAAGGCAGCACAGGGGCAAAAAACTGATGAGACAACCACTAACAACCTACCAATTCATGGAAAGGATGATTGCTGAGTATTAAAATTGCAAAGGCATTATGCTTGTATACGGGGTGGGTAATTTAGTGCACAGTGCACCTGGCTTACAGCCTATTACTGAAGCCCCTACTATTAGATCAAATGGACTACCCAGCACTCTATCATTGCACTCCACCGGGACAGTCACCCTAGCTAGCACTCTTATGCGGGCGTCACACGGTACGATCTATCGTGCGATCACACGAGCGATCGTACCCGCCCCCGTCGTTTGTGCATCACGGGCAGTTAGTTGCCCGTGGCGCACAAAGCCGTTAAACCCCCGTCACACGCACTTACCTGCTGAGCGACGTCACTGTGGGCGGCAAACATCCACTTCCTGAAGGGGGTGAGACGTTCGGCGTCACAGCGACGTCAAACAGCGGCCAGCTAATAGAAGCGGAGGGGCGTAGATGAGCGGGATGTAAATATCCCGCCCACCTCCTTCCTTCCGCATAGCCGGCGGGACGCAGGTAAGCTGTGTTCATCGTTCCCGGGGTGTCACACGGAGCGATGTGTGCTACCCCGGGTACGATGAACAACCAGCGAAAAGAATAATAAACAATTTTTTAAAAATAAACGAGGTGTCAACGATACACGATTTGTAACCAATTTGCGAACGTTCAGAGACGCTCGTAGGTGTCACACGGGACGACGTCGCAAATGATGCCGGATGTGCATCACGAAAACCGTGACCCCGATGACATATCGCACGATAGATAGTTTCGTGTGACGCCGGCATTATCATTGCACTCCACCGGGACAGACACCGTACCCAGCACTCTCTCATACCTCCCAACCATCCCAGATTCTGCGGGACTGCCCCGATTTGAGGGCTCCCTCCCGCAGTCCCGCGGCTCACAGCTGCTGTCCCGGCTCCTCCCCTCAGGGCAGTGAATAAATTAAATTTGTATCTGCTCTGGGTTTTTAGGACAGCCAGGACTCAAACTCAAACTCATTGTTCATGGGCAGCAGCTCTACCACTGAGCTACTGCCTCAAATGAAAAACATAGGAAGATTTGGTAATCGTGACCTCTGTAGTGCAGTAGAGAAACAGAAGCAGATTATTCAACTACATGGATGGATGGATACATGGATGGATAGATAGATATAGATAGATAGATACATGGATGGATAGATGGAGAGATGATAGATGGATACATGGACAGACAGAAAGATAGATGGATACGTGATAGATACATAGATACATGATAGATAATAGATATATACATAATAGATAGATATTGCATCTCTTTGTAGGTGAAGGAAAGAGTCAGATTCATTTGTTCCCATAAAACTACTATGAAGAAATGAGGAAAAAAATACAAATAGATATAAAAAAAGTCTTTATTTCCACCACTTTGGATTCAAACTAGTAACTTTCAAACATGTGTCCAGCAGCACTTAGCTGGTGAACCACAAGGAATGACGATGCAAGAGGGAGGATTTTATATAGATGAACTTAAAATGCAGCCTCTGATTACACAGCTGATCACACAGGATACAGAGTAGCATCTCTATGTTCTGTATTCTAGAGGGAGAATAAAAGAGATTTTTCTTTTCTTCTAATAAAATTACTAAAATAATTTAAAAAAATAGAATATCATTTTATTACTTTTTTATAAAATAATAAACATCACAAATCAGCAAATAACATGAACATATTTGGTGTCTCTGTAATTGTAATGACCCAAACAAGACAGAGATCAGATTTATGGGGATCGGTAAATGGCATAAAAAAATGGTGCAATTATTTTTCTTTATTAAAACCCATAAAAAATGTTCACACGTAGCGTTAATGCTGCGTTTTTTCTGCAGGTGTTATTATTATTATTAATAATAATAATAAATAATGGAGAAAAGGCAAACAAAATACAGCAAAAATGGATTGTGTAGTTTGGTGCAGACAGTAGCAGAAAAAACCCCCCAGAATTTATGCAACGTGTGAACATGGCCTTATAGGCAGAAATAAGCAATATGTCATATAGTGACACATAAATATAAGAAAATTTTGGCTGCTATGACTATGAATGAACAGTCCGGGACATCTGCTGAATGATCCTTATTGCCAAATGGGTGTGGCTAGGGGTGTGGCCAAAATTTGCCACAGCGCGCCTTTCACTTTGTCCCTCTATCCTTTCTTCAAAAGTGGGGAGGTATGCTCTATCATTGCACTCCACCAGGACAGACACCCTAGTTTACAAGACCAACATAGATGGGATTGGCTGAAATCAAGATCCATTAAAATATGATAACTTAAATGAGGTATTGGTTAATATTTTGGCCAAAATACACAAGCTCACAACCCAACGTCAAGGGTCCTCATTATTTTTTGGGTATCCATACTAAAATTATGAGCAAAGCCACAGAAAAATTAAAATTTCCCAAAATTTCATAAGTTCAATATAGCAAAAAATGGGCAACGGTATTCATCTGCCCAGGTTACCCAATCTAATGCTGATGAGACAACCACTCAACCTGCCAAATTATGGAGGGGTGATTGCTCAGTATTAACATTGCACATAGATAAGGCTTGTATAGGGTGCTGGTCACATACATGAAGTGCCAGTGCCTAGCTTACAGCCTAGTATTGATGACCATAGTATTAGATTAGGCGGGCTGCCCAGCACTCTATCAGTGCACCCCACCATCACAGACACCCTAGTTTACAAGGCCAACATAGATGGGCTTGGCTGCATCCTGCATAAAGAAATATAACGTGCAAAAATATATAATACATTTATGTGGCATGGGTCAATATTTTGGCCAAAATATACAAGCTCGCAACCCACGTCAAGGGTCCTCATTTTCTTGCGAGTCCCTACCTAAAATTAAATGCAAAGCCACAGAAAAAGGAATTAAAATTCTCTAAAAGCTCATAAGTTCAATATAGCAAGAAAAAATGCTAAATCTTTCTGTGGCTTGGCTTTTAATTCACCTTTAAAGGGGTTTCCCCATGAATAAAGATAAACTTAATCAATTAAACAGGATCCCAGCTGATTCTTTTTGTGAGGTAAAACATTTCCTTACTTGCTTTTAAAAAATGTTTTACCTCAAAGAAAGAATAATTAGCGATCAAGTCCTCCCCTGCCATGGAGTATTAGCAGACCATGTCCCTGTACGGTCAGACACGGCCATTACAGTAGTAGGGGCACATATATAAGATTATCTCCGCACAGGAACATTTTTTCTTAATTATATCCAATTCTGGAAATTATTATTATTCCAAGATTTGATTAAAGTTTATGTTAAGATTAAGTTTGCTCATGGGAAAACGCCTTTAACTAACTAAAGCTTTTTTCCCCCCTAAATGTTGGGATCTGTCTAAGTACGTCAGCTCAAAAAGGCTTCCTGGGATAGACTTGGAGCAAAACACTCCATTAATGCTGGTCCCAAAGAAACCCCGGCCTACACCCTTGAGCCTCAATACAAAGATCGCTTCATAGCCTTAAGGTTGAAAGACTTAAGTCCACCAAGTTCAGCCTAAAAGCTAATGTGTTGATCCAGAGGAAGGCAAAAACCCCATGAGGCAGATGCTAATTGCCCCGTATTAGGGGAAAAATTCCTTCCCAATTCAACATACGGCAATCAGACTAGTTCCCTGGATCAACGTCCCATATAACAAAATCTAGTAACAATAACCTGCAATATTCTATTATTCACAAAAAGCACACATGCTATCCATGAACTTTTTTCTTTCAGCCGGGGTAGTAATGGAGGTGTCTGATAGACACCTCTCCATTACTAACCCCCGGGGTTAATGCCAGCTGTCAATTCGAAGCTGACATCAACCGCAAAAGTATTAAACCGATTGCCACCACACAAGGGCAATCAGGAAAAGCAAGGCAAAGCACCAGAATGGCTGCATCTAATGCATGTGCCACTTCTGAGGTGGCTGGGGCTGCTATTTTAGGCTGAGAAGGGCCAAATAACCATGGTCCTTCCCAGCCTGATAATACCAACCCCCACTGTCTGCTTTGCCTTGGCTAGTTATAAACATAGGGGGAGCCCTCTCCATTTTTTTTAAATTTATTAATTTTGTTCACAGCAATCTTCCTCATGCAACAAAGTTTGTTAATTTGTTGCACTGCAGCCTTTCAACAAACTTTATTAGCAAACGAACAGCATTCAAACTCAGACACAGACTTATTTTTAAAAAGTCTGTGTTGGAGTTCGAGCCCTGAACACCCAGTGTCTGGTATGATCCCTGAACTTTACAGTTCAGGTTCGCTCATCTCCAATCATAACACAATATGTTATAACTGGCATGCAGACACTTAGCAAATATAATATTACAACTTGTGAAATATTTTAATCTGGTACCTTGCAATTTAGTATAAGAAATTATCTGTGGATAATAACACTCAAGGGTAATTCCCTTCAGTACTTAAGACAATGTCTCCAGCAACAGACAAGGACAATATACAAAGCAAAATGAGAAAAGTTCCTTCGCACTCCTAGGGTACCGTCACACTTTAGCGACGCAGCAGCGATCCCACCAGCGATCTGACCTGGTCAGGATCACTGCTGCGTCACTACATGGTCGCTGGTGAGCTCTCAATCAGGCAGATCTCACCAGCGACCAGCCCCCAGCCAGCAGCGACGTGGAAGCGATGCTGCGCTTGCAGGGAGCCGGCGCCTGGAAGCTGCGGACACTGGTAACCACAGAAAACATCGGGTAACCAAGCGCTTGTTACCCGATATTTACCTTGGTTACCAGCACAAACCGCTTAGCGCTGGCTCCCTGCACTCGTACACCTCAAAAAATCAAACCCCACCATAAAATTCAATACTTTATTCCATTAAACCAACAAAGTGCAAATTAAAAACAGAGTAGTTTGATGCATTAAGTTACGGTCACAGGGAGGATCCCGGGCAGATTCCCTATTCTTTCCCTTCCTGACCGCAGGGGTCGGCACCCTACAAGGGTAAACGCTCACAGAGATCAGCAGCACGAATAAGGTTGTCAGTACAGGGTTTGAAGGGTCAGTCCACGTCGAGCGGGGGCACCACTGCGTTTACCCTTGTAGGGTGCCGACCCCTACGGTCAGGAAGGGAAAGAATAGGGAATCTGCCCGGGATCCTCCCTGTGACCGTAACTTAATGCATCAAACTACTCTGTTTTTAATTTGCACTTTGTTGGTTTAATGGAATAAAGTATTGAATTTTATGGTGGGGTTTGATTTTTTGAGGTGTACTTTGTCTAAAGACCCCCCTGAACATTTTTCTAAGGTTTCTCCCTGCACTCGTAGCCAGAGTATACATTGTGTTAATTTTACCCGATATGTACTCCGGCTACGTGTGCAGGAAGCAGGCACTGGCAGCGTCAGAGCGGCGGACGCTAATAACGAAGGTAAATAGGGCTTCCTTGGTTACCCGATATTTACCTTGGTTACAGCTTACCGCAGGCTGCCAGACGCCGGCTCCTTCTCCCTGCACATTCAGATTGTTGCTCTCTCGCTGTCACACACAGCGATGTGTGCTTAACAGCGGGAGAGCAACAACTAAAAAATTAACCAGCAGTGTGTGTAACGAGCAGCGATCTCACAGCAGGGGCCAGATTGCTGCTCAGTGTCACACACAGCGAAATCGCTAATGAGGTCACTGCTGCGTCACAAAAACCGTGACTCAGCAGCAATCTCGCTAGCGATCTCGCTATGTGAGAAGTACCGCCTAGACCTGAAGTGCTCAGATAAAGTCCAACGACACCGCCTCTTTATATCCAGAGACGTTCCAGTTCCTAAAATCAGGTATTCAGAGCACCACCGGCGCGGACTCTACTAACTCCACAGTGATTGTGACAAGGTCCCACTCGACCGCCGCAGGTGTGACAGTGCGTCCAGGTCCCGCTCGACCACCACAGTTGTGACCCCTCGTCCACTTTTGAAATGTGGAGATTTCAGTCACCCAGTGTTACTAATAGAAATTCACATATAACAATACCTTTTTAGGTTTTTAATTTAATTGTATGAACGTATATCTTACCATCATGTAAA
This sequence comes from Anomaloglossus baeobatrachus, assembly GCF_048569485.1. Lineage (NCBI taxonomy): Eukaryota > Metazoa > Chordata > Amphibia > Anura > Aromobatidae > Anomaloglossus > Anomaloglossus baeobatrachus. Next base: position 370,905,201 of record NC_134354.1, on the reverse strand, counting down.
AATAAACACCAGACAATAGACAGTGATTGAAAAATATCAAAAGGATAAAAATCTAATTTGAATATCAAGATTTTCTATATATGCAATAGCATTATCATTTACAATATAGAAATCCTTCTTATCACCATGGTAGGATCTCAGGGGGCACTCCTCAACAATGTGCTGGATAGTTTGACGATCTGCTCCACAGTCACAGGTCGGAGAGTCATATTTTCCCCACTTATACAAAAAATCTGCACAGACGCCAAAGTTTGTTCTGATACGATTTAGAGTAACCCACGTTTTCCTTGGTAGATTGAAGCCTGGTGGAGGGTTTTGTAAATTAGGGAACATTTGGGGATCACCGTCTACTACATTGACCCAAAGTTCTCGCCTTTTTAACATTGACCCAAAGTCTATACCTTTTTAGGTATATAATATACTATTACCAGGTGACAAAATCCAACAAGGTACCGGAATAAATTATATAAAAATTCATCTTCTTTTGGGTTCCTCAACTAGTATTATGTTTTCTTGGTTTACATAGGTGACATCACCTATTTTTAGTCTGCAGATTATATAATACAGTGGAACCTTGGATTACGATCATAATTGGTTCCGGGTGTCTGCTATTAAACCAAGTTACTCTTATATCAAAGCAAATTTTCCCATAGGAAGTAATTTAAACGCAGACAATTCGTTCCACAACACAAAACTATTTCCTGTATTTATAAAAACTTTTACAGTAATACAACATAATCTATATATATAATTGCCTTATTCTGTCTGTCTGTCTTGCTCCAAAATTCTGTCGTTACCGCGACAAGCGTCTCATTGGCCGCTCGCCTCGGCTCCGCCCTCCCGCACGGATTGGCCGCTCGCCCAGGCTTCGCCCCCCACACGGATTGGCCTCTCGCCCCGGCCCCCTGCACGCATTGGCAACTCGGCCACGCCCCGCCCCCCTCACGCATTGCACGCTCGCTCTGGCCCCGCCCCCCGCACGCATTCCCCGAACCGACACGGAGCCCCGACTCCCAGGTGAGTGCTGTACCCCCGGGAGCCCACACCAGCGTACGCCGGCAACCCAGCCGACACATACCCTCGCATTGCTGGGGTTGCCGGCGTACGCTGGTGTGGGCTCCCGTGCGTGCGGGGGGGCGGGGTACGCTGGTAACCATGGTACACATCGGGTAATATTGTGTAGCATGGTTACCAGCGTACACCGGCTCCCGGTACACATGTGCAGAAGAGAGAAGACAGAAGAAAGAAGACCCCCGATCATACTCACCAGAAGCCGACTGGGAGCAGGTGAGCGCATCAAGGTCCTGCAGCGGCGGAACACACACACACGCACACACATAAGAACAGACACACACACACACACACACATCAGATCACATTCACTGTCACACACACATCAGATCGCATCCACACACTCACAACATCCAGTGATATCGCTTGCTTCTCGGCGGCGATACTGTGCGTGCAGTGACCTTCCAGGACCTGCCGGAGGATCACATGGCCGGAAGCATGAGTGTGAGCGCATATGTGCGATATCGTCAATGTGTGTGTATGCGATCGGGTGTGTGCGTGTATGCGATCGGATGTGTGCGTGTATGCGATCGGATGTGTGCGTGTATGCGATCGGATGTGTGCGTGTATGCGATCGGATGTGTGCGTGTATGCGATCGGATGTGTGCGTGTCGGCAGAAGGCAGAGGAGCACTGCGTGCAGCACAGCTGCTGGGACCGTCCACCGGAGGGCACAGGCAGAAGTGGGGTGTGAGTGTATGAGATCAGATGTGTGCGTGTATACTGTCTGATGTGTGACTGTGATGGGGGGTGCACAGCATGGGGGATGGAGCACGATGGGGGGTGCGCAGCATGGGGGATGGAGCATGATGCGGGGTGCGCAGCATGGGGGGTGGAGCACGATGGGGGGTGCGCAGCATGGGGGATGGAGCACGATGGGGGGTGCGCAGCATGGGGGATGGAGCACGATGGGGAGTGCGCAGCATGGGGGATGGAGCACGTTTGGGAGTGTGCAGCATGGGGGATGGAGCACGATGGGGAATGCGCAGCATGGGGGATGGAGCACGATGGGGAGTGCACACCTCCCCCCAAAACACACACACACACACACCGCCACACACGCACTGCACAACACACCACACACACACTGGGAACCACAAACACCGCCCTACACAGACACCCACACACACAGACAACGCCGCACACACACAACACCCAACACACAAACACCGCGGCACACACAAATATACGCACATACCGCACAACACACACATTGCACAAAACATCCCTCCCCCAAAACACACACCCCACACAAACCGCGCAACACACACACACAACGCTACAGACACACACCGCTCCACAAACAACGCAACACACACAATGCAACACACAAACAACACCGCTCTCACCCCCCGCCACAGCCAGAACATGTACAGCGCCCTACACAAACACTTGGTAACTACACACAACAACATATATATATATATATATATATATATATATATATATAAAACAAAAATCATATGTTCTATTTGCAGACATTATATATATATATATATATATATATATATATACATACATATATATATATATATATATATATATATATAAAGTACAGACCAAAAGTTTGGACACACCTTTTTCTTCGCCCGGGTTAATAACTGTTGTTAACAAAATAGAATGTATTAACATTCCTGGGATAGAATGTATAAATAGAATGTATTAACACCCGGGATAGTAACTGTCTCTCTGTTTCTCTCCATTTCTCTGTCTGTCTCCCCCTCTGTATATATCTATCTGTCTCTCTTTGTCTCTTTCCCTGTCTGTCTCTGACTGTCTCTGTCTCTTTCTCCGTCTGTCTCAATCTCTTTCCCTGTCTGTCTATCTATCTCTTTCCCTGTCTGCCTATCTCTGTCACTTTCCCTGTCTGTCTCTTTCCCTCTCTTTCCCTCTGTCTGTCTCTTTGTCTGTATCTTTACCTGTCTTTGTCTGTCTCTTACCCTGTCTCTTTCCCTTTCTTTCCCTGTCTGTTTCCCTGTGTCTGTCTCTCTGTCTGTGTGTCTCTTTCCCTGTGTCTGTCTCTTTCTGTCTGTCTCTTACCCTGTCTATGTCTGTTTCTTACCCTGTCTGTGTCTGCCTCTTTCCCTGGCTGCATTGTGACACGCCAACATTCCATATAAGGGCGTGGCTGCGCATTCTTCTGAAGTTCTGGCTGCACTGTGGCTCCCAGCTCCATTTGCTTTAATGGAGGCAGGTTTTTTGGCGAATAACTGTAAAGCGCAGGGTTAAAATTTCCCCTCAAAACATAGCCTATAACGCTCTCGGGGTCCAGACGTGTGAGTGTGCAAAATTTTGTGGCTGTAGCTGCGACGGTGCAGATGCCAATCCCGGACATACACACATACACACATATACACACACACACACACACATTCAGCTTTATATATTAGATAACAAAAATCATACATTAACTACACAATACGTAAATTCTAGAATACTCGATGCGTAGAATCGGGCCACCTTCTAGTGTACTATATTCACATACAATTATTACAGTACACTAATACAAAATACTGTGCAGTAAAAAACATGTAAAACAAATTATACTGCACATTAGCTTACAATAGAATTGGTGTGCGAGAGGTACATTACAAGAAATGTGCTGTACTGGTTAGCCGAAAGAAAGTACAATACTATATCCACAACTGCAAATTGATAGAAATGATATATAGTATATACTGTACTGAACAATAGTATACCGTTCCTATTTTTCTGGCCGCTCATTCAGTGTATCATTTGCTGGCTCCACATCTTCTCTTCCTCTCACTGTTGGGGTCCCTCAAGGTTCAGTCCTTGGCCCTCTTTTCTCTCTCTACACTGCCCCAATTGGACACACCATCAGTAGATTTGGCTTTCAGTACCATCTTTATGCTGATGACACACAGCTACACCTCATCGCCTGAGCTCACCCCCGCTGTACTACAGAACACAAGTGACTGCCTGACTGCAGTTTGCAACATCATGTCTGCTCTTTATCTGAAACTTAACCTTTCCAAAGCTGAACTTCTTTTCCCCCGTCTTCCAACGTTCCTAAACCTGACATTTCCCTCTCTGTGTGTGGCACAACGATAAGTCCTAGGAAGCAAGCTCGCTGTCTGGGTGTTATACTTGACACTGACCTCTCCTTCACCTCCCACATACAATCTCTTGCCCGCTCCTGACGCTTGCACCTCAAGAACATCTCTAGAATCCACCCCTTTCTCACAATGGAAACGACAAAAACCCTTACCGTGGCCCTGACCCACTCTCGCCTTGACTACTGTAACTCTCTATTAATTGGTCTCCCCCTAACTAGAGTCTCTCCTCTACAGTCCATCCTTAATGCAGCAGCCAGGGTCACCTATCTGGCTAACTCCTACTCGGATGCCTCTGCTCAGTGCCAGTCATTGCATTGGCTGCCCATATATCACAGGATCTAATTCAAACTGCTTGTTTTCAGCCACAAAGCTTTCCACAGTGCGGTACCCCCCCTACATCTCCACCCTCCTCTCTATCACCCCACCTGTTCTCTACGCTCTGCAAATGACTTTCGACTAACATCCACACTAATCAGAACCTCCCCCTCCCGGATCCAAGACTTGTCCCGAGCCACACCAATCCTCTGGAACGCTCTACCCTAAGCAGTTAGGATGAATCACAACTCACTCAGCTTCAGATGCTCCCAGAAACGCATCTTTTTAGGGCGACCTATCACACTCAGTAGCCAAACTAAATTCACATAGTCCCTCCACAACTTCTCAGAACATAACCCCGCATCAAACTCCATGGCACCCAAATGCATCTCAAGGTTCTGGCCAACTGGTCCAGGAAGCCATTATTTATCCCCCATTTCCTTGAGATAGCAGAATTGTCATTGTAAATAAGCACTTGTACCTTGTCCCCCCCTTATCATTGTAGATTGTAAGCTCTCATGAGCAGGGTTGTCTACCCGTTGGCGTGCCGCCAGAGCACATCGCTACCCGTTGGTGTGCAGCCGGAGCACACCGCTACCCGTTGGCGTGCCACCGGAGCACACCGCTACCCGTTGGCGTGCCACCGGAGCACACCGCTACTCGTTGGCATGCCACCGGATCACACCGCTACCCGTTGGCGTGCCGCCGGAGCACACCACTACCCGTTGGCATGCCACCGGAGCACACCGCTACGCGTTGGCGTGCCACCGGAGCACACCGCTACCCGTTGGCATGCCACCGGAGCACACCGCTACCCGTTGGCGTGCCGCCTTTTTGCTTCTATTGGCCCGACCACCGGGCTGCACCCTTGGATCTTTGGCCAACCATTGGGCTACACCCTTTGGCCTACCATCGAGCTGCACCCTTGGGCCTCTTGTGCCAATCGGACTACACCCTTGAATCTTTGGCCAACCATTGGAAAGCACCCATGGGCCGACCATTGGGCTGCAACATCGGGCCTCTCTTGGGCTGACCACCGCTACCCGTTGGCGTGCCGCCGGAGAACACTGCTACCCGTTGGCGTGCCGCCGGAGCACACCGCTACCCGTTGGCGTGCCGTCGGAGCACACCGTTACCCGTTGGCGTGCCGCCTTTTTGCTTCTATTGGCCCGACCACCGGACTCCACCCTTGGATCTTTGGCCAACTATTGGGCTGCACTCTTTGGCCTACCATCGAGCTTCACCCTTGGGTGTTATGATACGGAACCATGGAAGACCACCACAAATCATTGGCAAAAAAGGTGACAAGAGCATTGGCAACTAATCTGGCCGCCATCCCCTTACTAACCATTACAACTAGAAGTAGCCGAGGGGTGAACTAACATCCTGTGCACTGCGAACCCAGCCGGAGAACTAACTATCCTAAAGGTAGGAAAGATGAATAACTCTCTGCCTCAGAAAATAGACAAGAATAGCTAGCCCCCCACATTCAAAGACTGCGGTGATATAGGAAAAACACAATACACAGGTAGATGACAGGATTAGCAAAAGGTGAGGCCCCCGCTGACTAAAATAGGAAAGGACAGGAAAGGGACTGATGGTGGCCAGAGAAAAACCCTGCAAAATACCAACTTCCTGATAGTACAAAAAGGCCCTCAGATCGCACGATCTGAACTCCGTCCTATACCAGGTGCCCTTGTCATACCAATGAACAGAAAACAAGAATCATAACAAATTCAACAAGCCACAAACACATGGACCCAAAGGAGCTATACTCCACACAGAACTGCAGGGAGTTCCTCAACAATCCACTAAGGGGGAAAATCCCTGCAAGCAAATAAACTGAAACCAACCACAGCAAATGACAAACCCAGATAAACAAAAGAACCAGACAATAAATAATGAGCAAGCACATATCTGGGGAAGATGTGATGTAGAGCAGGAAAAAGCAGGCTGGAGATACAAAGAACAACTGACATCCGGCAACAGCCTGCAATCAGACCAGGATTTAAATAAGCAGAGAGTTAGCAAAGGAAACACCCACTGCACAACACAAGTGGTCCAAGTCCAAACCATTCCTGGCCACCAGAGGGAGCCTCCCAGCAGCCAAAACATAACTAACATTCACAACACTTGGGCCTCTTGTGCCATCCACCGGGCTATACCCTTGGATCTTTGGCCAACCATTGGAATGCACCCATGGGCCTACCATCGGGCTGCACCCTCGGGCCTCTCTTGGGCCTCACCCCGCTAACCGTTGGCATGCCGCCGGAGCACACCGCTACACGTTGGCGTGCCGCCGGAGCACACCGCTACCCGTTGGCGTGCCGCCTTTTTGCTTCTATTGGCCCGACCACTGGGCTGCACCCTTGGATCTTTGGCCAACCATTGGTGTTGTGAATGTTAGTTATGTTTTGGCTGCTGGGAGGCTCCCTCTGGTGGCCAGGAATGGTTTGGACTTGGACCAGGTGTGTTGTGCAGTGGGTGTTTCCTTTGCTAACTCTCTGCTTATTTAAATCCTGGTCTGATTGCAGGCTGTTGCCGGATGTCAGTTGTTCTTTGTATCTCCAGCCTGTCTAATCCTGCTCTACACTACATCTTCCCCAGATAAGTGCTTGCTCTTTATTTATTGTCTGGTTCTTTTGTTTATCTGGGTTTGTCATTTGCTGTGGTTGGTTTCAGGTTATTTGCTTACAGGGATTTTCCCCCTCATTGGATTGTTGGGGAACTCCCTGCAGTTCTGTGTGGAGTATAGCTCCTTTGGGTCCATGTGTTTGTGGCTTGTTGACTTTGTTATGATTCTTGTTTTCTGTTCATTGGTATGACAAGGGCACCTGGTATAGGACGGAGTTCAGATCGTGCAATCTGAGGGCCTATTTGTACTATCAGGAAGTTGGTATTTTGCAGGGTTTTTCTCTGGCCACCATCAGTCCCTTTCCTGTCCTTTCCTATTTTAGTCAGCGGGGGCCTCGCCTTTTGCTAATCCTGTCATCTACCTGTGTATTGTGTTTTTCCTATATCACCGCAGTCTTTGAATGTGGGGGGCTAGCTATTCTTGTCTATTTTCTGAGGCAGAGAGTTATTCATCTTTCCTACCTTTAGGATAGTTAGTTCTCCGGCTGGGTTCGCGGTGCACAGGATGTTAGTTCACCCCTCGGCTACTTCTAGTTGTGATGGTTATTAAGGGGATGGCGGCCAGATTAGTTGCCAATGCTCTTGTCACCTTTTTTGCCAATGATTTGTGGTGGTCTTCCATGGTTCCGGATCAGAACAGTACATCCGGCCCACAAATTTAAAGGGTACTTACTCTTAAGAAAAAGAAAAAAAAGAGGAAAAAAAAAAGCTGCTGAGAATTTTTTTTTTGGTGTTTTTCCTCTTCTTCCTTGGGTTCTGTGGAAGATTTCTTTTTTCTAGCATGGATGAATTAGAGAAGCGTGTTGCTCATCTTGATGCTAAGGTTCATCGTATAGAGTCTTATCTTGCACAGACTCCCCTTGCAGAGCCTAAGGGGCACTTTGCACACTGCGACATCGCAGGTGCGATGTCGGTGGGGTCAAATTGAAAATGACGCACTTCCGGCATCGCATGCGACATCGCAGTGTGTAAAGGCTGGATGATACGATTAACGAGCGCAAAAGCGTCGTAATCGTATCATCGGTACAGCGTCGGCGTAATCCATAATTACGCTGACGCAATGGTCCGATGTTGTTCCTCGCTCCTGCGGCGGCACACATCGCTGTGTGTGAAGTCGCAGGAGCGAGGAACGTCTCCTACCGGCCTCACTGCGGCTTCCGTAGGATATGCGGAAGGAAGGAGGTGGGCAGGATGTTTACATCCTGCTCATCTCCGCCCCTCCGCTCTGATTGGCCGCCTGCCGTGTGACGTCGCAGTGACGCCGCACGACCCGCCCCCTTAACAAGGAGGCGGGTCGCCGGCCACAGGGACGTCGCACGGCAGGTGAGTGTGTGTGTGAAGCTGGCGTAGCGATAACTTTCGCTACGCCAGCTATCACCACATATCGCTGCTGCGACGGGGGCGGGCACTATCGCACTCGGCATCGCAGCATCGGCCTGCGATGTCGTAGTGTGCAAAGCCCGCCTAAGATTCCTGTTCCTGAATTTTTTTCGGGAGATAGGTCGAGATTTTTGAGCTTCAAAAATAATTGTAAATTATTTTTTGACCTGCGCCCTAAGTGAATCCCGTACAGCAGGTTAAGATTGTCATCTCCTTGCTGCGTGGTGACCCTCAGGACTGGGCCTTCTCTTTAGCGTCTGATAATCCGATTCTCAGTGATGTGGACTCCTTTTTTCAGGCCTTGGGTTTATTATATGACGAACCCAATATTGTGGACCAAGCAGAAAAGGTCTTGTTGTCCTTAACTCAGGGTTTGGATTCTGCAGAAACGTTTTGTCAGAAATTTCGAAAGTGGGCGGTCCTTACCAAATGGAATGATGATGCGCTTGCGGCTCTTTTTTGGAAGGGTATTGCTGATGCTGTGAAGGATGTAATGGTAGGATTTCTCGTCCCTTCTGGTCTTGATGCCTCTATGACATTGGCCATTCAGATTGATAGGCGTTTACGTGAGCGCAGGAAGACACATGCTGGTTTTGTGCCTGTGGAACAGCCTTTGGAGCCTATGGAGTGTGATAGGGTCCTTTCTAATGCTAGTCGGCAGGGGTTCAGACGGAAGAATAGACTTTGCTTCTATTGTGGAGACACTTCTCATAACATCTCTGTCTGCCCTAAACGTGAAAGGAGATTGGCTACTTCTGTTACTGTGGGTTCTTTGCAACCAAAGTTTCTTTTGTCTGTCACATTGATTTGCTCATTGTCTTCCTTTTCGGCATTTGCCTTTGTAGACTCAGGGGCAGCGCTCAATTTGATGGATTTTGGGTTTGCTAGGGATTGTGGTTTCTCCATGGTTCCTTTGCAAACTCCTATTCCTTTAAGGGGCATTGATGCTACCCCTTTGGCAGAACATAAACCCCAATTTTGGACTCAGGTGCCTATGAGAGTTGCACCAGCGCATCAGGAAACTTGTACATTTTTAGTATTGCATAATTTACAGGATACCTTGGTACTGGGATTCCGTGGTTGCAGACCCATAATCCGGTTCTTGACTGGAGATCCTTGTCGGTAGCTAATTGGGTTTGTCAAGGTGTGCATCAGGACCTTTCCGTGTCATCCACGTCTGCTCAGGCAGTTGATGTTCCGGCCTTCTTGTCTGATTTCCGTGATGTATTTAATGACCAGCAATCTGATTCTCTGCCCCCACACCGGGACTGTGACTGTGCCATTGAGTTGGTGCCCGGTTGTAAATTTCCCAAGGGGCGGATTTTCAACTTGTCTGTGCCCAAACATGATGCCATGCGGTCATACATCAGGGAATCCTTGGAGAAGGGGCACATTCGGCTTTCATCTTCTCCTTTGGGTGCCGGCTTCTTCTTTGTTGCTAAGAAAGATGGTTCGTTGAGGCCTTGTATTGATTACCGTCTTCTTAATAAAATTACGGTCAAATATCAGTACCCTTTGCCTCTGATGTCTGATCTGTTCTCTAGAGTGAAGAGTGCCAAATAGTTTACGAAACTGGATCTCAAGGGTGCGTATAATCTCATCCGTATTAAGGAGGGTGATGAATGGAAGACGGCTTTTAATGCTCCTGAGGGGCATTTTGAGTACCTAGTGATGCCTTTTGGGCTCACTAATGCACCCTCCGTCTTCCAGGCCTTAATGAATGATATTTATCGGGACCTTATTGGTAAATTTTTGATTGAGTATTTGGATGACATCTTAGTTTTTTCTGATGATTGGGACTCTCATGTTGGGCAAGTACGGGATGTTTTTCAGATACTTAAGGATAATGCACTGTACGTTAAGGGGTCAAAGTGCCTCTTTGGGGTGCAAAGGATTTCCTTTTTGGGCTTCATCCTGTCTCCCTCCGCTATCGAACTGGACCCGGTTAAGGTTCAGGCTATTTACGACTGGGTGCAACCGACTTCTCTAAAATCCCTGCAGCGGTTTTTGGGGTTTGCTAATTTTTACCGTAAATTTATAGCCAATTTTTCTGCCATTGTCAAACCTCTGACAGATTTGACAAAGGGAGCTGATGCTGAGCATTGGACCCCTGAGGCAATTGTGGCCTTCCAGGAGCTTAAAAGGCGATTCACTTCTGCCCCAGTTCTGCAGCAACCTGATGTGTCTCGCCCATTTCAAGTTGAGATCGATGCCTCAGAGATCGGAGCAGGTGCTGTTCTGTCTCAACGAGACGCTACTTCGGGTAAACTTAAGCCCTGTGCCTTTTTCTCTCGGACGTTTGCTCCTTCTGAACAGAATTATGATGTGGGGAACCGGGAATTATTGGCTATGAAGTGCGCATTTGAAGAGTGGACGCATTGGTTGGAGGGGGCTAGGCATCAAGTTGTGGTGCTTACGGACCACAAGAATCTCATCTATCTGGAATCGGCCAAGAGGTTGAAGCCTCGGCAGGCGAGGTGGGCTTTGGTTTTTACCCGGTTTAATTTTGTGGTCTCTTTTTTGCTGGGCGCCAAGAATGTTAAGGCCGATGCCCTTTCCAGGAGTTTCTGCGCGGACTCTTTGGAGGTTGTCGAACCGTCTACTATCCTGAATGATGGTGTAGTTTTCTCGGCTATTTCACCTGATCTGCGGTTGGCACTGGCGGAATTTCAGGGGGATAAACCTGAGAGATGTCCTACAGGGAAACTGTTTGTCCCAGACCAATGGAGAGACCGAGTTGTCTCTGAGGTTCATTGCTCTGTTATGGCGGGTCATCCTGGCATTTTTGGTACTCGGGATCTTGTGAGACGCTCTTTTTGGTGGCCTTCCCTGTCCCGAGATGTCTGTCGTTTTGTGCAGTTGTGTGGAGTTTGTTCTAGGTCCAAGCCCTGTTGTTCACGTTCTAGTGGGCTATTATTGCCTTTGCCTGTACCTAAGAAACCTTGGACGCACATCTCTATGGATTTTATTTCAGAGCTTCCCGTCTCTCAGAAAATGACTGTGATTTGGGTGATCTGTGACAGATTCTCCAAGATGGTCCACTTGGTTCCCCTATCTAAGTTGCCGTCTTCATCAGAGTTGGTGCCTTTGTTTTTCCAACATGTTGTTCGTTTGCATGGTATTCCCGAAAACATTGTTTCTGACAGAGGGGTGCAGTTTGTATCCAGGTTTTGGAGGATTTTTTGCTCCAAATTGGGTGTTCAGCTGTCTTTCTCCTCGGCGTTTCATCCTCAGACCAACGGTCAGACTGAAAGGGCTAACCAGACCCTGGAGACCTATTTACGGTGTTTTGTTTCTGCGGATCAGGATGACTGGGTTTCGTTTTTGCCTTTGGCTGAATTTGCCCTTAACAATAGAGCTAGCTCTACCACGTTGGTGTCCCCCTTTTTCTGCAATTTTGGGTATCACCCTAGGTTCCTCTCAGGGCAGCTTGAGGCATCTGACTGTCCGGGGGTGGATTTGGTGGTCAACAGAATGCAGCAGATTTGGGGCAGGTAGTGGATAAATTGTTTCAGTCCCAAGAAACTGCCCAAAAGTTTGCCAACCGGCGTCGGACTGTTGGTCCCCGGTTTAAAGTAGGGGACATGGTGTGGTTGTCCTCTAAAAATATTCCTATGAGAGTTCCATCTCCTAAATTTAACCCAGATTTATTGGACCTTATAAGATTTCCGAGATTATTAACCCTGTATCTTTCCGTTTGACTCTGCCTGCGTCATTTAAGATTCACAATGTCTTCCATAAGTCCTTGTTGAAGAAACATGTGGAGCCAGCAGTTCCTGCAGCAGCGCCTCCTGACCCTGTTTTGGTACAAGGGGATCTGGAGTATGAGGTTGAAAAAATTCTGGATTCCCGTCGCAGTAGGCGTCAGCTTCAGTACCTTGTGAAATGGAAGGGTTATGGGCAGGAGGATAACTCTTGGGTTGTGGCTTCTGACATTCATGCGGACAGGTTGGTTCGCGCCTTCCATGATGCTCATTCCGAGCGACCCAGTGGCGTGGGTGAGGGTTCGGTGACCCCTCCTCAGGTGGTGGGGGGGGTACTGTTGTGAATGTTAGTTATGTTTTGGCTGCTGGGAGGCTCCCTCTGGTGGTCAGGAATGGTTTGGACTTGGACCAGGTGTGTTGTGCAGTGGGTGTTTCCTTTGCTAACTCTCTGCTTATTTAAATCCTGGTCTGATTGCAGGCTGTTGCCAGATGTCAGTTGTTCTTTGTATCTCCAGCCTGCTTAATCCTGCTCTACACCACATCTTCCCCAGATAAGTGCTTGCTCTTTATTTATTGTCTGGTTCTTTTGTTTATCTGGGTTTGTCATTTGCTGTGGTTGGTTTCAGGTTATTTGCTTGCAGGGATTTTCCCCCTCATTGGATTGTTGGGGAACTCCCTGCAGTTCTGTGTAGAGTATAGCTCCTTTGGGTCCATGTGTTTGTGGCTTGTTGACTTTGTTATGATTCTTGTTTTCTGTTCATTGGTATGACAAGGGCACCTGGTATAGGACGGAGTTCAGATCGTGCGATCTGAGGGCCTTTTTGTACTATCAGGAAGTTGGTATTTTGCAGGGTTTTTCTCTGGCCACCATCAGTTCCTTCCCTGTCCTTTCCTATTTTAGTCAACGGGGGCCTCGCCTTTTGCTAATCCTGTCATCTACCTGTGTATTGTGTTTTTCCTATATCACCGCAGTCTTTGAATGTGGGGGGCTAGCTATTCTTGTCTATTTTCTGAGGCAGAGAGTTATTCATCTTTCCTACCTTTAGGATAGTTAGTTCTCTGGCTGGGTTCGCGGTCCACAGGATGTTAGTTCACCCCTCGGCTACTTCTAGTTGTGATGGTTAGTAAGGGGATGGCGGCCAGATTAGTTGCCAATGCTCTTGTCACCTTTTGCCAATGATTCGTGGTGGTCTTCCATGGTTCCGGATCATAACACATTGGGCTGCACCCTTTGGCCTACCATCGAGCTTCACCCTTGAGCCTCTTGTGCCAATCACCGGGCTACACCCTTGGATCTTTAGCCAACCATTGGAATGAACCCATGGGCCTACCATCGGGCTGCACCCTCGGGCCTCTCTTGGGCTGACCACCGCTACCCGTTGGCGTGTCGCAGGAGCACACCGCTACCCGTTGGCGTGCCGCCGGAGCACACCGCTACCCGTTGGCGTGCCGCCGGAGCACACCGCTACCCGTTGGCGTGCCGCCGGAGCACACCGCTACCCGTTGGCGTGCCGCCGGAGCACACCGCTACCCGTTGGAGTGACGCCGGAGCACACCGCTACCCGTTGGCGTGCCGCCGGAGCACACCGCTACCCCTTGGCGTGCCGCCGGAGCACACCGCTACCCGTTGGCGTGCCGCCGGAGCACACCGCTACCCGTTGGTGTGCCGCTGGAGCACACCGCTACCCGTTGGCGTGCCGCCGGAGCACACAGCTACCCGTTGGCGTGCCGTCGGAGCACACCGCTACCCGTTGGCGTGCCGCCTTTTTGCTTCTATTGGCCCGACCACCGGGCTGCAACCTTGGATCTTTGGCCAACCATTGGGCTGCACCCTTTGGCCTACCATCGAGCTTCACCCTTGGGCCTCTTGTGCCATCCACCGGGCTACACCCTTGGATCTTTGGCCAACCATTGGAATGCACCCATGGGCCTACCATCGGGCTGCACCCTTGGGCCTCTCTTGGGCTAACCACCGCTACCCGTTGGGGTGCCACCGGAGCACACCGCTACCCGTTGGCGTGCCGTCGGAGCACACCGTTACCCGTTAGCGTGCCGCCTTTTTGCTTCTATTTGCCCGACCACCGGGCTGCACCCTTGGATCTTTGGCCAACCATTGGGCTGCACTCTTTGGCCTACCATCGAGCTTCACCCTTGGGCCTCTTGTGCTATCCACCGGGCTACACCCTTGGATCTTTGGCCAACCATTGGGATGCACCCATGGGCCTACCATCGGGCTACACCCTCGGGCCTCTCTTGGACCTCACCCCGCTACCCACTGGCGTGTCGCCGGAGCCCACAGGTAACCATTGGCGTGCCACCGGAGCACACCGCTACCCATTGGCGTGCCGCCGGAGCACACCGCTACCCGTTGGCGTGCCACCGGAGCACACCGCTACCCGTTGGCGTGCCGCCTTTTTGCTTCTATTGGCCCGACCACCGAGCTGCACCCTTGGATCTTTGGCCAACCATTGGGCTGCACCCTTTGGCCTACCATCGAGCTTCACCTTTGAGCCTCTTGTGCCAATCACCAGGCTACACCCTTGGATCTTTAGCCAACCATTGGAATGCACCCATGGGCCTACCATCGGGCTGCACCCTCGGGCCTCTCTTGGACTGACCACCGCTACCCGTTGGCGTGCTGCCGGAGCACACCGCTACCCGTTGGCGTGCCGCCGGAGCACACCGCTATCCGTTTGCGTCCCGCCGGAACACACCGCTACCCGTTGGCGTGCTGCCTTTTTGCTTCTATTGGCCCGACCACCGGGCTGCACCCTTGGATCTTTGGCCAACCATTGGGCTGCACCCTTTGGCCTACCATCGAACTTCACCCTTGGGCCTCTTGTGCCATCCACCGGGCTACTCCCTTGGATCTTTGGCCAACCATTGTAATGCACCCATGGGCCTACCATCGGGCTGCACCTTCGGGCCTCTCTTGGGCTGACCACCGCTACCCGTTGGGGTGCCGCCGGAGCACACCGCTACCCGCTTGCGTACCGCCGGAGCACACCGCTACCCGTTGGCGCGCCGCCGGAGGACACCGCTACCCGTTTGCGTGCCGCCGGAGCACACCGTTACTCGTTGGCGTGCCGCCGGAGAACACCGCTACCCGTTGGCGTGCCGACTTTTCGCTTATATTGGCCCGACCACCGGGCTGCACCCTTGGATCTTTGGCCAACCATTGGGCTGCACCCTTTGGCCTACCATCGAGCTTCACCCTTGGCCCTCTTGTGCCAATCACAGGGCTACACCCTTGGATGCACCCATGGGCCTACCATCGGGCTGCACCCTTGGGCCTCTCTTGGTCTGACCACCGCTACCAGTTGGGGTGCCGCCGGAGCACACCGCTACCCGTTGGCGTGCCGCCGGAGCACACCGCTACCCGTTGGCGTGCCGCCGGAGTACACCGCTACCCGTTGGCGTGCCGCCTTTTCGCTTCTATTGGCCCTACCACCAGGCTGCACCCTTGGATCTTTGGCCAACGATTGGGCTGCACCCTTTGGCCTACCATCGAGCTTCACCCTTGGGCCTCTTGTGCCATCTACCGGGCTACACCCTTGGATCTTTGGCCAACCACTGGAATGCACCCATTGGCCTACCATCGGGCTGCACCCTCGGGACTCTCTTGGGCTGACCACCGCTACCCGTTGGCGTGCCGCCGGAGCACACCACTACCCGTTGGCGTGCCGCCAGAGCACACCGCTACCCGTTGGCGTGCCGCCTTTTTGCTTCTATTGGCCCGACCACCGGGCTGCACCCTTGGATCTTTGGCCAACCATTGGGCTGCACTCTTTAGTCTACCATCGAGCTTCACCCTTGGGCCTCTTGTGCCATCCACCGGGCTACACCCTTGAATCTTTGGCCAACCATTGGAATGCACCCATGGGCCTACCATCAGGCTGCACCCTCGGGCCTTACTTGGGCCTCACCCCGCTACCTGTTGGCGTGCCGCCGGAGCACACCGCTACCCGTTGGTGTGCCGCCAGAGCACACCGCTACCCGTTGGCGTGCCGCCTTTTTGCTTTTATTGGCCCAAACACCAGACTGCACCCTTGGATCTTTGGCCAACCATTGGGCTGGACCCTTTAGCCTACCATCGAGCTTCACCTTTGGGCCTCTTGTGCCATCCACCGGGCTACACCCTTGGATCCTTGGCCAACCATTGGAATGCACCCATGGGCCTACCATCGGGCTGCTCCCTCGGGCTTCTTTTGGGCTGACCACCGCCGCCGGAGCACACCGCTACCCGTTGGCGTGCCGCCGAAGCACACCGCTAGCCGTTGGCATGCCGCCGGAGCACACCGCTACCCGTTGGCGTGCCGCCTTTTCGCTTCTATTGGCCCGACCACCGGGCTGCACCCTTGGATCTTTGGCCAACCATTGGGCTGCACCCTTAGGCCTACCATCGAGCTTCACCCTTGGGCCTCTTGTGCCAATCACAAGGCTACACCCTTGGATCTTTAGCCAACCATTGGAATGCACCCATGGGCCTACCATCGGGCTGATCACCGCTACCCGTTGGGGTGCCGCCGAAGCACACAGCTACCCGTTGGCATGCCGCGGGAGCACACCGCTACCCGTTGGCATGCCGCCTTTTCGCTTATATTGGCCCGACCACCGGGCTGCACCCTTGGATCTTTGGCCAACCATTGGGCTGCACCCTTTGGCCTACCATCGAGCTTCACCCTTGGGCCTCTTGTGCCAATCACCGGGCTACACCCTTGGATCTTTGGCCAACCATTGAAATGCACCCATTGGCCTACCATTGGGCTGCACCCTCGGGGCTCTCTTGGGCTGACCACCGCTACCCGTTGGGGTGCCGCGGAAGCACACCGCTACCCGTTGGCGTGCCGCCGCAGCACACCGCTACCCGTTGGCATGCCGCCGGAGCACACCGCTACCCGTTGGCATGCCGCCTTTTCGCTTATATTGGCCCGACCACCGGGCTGCACCCTTGGATCTTTGGCCAACCATTAGGCTGCACCCTTTGGCCTACCATCGAGCTTCACCCTTGGGCCTCTTGTGCCAATCACCGGGCTACACCCTTAGATCTTTGGCCAACCATTGGAATGCACCCATGGGCCTACCATTGGGCTGCACCCTCGGGGCTCTCTTGGGCTAACCACCGCTACCCGTTGGTGTGCCGCCGGAGCACCCTTGGGGCTTTTGCTCCGGCGGCCAGCAACGGCTACGCCCTCGGGCCTCTTGCGCCGGCGGCCAGCAACGGCTACGCCCTCGGGCCTCTTGCGCCGGCGGCCAGCAACGGCTACGCCCTCGGGCCTCTTGCGCCGGCGGCCAGCAACGGCTACGCCCTCGGGCCTCTTGCGCCGGCGGCCAGCAACGGCTACGCCCTCGGGCCTCTTGCGCCGGCGGCCAGCAACGGCTACGCCCTCGGGCCTCTTGCGCCGGCGGCCAGCAACGGCTACGCCCTCGGGCCTCTTGCCCCGGCGGCCAGCAACGGCTACGCCCTCGGGCCTCTTGCGCCGGCGGCCAGCAACGGCTACGCCCTCGGGCCTCTTGCGCCGGCGGCCAGCAACGGCTACGCCCTCGGGCCTCTTGCGCCGGCGGCCAGCAACGGCTACGCCCTCGGGCCTCTTGCGCCGGCGGCCAGCAACGGCTACGCCCTCGGGCCTCTTGCGCCGGCGGAAAGCAACGGCTACGCCCTCGGGCCTCTTGCGCCGGCGGCCAGCAACGGCTACACCCTCGGGCCTCTTGCGCCGGCGGCCAGCAACGGCTACACCCTCGGGCCTCTTGCGCCGGCGGCCAGCAACGGCTACACCCTCGGGCCTCTTGCGCCGGCGGCCAGCAACGGCTACACCCTCGGGCCTCTTGCGCCGGCGGCCAGCAACGGCTACGCCCTCGGGCCTCTTGCGCCGGCGGCCAGCAACGGCTACGCCCTCGGGCCTCTTGCGCCGGCGGCCAGCAACGGCTACGCCCTCGGGCCTCTTGCGCCGGCGGCCAGCAACGGCTACGCCCTCGGGCCTCTTGCGCCGGCGGCCAGCAACGGCTACGCCCTCGGGCCTCTTGCGCCGGCGGCCAGCAACGGCTACGCCCTCGGGCCTCTTGCGCCGGCGGCCAGCAACGGCTACGCCCTCGGGCCTCTTGCGCCGGCGGCCAGCAACGGCTACGCCCTCGGGCCTCTTGCGCCGGCGGCCAGCAACGGCTACGCCCTCGGGCCTCTTGCGCCGGCGGCCAGCAACGGCTACGCCCTCGGGCCTCTTGCGCCGGCGGCCAGCAACGGCTACGCCCTCGGGCCTCTTGCGCCGGCGGCCAGCAACGGCTACGCCCTCGGGCCTCTTGCGCCGGCGGCCAGCAACGGCTACGCCCTCGGGCCTCTTGCGCCGGCGGCCAGCAACGGCTACGCCCTCGGGCCTCTTGCGCCGGCGGCCAGCAACGGCTACGCCCTCGGGCCTCTTGCGCCGGCGGCCAGCAACGGCTACGCCCTCGGGCCTCTTGCGCCGGCGGCCAGCAACGGCTACGCCCTCGGGCCTCTTGCGCCGGCGGCCAGCAACGGCTACGCCCTCGGGCCTCTTGCGCCGGCGGCCAGCAACGGCTACGCCCTCGGGCCTCTTGCGCCGGCGGCCAGCAACGGCTACGCCCTCGGGCCTCTTGCGCCGGCGGCCAGCAACGGCTACGCCCTCGGGCCTCTTGCGCCGGCGGCCAGCAACGGCTACGCCCTCGGGCCTCTTGCGCCGGCGGCCAGCAACGGCTACGCCCTCGGGCCTCTTGCGCCGGCGGCCAGCAACGGCTACGCCCTCGGGCCTCTTGCGCCGGCGGCCAGCAACGGCTACGCCCTCGGGCCTCTTGCGCCGGCGGCCAGCAACGGCTACGCCCTCGGGCCTCTTGCGCCGGCGGCCAGCAACGGCTACGCCCTCGGGCCTCTTGCGCCGGCGGCCAGCAACGGCTACGCCCTCGGGCCTCTTGCGCCGGCGGCCAGCAACGGCTACGCCCTCGGGCCTCTTGCGCCGGCGGCCAGCAACGGCTACGCCCTCGGGCCTCTTGCGCCGGCGGCCAGCAACGGCTACGCCCTCGGGCCTCTTGCGCCGGCGGCCAGCAACGGCTACGCCCTCGGGCCTCTTGCGCCGGCGGCCAGCAACGGCTACGCCCTCGGGCCTCTTGCGCCGGCGGCCAGCAACGGCTACGCCCTCGGGCCTCTTGCGCCGGCGGCCAGCAACGGCTACGCCCTCGGGCCTCTTGCGCCGGCGGCCAGCAACGGCTACGCCCTCGGGCCTCTTGCGCCGGCGGCCAGCAACGGCTACGCCCTCGGGCCTCTTGCGCCGGCGGCCAGCAACGGCTACGCCCTCGGGCCTCTTGCGCCGGCGGCCAGCAACGGCTACGCCCTCGGGCCTCTTGCGCCGGCGGCCAGCAACGGCTACGCCCTCGGGCCTCTTGCGCCGGCGGCCAGCAACGGCTACGCCCTCGGGCCTCTTGCGCCGGCGGCCAGCAACGGCTACGCCCTCGGGCCTCTTGCGCCGGCGGCCAGCAACGGCTACGCCCTCGGGCCTCTTGCGCCGGCGGCCAGCAACGGCTACGCCCTCGGGCCTCTTGCGCCGGCGGCCAGCAACGGCTACGCCCTCGGGCCTCTTGCGCCGGCGGCCAGCAACGGCTACGCCCTCGGGCCTCTTGCGCCGGCGGCCAGCAACGGCTACGCCCTCGGGCCTCTTGCGCCGGCGGCCAGCAACGGCTACGCCCTCGGGCCTCTTGCGCCGGCGGCCAGCAACGGCTACGCCCTCGGGCCTCTTGCGCCGGCGGCCAGCAACGGCTACGCCCTCGGGCCTCTTGCGCCGGCGGCCAGCAACGGCTACGCCCTCGGGCCTCTTGCGCCGGCGGCCAGCAACGGCTACGCCCTCGGGCCTCTTGCGCCGGCGGCCAGCAACGGCTACGCCCTCGGGCCTCTTGCGCCGGCGGCCAGCAACGGCTACGCCCTCGGGCCTCTTGCGCCGGCGGCCAGCAACGGCTACGCCCTCGGGCCTCTTGCGCCGGCGGCCAGCAACGGCTACGCCCTCGGGCCTCTTGCGCCGGCGGCCAGCAACGGCTACGCCCTCGGGCCTCTTGCGCCGGCGGCCAGCAACGGCTACGCCCTCGGGCCTCTTGCGCCGGCGGCCAGCAACGGCTACGCCCTCGGGCCTCTTGCGCCGGCGGCCAGCAACGGCTACGCCCTCGGGCCTCTTGCGCCGGCGGCCAGCAACGGCTACGCCCTCGGGCCTCTTGCGCCGGCGGCCAGCAACGGCTACGCCCTCGGGCCTCTTGCGCCGGCGGCCAGCAACGGCTACGCCCTCGGGCCTCTTGCGCCGGCGGCCAGCAACGGCTACGCCCTCGGGCCTCTTGCGCCGGCGGCCAGCAACGGCTACGCCCTCGGGCCTCTTGCGCCGGCGGCCAGCAACGGCTACGCCCTCGGGCCTCTTGCGCCGGCGGCCAGCAACGGCTACGCCCTCGGGCCTCTTGCGCCGGCGGCCAGCAACGGCTACGCCCTCGGGCCTCTTGCGCCGGCGGCCAGCAACGGCTACGCCCTCGGGCCTCTTGCGCCGGCGGCCAGCAACGGCTACGCCCTCGGGCCTCTTGCGCCGGCGGCCAGCAACGGCTACGCCCTCGGGCCTCTTGCGCCGGCGGCCAGCAACGGCTACGCCCTCGGGCCTCTTGCGCCGGCGGCCAGCAACGGCTACGCCCTCGGGCCTCTTGCGCCGGCGGCCAGCAACGGCTACGCCCTCGGGCCTCTTGCGCCGGCGGCCAGCAACGGCTACGCCCTCGGGCCTCTTGCGCCGGCGGCCAGCAACGGCTACGCCCTCGGGCCTCTTGCGCCGGCGGCCAGCAACGGCTACGCCCTCGGGCCTCTTGCGCCGGCGGCCAGCAACGGCTACGCCCTCGGGCCTCTTGCGCCGGCGGCCAGCAACGGCTACGCCCTCGGGCCTCTTGCGCCGGCGGCCAGCAACGGCTACGCCCTCGGGCCTCTTGCGCCGGCGGCCAGCAACGGCTACGCCCTCGGGCCTCTTGCGCCGGCGGCCAGCAACGGCTACGCCCTCGGGCCTCTTGCGCCGGCGGCCAGCAACGGCTACGCCCTCGGGCCTCTTGCGCCGGCGGCCAGCAACGGCTACGCCCTCGGGCCTCTTGCGCCGGCGGCCAGCAACGGCTACGCCCTCGGGCCTCTTGCGCCGGCGGCCAGCAACGGCTACACCCTCGGGCCTCTTGCGCCGGCGGCCAGCAACGGCTACACCCTCGGGCCTCTTGCGCCGGCGGCCAGCAACGGCTACACCCTCGGGCCTCTTGCGCCGGCGGCCAGCAACGGCTACACCCTCGGGCCTCTTGCGCCGGCGGCCAGCAACGGCTACACCCTCGGGCCTCTTGCGCCGGCGGCCAGCAACGGCTACACCCTCGGGCCTCTTGCGCCGGCGGCCAGCAACGGCTACACCCTCGGGCCTCTTGCGCCGGCGGCCAGCAACGGCTACACCCTCGGGCCTCTTGCGCCGGCGGCCAGCAACGGCTACACCCTCGGGCCTCTTGCGCCGGCGGCCAGCAACGGCTACACCCTCGGGCCTCTTGCGCCGGCGGCCAGCAACGGCTACACCCTCGGGCCTCTTGCGCCGGCGGCCAGCAACGGCTACACCCTCGGGCCTCTTGCGCCGGCGGCCAGCAACGGCTACACCCTCGGGCCTCTTGCGCCGGCGGCCAGCAACGGCTACACCCTCGGGCCTCTTGCGCCGGCGGCCAGCAACGGCTACACCCTCGGGCCTCTTGCGCCGGCGGCCAGCAACGGCTACACCCTCGGGCCTCTTGCGCCGGCGGCCAGCAACGGCTACACCCTCGGGCCTCTTGCGCCGGCGGCCAGCAACGGCTACACCCTCGGGCCTCTTGCGCCGGCGGCCAGCAACGGCTACACCCTCGGGCCTCTTGCGCCGGCGGCCAGCAACGGCTACACCCTCGGGCCTCTTGCGCCGGCGGCCAGCAACGGCTACACCCTCGGGCCTCTTGCGCCGGCGGCCAGCAACGGCTACACCCTCGGGCCTCTTGCGCCGGCGGCCAGCAACGGCTACACCCTCGGGCCTCTTGCGCCGGCGGCCAGCAACGGCTACACCCTCGGGCCTCTTGCGCCGGCGGCCAGCAACGGCTACACCCTCGGGCCTCTTGCGCCGGCGGCCAGCAACGGCTACACCCTCGGGCCTCTTGCGCCGGCGGCCAGCAACGGCTACACCCTCGGGCCTCTTGCGCCGGCGGCCAGCAACGGCTACACCCTCGGGCCTCTTGCGCCGGCGGCCAGCAACGGCTACACCCTCGGGCCTCTTGCGCCGGCGGCCAGCAACGGCTACACCCTCGGGCCTCTTGCGCCGGCGGCCAGCAACGGCTACACCCTCGGGCCTCTTGCGCCGGCGGCCAGCAACGGCTACACCCTCGGGCCTCTTGCGCCGGCGGCCAGCAACGGCTACACCCTCGGGCCTCTTGCGCCGGCGGCCAGCAACGGCTACACCCTCGGGCCTCTTGCGCCGGCGGCCAGCAACGGCTACACCCTCGGGCCTCTTGCGCCGGCGGCCAGCAACGGCTACACCCTCGGGCCTCTTGCGCCGGCGGCCAGCAACGGCTACACCCTCGGGCCTCTTGCGCCGGCGGCCAGCAACGGCTACACCCTCGGGCCTCTTGCGCCGGCGGCCAGCAACGGCTACACCCTCGGGCCTCTTGCGCCGGCGGCCAGCAACGGCTACACCCTCGGGCCTCTTGCGCCGGCGGCCAGCAACGGCTACACCCTCGGGCCTCTTGCGCCGGCGGCCAGCAACGGCTACACCCTCGGGCCTCTTGCGCCGGCGGCCAGCAACGGCTACACCCTCGGGCCTCTTGCGCCGGCGGCCAGCAACGGCTACACCCTCGGGCCTCTTGCGCCGGCGGCCAGCAACGGCTACACCCTCGGGCCTCTTGCGCCGGCGGCCAGCAACGGCTACACCCTCGGGCCTCTTGCGCCGGCGGCCAGCAACGGCTACACCCTCGGGCCTCTTGCGCCGGCGGCCAGCAACGGCTACACCCTCGGGCCTCTTGCGCCGGCGGCCAGCAACGGCTACACCCTCGGGCCTCTTGCGCCGGCGGCCAGCAACGGCTACACCCTCGGGCCTCTTGCGCCGGCGGCCAGCAACGGCTACACCCTCGGGCCTCTTGCGCCGGCGGCCAGCAACGGCTACACCCTCGGGCCTCTTGCGCCGGCGGCCAGCAACGGCTACACCCTCGGGCCTCTTGCGCCGGCGGCCAGCAACGGCTACACCCTCGGGCCTCTTGCGCCGCGGCCAGCAACGGCTACACCCTCGGGCCTCTTGCGCCGGCGGCCAGCAACGGCTACACCCTCGGGCCTCTTGCGCCGGCGGCCAGCAACGGCTACACCCTCGGGCCTCTTGCGCCGGCGGCCAGCAACGGCTACACCCTCGGGCCTCTTGCGCCGGCGGCCAGCAACGGCTACACCCTCGGGCCTCTTGCGCCGGCGGCCAGCAACGGCTACACCTCGGGCCTCTTGCGCCGGCGGCCAGCAACGGCTACACCCTCGGGCCTCTTGCGCCGGCGGCCAGCAACGGCTACACCCTCGGGCCTCTTGCGCCGGCGGCCAGCAACGGCTACACCCTCGGGCCTCTTGCGCCGGCGGCCAGCAACGGCTTACACCCTCGGGCCTCTTGCGCCGGCGGCCAGCAACGGCTACACCCTCGGGCCTCTTGCGCCGGCGGCCAGCAACGGCTACACCCTCGGGCCTCTTGCGCCGGCGGCCAGCAACGGCTACACCCTCGGGCCTCTTGCGCCGGCGGCCAGCAACGGCTACACCCTCGGGCCTCTTGCGCCGGCGGCCAGCAAACGGCTACACCCTCGGGCCTCTTGCGCCGGCGGCCAGCAACGGCTACACCCTCGGGCCTCTTGCGCCGGCGGCCAGCAACGGCTACACCCTCGGGCCTCTTGCGCCGGCGGCCAGCAACGGCTACACCC
This sequence comes from Anomaloglossus baeobatrachus, assembly GCF_048569485.1. Taxonomy (NCBI): domain Eukaryota; kingdom Metazoa; phylum Chordata; class Amphibia; order Anura; family Aromobatidae; genus Anomaloglossus; species Anomaloglossus baeobatrachus. The sequence continues at coordinate 370,881,081 of NC_134354.1, read as the reverse complement.
TCGGGCCTCTTGCGCCGGCGGCCAGCAACGGCTACACCCTCGGGCCTCTTGCGCCGGCGGCCAGCAACGGCTACACCCTCGGGCCTCTTGCGCCGGCGGCCAGCAACGGCTACACCCTCGGGCCTCTTGCGCCGGCGGCCAGCAACGGCTACACCCTCGGGCCTCTTGCGCCGGCGGCCAGCAACGGCTACACCCTCGGGCCTCTTGCGCCGGCGGCCAGCAACGGCTACACCCTCGGGCCTCTTGCGCCGGCGGCCAGCAACGGCTACACCCTCGGGCCTCTTGCGCCGGCGGCCAGCAACGGCTACACCCTCGGGCCTCTTGCGCCGGCGGCCAGCAACGGCTACACCCTCGGGCCTCTTGCGCCGGCGGCCAGCAACGGCTACACCCTCGGGCCTCTTGCGCCGGCGGCCAGCAACGGCTACACCCTCGGGCCTCTTGCGCCGGCGGCCAGCAACGGCTACACCCTCGGGCCTCTTGCGCCGGCGGCCAGCAACGGCTACACCCTCGGGCCTCTTGCGCCGGCGGCCAGCAACGGCTACACCCTCGGGCCTCTTGCGCCGGCGGCCAGCAACGGCTACACCCTCGGGCCTCTTGCGCCGGCGGCCAGCAACGGCTACACCCTCGGGCCTCTTGCGCCGGCGGCCAGCAACGGCTACACCCTCGGGCCTCTTGCGCCGGCGGCCAGCAACGGCTACACCCTCGGGCCTCTTGCGCCGGCGGCCAGCAACGGCTACACCCTCGGGCCTCTTGCGCCGGCGGCCAGCAACGGCTACACCCTCGGGCCTCTTGCGCCGGCGGCCAGCAACGGCTACACCCTCGGGCCTCTTGCGCCGGCGGCCAGCAACGGCTACACCCTCGGGCCTCTTGCGCCGGCGGCCAGCAACGGCTACACCCTCGGGCCTCTTGCGCCGGCGGCCAGCAACGGCTACACCCTCGGGCCTCTTGCGCCGGCGGCCAGCAACGGCTACACCCTCGGGCCTCTTGCGCCGGCGGCCAGCAACGGCTACACCCTCGGGCCTCTTGCGCCGGCGGCCAGCAACGGCTACACCCTCGGGCCTCTTGCGCCGGCGGCCAGCAACGGCTACACCCTCGGGCCTCTTGCGCCGGCGGCCAGCAACGGCTACACCCTCGGGCCTCTTGCGCCGGCGGCCAGCAACGGCTACACCCTCGGGCCTCTTGCGCCGGCGGCCAGCAACGGCTACACCCTCGGGCCTCTTGCGCCGGCGGCCAGCAACGGCTACACCCTCGGGCCTCTTGCGCCGGCGGCCAGCAACGGCTACACCCTCGGGCCTCTTGCGCCGGCGGCCAGCAACGGCTACACCCTCGGGCCTCTTGCGCCGGCGGCCAGCAACGGCTACACCCTCGGGCCTCTTGCGCCGGCGGCCAGCAACGGCTACACCCTCGGGCCTCTTGCGCCGGCGGCCAGCAACGGCTACACCCTCGGGCCTCTTGCGCCGGCGGCCAGCAACGGCTACACCCTCGGGCCTCTTGCGCCGGCGGCCAGCAACGGCTACACCCTCGGGCCTCTTGCGCCGGCGGCCAGCAACGGCTACACCCTCGGGCCTCTTGCGCCGGCGGCCAGCAACGGCTACACCCTCGGGCCTCTTGCGCCGGCGGCCAGCAACGGCTACACCCTCGGGCCTCTTGCGCCGGCGGCCAGCAACGGCTACACCCTCGGGCCTCTTGCGCCGGCGGCCAGCAACGGCTACACCCTCGGGCCTCTTGCGCCGGCGGCCAGCAACGGCTACACCCTCGGGCCTCTTGCGCCGGCGGCCAGCAACGGCTACACCCTCGGGCCTCTTGCGCCGGCGGCCAGCAACGGCTACACCCTCGGGCCTCTTGCGCCGGCGGCCAGCAACGGCTACACCCTCGGGCCTCTTGCGCCGGCGGCCAGCAACGGCTACACCCTCGGGCCTCTTGCGCCGGCGGCCAGCAACGGCTACACCCTCGGGCCTCTTGCGCCGGCGGCCAGCAACGGCTACACCCTCGGGCCTCTTGCGCCGGCGGCCAGCAACGGCTACGCCCTCGGGCCTCTTGCGCCGGCGGCCAGCAACGGCTACGCCCTCGGGCCTCTTGCGCCGGCGGCCAGCAACGGCTACGCCCTCGGGCCTCTTGCGCCGGCGGCCAGCAACGGCTACGCCCTCGGGCCTCTTGCGCCGGCGGCCAGCAACGGCTACGCCCTCGGGCCTCTTGCGCCGGCGGCCAGCAACGGCTACGCCCTCGGGCCTCTTGCGCCGGCGGCCAGCAACGGCTACGCCCTCGGGCCTCTTGCGCCGGCGGCCAGCAACGGCTACGCCCTCGGGCCTCTTGCGCCGGCGGCCAGCAACGGCTACGCCCTCGGGCCTCTTGCGCCGGCGGCCAGCAACGGCTACGCCCTCGGGCCTCTTGCGCCGGCGGCCAGCAACGGCTACGCCCTCGGGCCTCTTGCGCCGGCGGCCAGCAACGGCTACGCCCTCGGGCCTCTTGCGCCGGCGGCCAGCAACGGCTACGCCCTCGGGCCTCTTGCGCCGGCGGCCAGCAACGGCTACGCCCTCGGGCCTCTTGCGCCGGCGGCCAGCAACGGCTACGCCCTCGGGCCTCTTGCGCCGGCGGCCAGCAACGGCTACGCCCTCGGGCCTCTTGCGCCGGCGGCCAGCAACGGCTACGCCCTCGGGCCTCTTGCGCCGGCGGCCAGCAACGGCTACGCCCTCGGGCCTCTTGCGCCGGCGGCCAGCAACGGCTACGCCCTCGGGCCTCTTGCGCCGGCGGCCAGCAACGGCTACGCCCTCGGGCCTCTTGCGCCGGCGGCCAGCAACGGCTACGCCCTCGGGCCTCTTGCGCCGGCGGCCAGCAACGGCTACGCCCTCGGGCCTCTTGCGCCGGCGGCCAGCAACGGCTACGCCCTCGGGCCTCTTGCGCCGGCGGCCAGCAACGGCTACGCCCTCGGGCCTCTTGCGCCGG